>NC_087474.1:121480746-121787544 GCF_036417665.1 Passer domesticus | reverse complement strand
TGGTCAAGTTCTCTGCAAAAACATCAATAAGATAAGCTAAAACGCTATTGAGGAGCCTCTTCGAATTTATGAGTGTGGTGGAATAACTAAATCCCAGAGAAAAATTTATCACAGGATCACGTTACTGGTATATGCAAAGGATGCAGGGTTAGTTGCTTCTCTTTGAATGATGTGGCAACACTGAAGCATCTCTGTTTATTAACCCCTATCTTTGCCTGGATTTCAGAAAATGTACTTATGAAAATATTAATGTGTTATCTAAGCCACAAAAAGCTGAAATTTATTTTATTATCTGACAGTTAAGCCTGCAAAAACTTTGAGTCTGGAAACATTAAATTCACTCATCTTCAATGCAGTTAGTTCAATTTGCCTGTCAAACTCGAACAATTATTTTTCTTGCAGAGTAAAACATCCTCTTTTATTCCTCCCCTGAATTCCAGTTGAATAAAAAAAGATAAGATGCTCTTCTCTTTCTGTGATTTTTGTGTAATGCATTAATGCAAATGAACCTGTAATTTTAACTCACAGCTGTCTTTCATTGCCACTGAAATAGGGAACACTCAACAACACCCCATGGATTTTAGTTGTTTTGAAATCTGTTTTACTCTTCATAGCTTGTCTATATGTCATATTTAGTGGAAAGTGGACTAAATGTAAATTGCATTAAAATTTGTTTTTTCCAAGCTTTTATAAACAAAATTATACAATGCTTCACAATATCACCAGAGAGACTTTCAGGACAATTTTAATCACGATTTTAGCCTTATGTTCTGGTTTATAAACAGCTTTTCTGATCTCCCCAACTTCAAAAGATATATATATATGTAAATGTCACATTTAAAAGCAGATTGTGTGCATTGGCTGGGACAGGCACATATTTAACATTTATCTATTGGCTGGAATCCAAGAACTCACTTAAATTACTCATGTGCTTATGACTGTTTAGTGGTTTGGGGCCTAAGAAGACAAGTCTTTCTTTTTCCAGTCCTAAACTTACAATGCTTCCTTATTTTTAATACCTCTGAAAGTTTTCATGAAATGTAATTTACCTTGTAATTCCTTCATTTTTCTTTTCACTGAAGCAGGACAGAGAGAGTGGTAAAAAACCAGCATGGTAGAGAGAGTTAAGAGGAAGGTAAAATGGTTACAAAAAATACATAACCTTTTTTCAGGTTAGGAAACATTTTTGTCAATTTGAAGGGGAAAAGAAGACAAAGAAGGCACAGGTTCTGGTCAGGTTCTCCCAACATCCCTATATAGGACTATTCATCCAACTTGGACAACTGCAAAGTAACATGTCTTGAGTCTTCCAGTTTATTCCATCCATCTGTAAATTGCCATTAAAAAGCTTTGAGTTGCAAAGGATTTCTGAAGTGGTTTTTCATCAGGTGTTAAGTGTATTTTAGTTGTAAGAAAGTAAAACAAAACCCAGGAAGAATTAATAGAGTGCCTTACCTCCTCCTTTTCTTCTTCTACAGCTCTCCTCATATACACAAAGGATTTTGCCTTTCTTCAAATGTATTAAACAATGTAGGAATATTTTGAACTCTCAGAGGGATGGGAGAAATGTAAAGGCTGGATCTAACTGTGTACATTGATATTTGAAAGCCTCTATGTTGCTCTCTTTCTTCTCTTATTTCCTTTTTCTTTTCAGATAGCTAAGTTTGAGGCAGAGACATCTATGCCCAGTACCTTCTCAGAGAGCTTAAAATTGTCCCCAAATATCTTTGCTTACAAACGGGTATAAATTCCTAATGCTATGTCAAGGTGCAAAACAGGAAGAAAGTAATGATGTGACTCTTCTATTGGCAGATTACACAAGCTCAACAAAATAAAAAAATGAAAGTCATTGATGGGCAACTTGCACTAGCTGTTCTCAGATGATGAGGGGCAGAGTTTGCTGATGACTCTTTTCCTCTGGGTGACCTTGGTCAAAGGGCTGTTTATCAGCCAAGATGCCTTCTGCAGGAGGTCCTTCCTTCCCCAGGGTGAAACTGTCTTAGTAACAGGGTCCACCACCTCATACCATTTCTCTTTCTTTGATAAAATTAAATAATGTGTATATGGATGAGATCTATAATTCCTCCCTATTTTTGTAGCCATGCTGATAGTTTCCATAGCAACTTGCCTAGAATTTGGAAGGAGGTGCACTGCCTGCAGGAGGGAGAAGGCAGAAAGGTGATGGGGCTTGTACTTTTTCCACATTTTTTCACTGTTTTGTCATCTCTGTCACGGGAAATACTGCTGACTCTCCTCAGACTTTTAATCCTTCCCTTTTCCCTCTAGACTGTAGTGCATGAAAATGTCTTAGCCCTGTGTCATTGTCACTTGGGTTGGGCTGTGGATACTCTACTGGCACCAGGAAGTCCTGGTGCCACTTCCTGTCCTATTCCTGGACAAGCTCTGAGGGGTCTCAAGAGGTGGAACTCCAGCCACCAGCATGTCCGAATGATTGGCAGCTGGTGACACCAAAGCACCAATATTTGGGGGTTTATCTGTACTTGATGGTATTTACCCCCTTTGTCATACAAGCCAGGTAACGGGAGGAGTGGATGAACAGCAGAGGGGAGGTGAAAGAAGGGCAAGGTTTGAGAAGTACTGCAAGCATACACAAACAAGATGGCAGAAAATGTTTGCCAGATAACAGGATGATTTTAATTCTTTCATCTGACTTTATCCATACTGATTAGTCATTGAAGAAAAAAGTACATGTTAAAGGCAGGAATTAAAAAACACAGACCCCTAAAGAAGAGGAGACAACGCTGCCACTTATTCACCTGCTGAAGTTCACATCCTTGTTGAGGAAAGGATTCCAAACAGTGATCACTTGGCAGTTCTGATACACAGGCTTTTCAAGAGGGCTTTTTTTCTCCTCCTGCTCATACTAGCTGGGTTTCACTACTGTTCATTTTGAACTGAAATCTGATGGATTTTAGTTTTAGTTTTTAGGTGGAAGCTGCCAAGCAAATGCAGTACTGAAGCTTTCAAAAGAGGGAGATTTTCGAACCTGGAAAACCAAACCAGAAAAAAAGAAAAAAATCCTCCCTGGAGGAATTTGAAAAATGGTAATTTGTTTATGCCATGAAGAAACTGTTGCTGATCATCATGAGGTTACAAATTACTTAGTACTTTTTAAAAAATAGAAATTATGAGCTTTGGAATGTTACATTTGTATCTTGCAGAACATGATCTGCACAGTGCAATGCACAAGTTGAAAATATTCATGTGAGTGGAGAGAATCACTGTGTCTTTATCCATTTACCTTGTTTGCAAGACTGATGTTTCAGGGTGTGCAACACAGTGTAAAGTAGCCTGCACCCTTGTTGATGTTAAAAGCTTTAACTAGAGAATAATCATTGTATCTCAGTCTTAAAACTCATCTTGTGTGCTACAAGAAAAAGTTAGAATCAGCAGTTGTGCAGTAAAATGGATTTGAGGAAATGTGATTGTAGATAAATGTTTGGCTTGAATCTCATATGACAAAATCCTTTAAAAATATTACTGTCCCTTGAAACTGCTGTGAACCTACACTATTGAGGAACTGAGTAAATGGCATTCTCCGTTAACTCTTCAATGTTTATATTCTCAGATGAACAATTTTTTTCTCAGAACCTGATGCTGATGTACCTGCATGGAGAGATTATTTTACACTTCTTCTATCGGAGATATTGCAAAGGACTCAGGTAGGATCAAAAGGTGGAGATTGTAAAAGGTAGAAGAGCAGCTCAAAGGAAGATTTTTTTTTTTCTTTTAAGAATATGAGAGTGCACATGTGAAATGTCACAGTGTACGTGTGAAATTCATATGCTGAAGAGTTACAGAGCAACGCAATAGATACAAAAAAATCATGGTTTAAGTCCTGGCAAAGTTCCCTCAGAAGGCAAACTATTTCAATTTAAAATAAAAGCATTATTGTTTGTTTAGATAATCTCATATTTCATTGAGATACTGTCTTATTACAGAACTATTGATAGGATTACTGGTGTAAGATATAGGCCTGCATGATTGTGGGATGATATACCTGGTTGAAACTAAATATATGTAATGTCTGTATCCTACAAATCATTATTAGAATGTCAATAGTATTTACTTTGAATAAGGCAGAAATAGTGTTTTTCTAAAGAAAAACTGTTTTCAGCACCCATCTGCTTGGATAAAATGCTGTCTCTTGGAAATTTCAATGAGAAAATATTTTCTCTTGAAGGTGAACTTCTTGATATAAATTGTGATTAATCTGCCTGTAACAGCCATAAGGTGACTTGAAATGCCTTTCTGGCAGTGCAAAGATTATTTTTCCTTCTTAGGGTTTTTGATAACTAGATGACTCTCCAGTTTATACTTCAAGAAAGTACAATTAAAAACATTTCCATCTTCAGCTCAACTAAAGTATGTCGCCAGAATCTGTTTGTTGTATTTTCTGTTAGGCAGAATTCCCCCCTGAGGAACTGATTCACAGAGGATGATGAAAGCAACCTCAAAATTTGGACAGACCTCCATAAAAGCATGTTAGAAGACCTTTTCTGTTTATTTATTCCCACTTTTCCAACCCTGAACAACACTTTTGCTTTGAAATATACTTCACAGTATTTATAATTTTACAACATATTCTGCATTAGATTTTTGGCATGCATGTCTCCATTCTCACATCATTGAATTTTGAGTAGGTATCTCTCATAAGAGGAGAGGGATAATAAAAATTACTTCTTCGATCACGTGCTCAGAAAAATCCTTCTCTGTTTGACAGGATTTTCATGGGAAATGGAAAGGTGTGCGAGATAGGTTGAGACGGTGAAGTTTTTTTACTATAGAGAGTTCAGCTGCTCTTTGCAGAAAGTTATTAAGGTGTTCCCAGCTGTACCACAGTATTGCATCCTGACAGGGCTTTTGAGCAGATGTTGCTTTGGAGACAGAAGCAGAAATGTGTGTGCATCTATCTATCTATCTATCTATCTATCTATCTAATCTCTACACAATACCCACACAAGCCTAATTTTTCTGAAAATTCCTATTTATTACAATTCATTTATTTTGGATACAGATGTCTCAGTATGTTGTTAAATATATATACACTGCTGCTGTGAAAAGAGTAAACCATATAATTTTATTGTAAGGCAAAGCCATATTCTTGAAGGAATATTTGTGTGATCCCAGCATGAGCTGACCTGAGACAGTGTTGCAGGGAGGTTACTGAGGTGTCTTTTTGCCTGTGTTGCCCTTGATTACCCTATGACTTCTGAAAAGATCTGGCTTCTGCTGTTACTTTGTGAGACCATTTGCAAAGTGGAGAAAATGCTGTGCTCACTCTTGTATTTTTCCACAGAGAAATTATTCTCTCCCTGCAATGTGTCTTGGTTATATCCATTAGTGGTTCAAGTTTGCTGCTCAGGCCAGGTGCTGCCTGTCGTGCTCATGTTAGTGAAGATGTATTGACAAGCAATACATGAGGAATGATCTGCTACATGGCTCTTTTATCTCTGTTACCATGTAGGCAAATAGTCAGAAAAAATAAAATTGCTTTTACAAAGCCCTTGTCAGAGGCAGTTGGAAATACTTTTGTTAAAATATCTTCCTAAAAAGTGCAGATTTGTTGAGAATGGGTTTCTACATTCAGATATGATAACTGCAGTGAAAACAAGAAAGGTCTTGGATACAGATCAAACTCTGGTTAGATTGGGAAACACCCATTTGTAACCTAGGAAATCATTAGTTTTGTGGTAGATAAACACAGCCTTTGGTGTTGAGGATCCTCAGGGAGGTTTTTTGTTAGCACATCCCTACTGCAGGCCCCCTCTGCTTTAAACTGGCACAGAGGTAGAATTAGGCAGCCTTTGGGCAGGTAACTCAATGAGACTGCAAAGAGCACCTCAACTGCATGTCCTTCCTTGCAGTTGAGACTTTTTAAACAATGCATCATTTATTCACTGAAAGGTACAAAGTGATCATGAAAGGACAGCACCACGGACTCCTATTTTGGGTTTTGTCCTTGCTTTTTGTGTATGCTCTTCATCCTTGCTACAGCAAATTCTTTCCTATTGCTCCCTGTTTCTCTGAAGAGTTTATTTTTTCCCCCTGATCTTAAGGTTAGTGATGGAAAGAGCAATCATCCTTGCTCTGGCTGTGGTGAAGTAGCTGCTTCCAGATAAACATAGCCAAGGTTTGCATGTATAATTTCAAAGACCAGGGGTTTTATTTTGTTTGGTTGTGGTTTTCTTCCCATACAAACTACATTTGATTCCAAGGAGTGGAATATACTGAAGAGCTCTGATTTAATTTTCATTGGACTGAGGTGCCCTAGGAGGTTTTCATAAACTTACTCTATTTAAAATAAAGTTGTTATGTAAGAGCTTATTGCTGAATATAAACAGGTTCTGGAAACTTATTCCATTGCAAAACAAATAGTGAAGCTCTATAAAAATCCTCATTTTGGAAAACCTTCTCTTGTTATGAAAGAAAGAAAGAAATCATCTAAGATGAAGCAATATTTAAAATAAAGGGGAAGGAAATGAAAAGCTTATTAGCAAGTCTATAATTGTGCTTCTAGCACCTTGTAATTACACAGTGCATAAATTTCTCAGGCACTTGCAATTGCTTTTTATTTTTGTAAGCAGAGTTCCATATATGCAGAAAATTCATTTTTAGTTGTAGTTTTCTACTTAGCATATTGTAGCTACAGTACTACACATATTACATGCAATACAAACATAAAACTTGACAATCAGATATTTTTGTTTAATAAGAATAAAATATTTCCCAGTAAAATCTGTTGTTAGAAAGTAAAAAAAAAAAAACAAACAAAAAACAAAACAAAAAAAAACCCAAAAAACTTTTTAACTTTGGAGCAATTGAATTAACATACTTTGTTATAATATATATATAATGTACTATGAACACTGTTGAAGACACAGGTTTTTTACCTATTAATTGCAATAAAATTGCTGGGAAAGTGGTTGGCAATTTTACATAAGATTTAGATGATTTTTGTTAGTTTAGTAAATTATTTAGATTGGCTGATTCCTTGTGCATATTATTATTATAGTTTTTAGTGCTTAGCCACATCTTTTGTTCATAATATTCTTCTTTTTTTCTCTGCAATCTCAAAAAAAAAGAAATTAAGTCTATAAATTCTTCATCTAGTGTCATAAATTCCTTCGTTTATTTATGTGCTTAGCAATCATTTATACATATATGCAAGTATAGCATCTGGTAATTTTATTATTGCATGTTGAAGAGGTTCATAAAACTTGTTTGAGAATTGCATTGGGTTTCTTAGACAGTGTGAAGTATCCCCAGCATGGGAGCATCTGAGAGCCATTCTTCTCCCCATTCCTATTAATATCAGCTACTTTGGGTCAGATTTCCTTTTAAGAAATTGCTGCAAGATGTTTTTCTCAGTAACATTTTAACAACAAATGAAGCAGTTTTATTTGCTTAAGTCATATGTTCTTTTTCCATCCCCTAAGAATTAACATTGCTGCTGTTGCCTTGCTCTGCTTAGCTTTTCTTCATGGCCCCTGACAGGTGTGTACTTAGCAGGTGGATTGTAATTCCTAAAAGTTTTGCAGCAAACCATAAATGATAAATTCCTCTTGCAAGAGCAGTGGGAAAGGTTGTGCAGAGTGTGCTGGACTCTCCTAGAAGTAGGCAAGAGAGGAACAGAAGAGCAGCTGACACATCAATAATGAAAATGTTACTTCATTCTATTTTAGTGGTATCATAAACTTGGTTGAGGCAGTTCAGAAAACAAGAGGAAATGCTCAGTGGAATGTGGGTCTCTGATAGGGACACGTTAAAGACCCTGAAAAAGTAGAAGAAATTATTTTTGCAGAGTGCCTGTGGGCTTGTGAGGAGAGATTGATGGATGGCTGATGGGGCAGAGGTAAGCACAGAAGGAAAAGAAGGTCCTGACTTAACATCCTCAGTGAACAACATCTGAACTTCAGTAAAAGCAGCAGAACCTGGCCTCCCCCAGAGGAGTATGTGAGATCTGTCTTAACTCTAGAGATGTTTTGAAGAGTTAATCTAATGTAGCATGTATGTGCTGATAATAAAGTCACATATTGGATGAATAATGGCATTGTATGTAAGTCCATTTGTCTTTCAAATGCTATGATAAACTAGAATAGGTACTCATTCTTGCTTTAGGGATTTCCTTATTCTCCCTCTCTGATCCAGCTGGTGAGTGGATGGAACACATTCCTTTCATGAGCAATAATAAATGGTGAATAGAATTGGGCCCTGTGGACATGCAGCAAGTGGGGTCATCTACTCACCTGTTCTATCTTGCTAGAGAGCTTCTGTTTTCTCTTTTATTTTTCTTCTGAATTTTCAAGCCATATTTTGTAAAGAAATCCAGGTTTATCCATAATTTCTGTATTTTCTTTGCTTTTCCTACCCTTAAGATGCTTTAGAACTTCTTCCTTTGCCCACTCATTTCCTTGTCTTAAAGAGACTAGATTTGATTATATTTATGATCACAATCTTGTAGTCAGTGTTTTGCAGAACGCCCAGTCCATGGGAACCCAATTTGGCCCACTGTATGCTCTCATTGTACAAATAATAGAAGGAATTGTAAAAGTTTCTATTTCTGCCTTGCCAGATTTAATTCTGGTAGGTAGCAATGTTTGCCACCTGCTCACACACATTATATAATAATGTCCTTGAAAACAGCTGTACATCACCATGTCAAGACACATAATTTAAGATCCATTAAAAATAGACTACTTGACATGAGAGACCATTGGTTTGATATAGAATGGTAAGTCTGAAATAGTGGATTTGTTCCAGCATTTTACAATGGATTTTTTTTCTTAAATTCTTCTGACTGTAGTACTGTGACTCAGTGGTAGTGGTTCTTAAAAACATGGGAAAAAAAATTAAATGTGTAGTATAGCCACTTAGAGCCACTTCATTTACTGCCTAGTCACAGAGGATGGAAACTGGCCATCTCAGATTTAATCAGCTTTGAATAGGAGCCCAGTAATTGATATAGGGAAAAAATTCAAAATATGTTTGCCAACTACAGTAGGGCCTGTTAGAGTGATTTCTGCATTGGTTTTCCAGTCATATATTCTGGTTTGGCTTGGTTTATTTAGCAGTATTTAAGTTATTTCTACCAGGACTAATTTATCTAGGGGACATTTCTTGCCATGTTTTCGATTTTAGTGCATTTCAAGTAAGAGTCAGAAGAACTCTTCATCACACCAAGAAAGTTTGTCAACAGAGTTGAAGTTTATTCTGAGTTTTATGGTAATAGTGGTTTTTGAGATTTTTTAGTATTCTCTTTATGACATACAGTGTCTGTGAATAAACAAGCATATCAGAGAAGTATCAAAACTTGGGAAGAAGGGAAAAATCACCATAATAATTTGAATCTTTTCCTTTTAATAATTCTGTGATCTTAAAAGGTAGGTTTGGTGGGGTTTTTTAGGTTTGGGTTTGATTTTTGGAAATAGTCAAGGTATGTCCAAAAATGAGAGCTAAGTGCTTTCTCTCTTCATAATAAGTTTACATATTTAGTTGTCCAAATTACCCATCACAGGTTGCAGCACCACAATCCAACAATGATCTATCACCCTAAGTCTCGCTGAGAGTTGAGTAACTTTAGCTCATCACAGGGAACAAATGCCAAACTCAGTCTCACCAAACATGAAGACAATAGCTTCTATAGGTACCTAATAAAAATCACATGGTGGTTTTATATAGCATACCGCTGCTATGTCACTATGCCAACCAGAAAGCAGCCTTGTTATTTCTTAAGAAATAAAGATCCATTTTGTAACACAGGTTCAGCAAGAGAGGCATAAAAGCCCATACACAATTTTTCAGCTTCAGTTTTAAGGTGAATACAAGGCCAAAGTGAAAAATACATCTTGGGAAGCATATGTCTCTCCGGAGACAAGGAGGGAAGCAGGCTCATGGTCCGCTTGGTATTCCAGGAGACCCGTGTACCCAGAAAAGTAAAATCTCTTCATTTGCAAATTCTCTTGTGCAGCTCTTACTTTTGTGTATGTGGGTGAATGTCTACCACTGCAACCCAGACTAGTTAGGATCTCAGTGCTACCACAGCATCAGCAGCAAATAAAAACAATCAACCAGCAGCTCCGCTATTTTAACATTTTCTCACTGATCTGAGTTGGCCTCAGTAGGCAGGGATGTAATGCAGAAGGAAAACACCTCGGAGCTAGAGCTGAGGATTGCTTACCCAGCAGGGGTCTTGGTAGCCCAGCTTTCCTCCCACAGGGAGCTACTGCCACACAGGCATGTTGTATGTCTTCCATCCAATAGCAAACATAAATATACACTGCAGTATTGGAGAGGATTGTAGCAACACCTGAGCCTGTAATATTCTACAAACACATTTCACACAGTTGACTATTCATTTATGAAAATCACACCAACTCTATCCAAGCCCTTTGCACTACTTACAGCACCTGAGAATCTGACAGATACTTAAATTATTAAGCTACTTGCTCCTTATTAGAATAATATAGTTTTTCTTTTCCTTAATATACACCTTAAAAAGTTTAAATATTTTGGACATATCTTCTCTAAAGAACTCCACTTTTGTTTAAGGACTTGAGACTTTTAGTTGGGAATCTCTTCCCTTACTGATCTGTCTAGAGTCTGAACTAAAAACTTGAATCCGGGAGCATAAAGGAATTTAATCTAGGTTTAACCCAAAGTACTCCTATGATTTCAGCATATTTTGTTCAACCAATACCAGTTAAAAAGTACTAATCTCCATTTTTAAAAAAATGTAAAAGGATTAATGTTTTATATATTTTTTTACAAAAAGAGAAACAGTATTTTTTCCCCTTTGCTAATTTGTATTATCCTGCAACACAGTTTCCAAATTAGCTCTCAGGAACTTGTTTTTTTAGTCTTTAACTCTGGTTTAGGAAAACAGTGATGGCTTGTCAGTGAAGAACCAGTGCCATCTCGGGGCTGAAAGCTGAAAGAAGGGGAAGTGTCCAAAACATTAAATACAGTCTAGGTGTAATAGGAACCAGGGACGGGAAAAAGGCAAATGGGGAAAAAATTTCCAGCTAATGAAAATAGTGTGAAGCAGAGTACACACAAATCCTTGCCTGGAGGCTGCTGGGGCTCCACTGGGCTGCCCTGGTTTGAGGAATGGTGTGCAGGAGAGTTGGCCTCTGCAAGCTGACACACCTTCTTGTCTATGTCAGTGACGAAAATTCTGACCTTTATTAAAGCTATTTTATCATCATTCTGTTTATCATAGCATAGAGAATTTGAATAAAAATTTGAGGAAAAGACACCTTACATGGAAAACTGCATGCTTAGTGTCGGGCATGACAGCACAAGCTCATTTCCACTCAGTACATTTGCTGAATAATTTGTCTTTGAACTCCCTCTGGTGGTACAAATGTTTTGTAAGTAGAAAAAGATTTTGAAAGCATTTGTGGAACTTCAAATAGCAATAAGTTGGTGGTTTGTGCATCTTCTTCATGCTTGCTAAAGACGACTAGGAATGAGGATGGGGAAAATGCAAAATATATAAAACTTATTTTTCTTCTACTTTGTAAAGCAGAAAAAGAGGTTGCCTCGTGTTGCAATCATGCAATTGGCAAAACAATGTAAAAATCTTGCTCTGTTGAGAAAGAAAATTTTTCTGTTGTCTACAGTGGACCTATTTTGAAGCAGAAAAAGACCAAACAAGCTGAGGGGGTCGGGGAGCACTGTAACTGGGATGGGTTTGTCTGAAAGATCTTTACTGATGCTGGTGAGCAATTAGCCCTCAGACAGGGTTCAGAAAAGAATAATTTCCCTGTCATGATTGGGCTACTCATATAAGCAGCTGCTTATCACAATGAGCAAAAGAATCACAGTCTCTTAATGCTAACTTGTCTGCTTTGTACTTATGAATACTCACAGGACATTTGCCAGCTGCAAGTTGTGCTGTGTGTGTTTGACAACAGCATCGATGTTAGACTAAATGTTGGTCTGTTAAATTCAAGCCTATAAACTGCTGTTTCATCTGCTGTCTACACTGGGTGAATAGAAGATCCCTTTTTTTCTCTTTTTTAAATATATTTTTTATTAATTAATTTAATTATGTTTTATTTTTAAGATTTTGGATGTCATGCCATTGAAGGGAGCCTCATGGGAAGAGTCTCTGGAAAAGGAATGTTTATTATATTTCCAGTCTCTGAAAATTCCACAACTTCTGAAATCACAGAGAAAAGATCCATCTGCTCAAATACAACCAGGCAAAATTAGTGTATTCTTCCTTTAACATAAAGTCCTTATGACAAAAATACTGCTAAAAATATTAGACTTAAAAATAGAGGTTTTTTTTTTAATGGGCTTACTTATTTTCACAAAGTACAAAAAAAAAAAAACAGTGGAGGATGTTGCTCTCAAATTAGAAAAAAAAGTATATTTTTCATTGATAAAAAGAAGCAGGGATTGGAAACATTCTGGAACTGGAAACACAGGAGTGGTGGTCAACATCATCTTTGGGTTTGGGGCAGCTGGATCAGGAGTAGCCAGGCAAAAATGCTATTGCTGGAAAAGCATGCAGGGCGATTTTCAAACAAAATTTATAGAAAACTCGGGGTCCTGATGGAATATCTGTTTTGTCAGATGTCTTTAACCAGCTCCCAGGATATGTCTCAGCGACCAAGGGGCACATGGGCTCGGGTTCCTGGCTGAAGGGGTGCTTGACAATTGCACAGAATGTTACCCTCTGGCTCTTTATAGCTTGCTGTATAGAGACTATAGGAAGATGTCCATGAAAAGCTATGCATGTCTTTCAGAAGTCAAGGCACTGAGATTTGGTGCTGACAGTCTGTCACGAGCAGGAGGCGTGTTTTCTTTAACCACGTTTTTTTGGCATGTGAGAAGCTGAATGGTGACTTAAGCAGAAAAAAACCAACACAGTTCTCTCCTGCCTTGACTTATGAGGCTTTACTGCAATCAAACCAGCAAACACTTATTGCTATCCTTTGTGCTTATCCAAGGCTCACACCCTTCAGTGTCCCAGAACTTTTCCCATCCCTGCTTTCTTCAGAGCAAGGCATCCAGCATTATACAGGTGTATGTTCCTCATGCTCTAACTAACCACAGTCCTGAGAATACAGCCCTGTCCACTTTGTTCCCCCACAAGAATCCCAACCCCCCCTTCCCCTCTCCAAATTTGCTGCATGCTTTTAAGCAGTGGCCAAAAGTTCAAAATGCTGAATTTAACACCATCCAGGGTGGTACAAACAGAGGGGAAGGATGAAGCATGAGCAGCCAGGAAATTTAATTCTATTCTATTTATTTATTTATATAATCAGTTTTTATGGTTTTTCTGCTTATCCTCTGTAAGTCTATATCAAATATCTGCAATATTAGTTGCAAGTTAGCTGTGCTGAGGGGAAAAAGGATTCATTTTTATTTTAATAATTTTCATATATATAAAATACTTCCATATGTAAAAAATATACCCTTACAGCAACTCTACTGTCACAATGTCCCATTGTTCATTATAGCTGGTTAAACATTGACTGAGCTGGAACATTTTTATTTCCTCCTCCAGAAATAAAAAATAAAAATGTTTAAGGGGAGCAAATTTATCTTTATATTGTCACCTATTTCTTCTCTGAGAGCTGAAGTTCAGTTTCTATACAACACCAAGTCATCCTTGCTGACCAGCAGTATTGAAAACTGAACCTCTCCCCCTCCTGCTGATTGCTGGTTTGGGTCACATTTAGGCTCTGCTAGAATGTTCTGTCTCTCAAATGAAAAGGGCATATGCTGAGAGAAGAGCTAAGTGTTGTGTTTCCATACTGAAGCCCTACAAGACGCATTACTCAACAATGAGAACCCTCCCCAGGCTCTCCAGGCTCAACTTCCTCTTCCAAGGGGATGTCAGCCTGCAATGCCTACAGTGTGAAAGGCTCCCAGACACGTCACAGGCCCTGCAGACAGCACAGCCCTGCAAGGTGGCTGTTGCTCAAGCCTCAGCCAGCTCTGTGACCAACAACCCTGGGAAAACTCCAGGCATTTGGAGAAACAGTGAATTCTTCTCAGATGTTCACCCCACTGTGAAGAACAGGTGGCTTCAGAATGAGAAGGAATTTAGTGAAGGATAACGTCACCATGAGTGATACTCTATTTGCATTTTTATGACTCTAATAGAAAAAAGAGAAGCAGTCCAAGACACCTCAAAGTGAAATTTGCTAATAGACAATTCTTCTCATATCTTTCTCTTTGGAAAACAAAAAATAAGCATAGGCAAGACAATGAAATGAAACATTGACTAAGAGAAAAGGCATATTTTAAAATGCTTTCCCATATCCTGAGAAATACAAAGATTTTGAAGAGCCCTCTCCACATTGATCTAGCTTAGAAAGTTGGTTTTTAATTTAAGAACTTGAACCAGATTTGATTGTTCAGGAACAATTAAAATTTGGGTATTCAAATCTAGATAAAAATGGAATACAAATCAGACTGTTCTTATAACTCATCGTTACTACCAGCCAGAGTCTTAGAAAGTTGATGTATAGGTACAGAGTAGGTTTTTCAGAAGCACAACAAAGCTACCAAAGTTTCAATGATATTTCTGGGGTAAAAAGAAGCCCTGACAGGTGATGAGACAAATGCAGCTGCATAGCAGCATGACTAAAGCAGTTTGGTGGTCACTATCACAAACAATGTTCAAACCTGTGCCACTAATGTGGCTGTTGGACAGGGAATTTTATTTTACTGCCATTCATCAGTTTTCAGGGAAGGATCAAAACCAATGAGAGCACAATGGTGTTGCACATGTCTTTTCTGAGAATAGAACTGTTTACTTTTTAAGCTGTATGTAGTCTTTAAGCAAATAAGTTGTTGTGAGGATGATGACTAAAGAATACAAGAGAGGTAGCATGCGTAACAGCAACCTAAACAGAGAGATTTTTCTTCTCTGTCCATAAAAATGAAATTCTCTCTCCATGGCAAGTGATTGATCACCAGACAGCTGGTGTGAAAAGCTAATTACCTTTTCTTTCAGGCAGAAAGATAAAGTGTGGGTTCTTGAAGCACATTTTTTTCTGTGAGATGTGGAAATGGGTACTCCACACCTTTTGGGCTTGCTCTTTCAAATGCCAGCTTCTGTGTCTGATGGATGTCATATCATTCAGCCCCCAGTGAAACAGAACAACACTGTCATTCCCCAAAGAGTCCTTCTATTTCCACAACAGCTAGACTGGGTGTTGAACTTAGCATTGACTGGCTCAGGGAATATTAATGTCTTATAAGGAGAAATTATTTAATTATTAACCTAGACATATGTTATTATAAAGTATCAGGCATGCATAATTGCTAAAATCTGTGAGTAAAATTTTTATTTGGAGTTTTTTGTGGGAGGATTTAGTGAAAAAAAACTTTCCATATGCCTATGGCAAAACTTTAAACTGCAGCAGTAGGAAAGGACCTGGTGCAAAGTCTCACAGGAGTATCCTACATCTGCCATTTTTATTTCACTTCTCTTTCTTAAGAGAAATATTAATAAGTCTTACCAAAAACTGGAAGTATGTGAGAGATAGTTTAAGAGTAGCCTAACCACTGCAAGTTATTTGTGATTTCTAAGGGAAGAAGGATCCCATGTATCATAAGGATGCTTTCAAACCCTTAAAAGTTTACTGGTTCTGAAGATAGCCTCTGATTCTGTTTTCTAGGACCACAAAATAAATATCTGTAAGTGAAACAGCCCATAAACACATTACAAATAATGAAGTAATCACCACTTCTGATATAAACAACAGCTGCATTTTTTGCAAATGACAATGACCAAGTGCACTGTTAAGCTATTTTCTGCAGCAAGTGGCTTCAAACCCATATCTGTGTCTTTTATTCACTAGGGAGGGGTTGCTCTTTTTTTTAAAGTTCAGACTGATACCTCTCTTACATGTTTCAAGGATTTTGACTGCCTTATCTTACTGTCCTGTAAAATGAAATTAGCTCAATACCTTTGTTTATTCCTTATCATTTGGAGATGTTGCTAAGTTTGCAAGACTTTGGTAAGCAGGTCCTGTAGGTAGGAATGAGGCTGTGGTATTATTAAGCAAGACACTTGGTAACGCGTAGAAACCCATGGCACTGGGAATATTTCTCTGTCTGCTCTGGGGTGCCCTGACCCCCCAGGGGAGCACTGACTTTGACCCTCAGTCATGGAGAAAGTTTCCTAGACTTCAAGACACACTAGAATCCACAAAAGTGTGAAATAGATTATAGAGAGTAGTGTAGGTATATCACTTAGATGAGAAATTTAGGTTTTGGGATTTTTAGTATGTTGTGGATGGAAGGAAGATGGAGGGCACAAGGTGTCATCCTGAGTTTCTTCTTCATGCTTCTTTTTCCTTCTTCTTCATGGGTTTGGCTGATGTTTGGAATTGGGCAGAAAATTTGCATTGTGGGCTCTTTGGGATCAGTTATTGGGTTAAAAGGAAAAATATAGGTGTCCTTTCTTAATTGGATAGTTTAGTCTTAAAAGACCTTGTAACAAGAGATTGTTAGCCATTTTGTGCCTTGCTAATGAAAAACTGCTGAACTCACAGTAGTAAGACTGTTTTACTGATAAGAAATAATAAACATCTGAGTCTGAACATGAACTACCTTCTCAAGTGCCTTCAATCCAGACCCAGAGAAACTTACAGTGACACACTTTTATTAAGATTTACAAATCACCAATAACTGAGTCAGTCGTGCGGCTTGAGTTCACAAAGCAATGCCTTTGAAAAGGGAAAAGGGACCTGTGGCAGCTCTGTGAGCTCCAAACCCAGGTCAGAAAGAGCATTAGAGAGAAGAAATTAAAAAAACCCCAAAACAATAACAAATAAACTAACAAAAGAAACCAGGGCAGTGCTAAGGAAATGAGTGCAGGACAGGTAATAAAGATCCACACAACCCCAGTTCATGTCTTGGGTAGTGCGACAAACTAAAGCCCAGTGGGCCATCACAAGGAGACTGGAGAGAAAGCACTCTCTGGGCTGGAATCACCTAGGAAAAGCAAGTGACTATGTGAGGGACACAGGACAGATGGCTGGGTTGGCTTTACGAGGTGGCTCTGCGATCCATCAGTCTGCGAAAGCTCCTCCGGAAGCTTTCATCCAGAAAGGCATACAGGAAAGGGTTGAAGCAGCTGTTGGCATAGCTTAGGCTGGTGATGAAATAGGAAATCCCAATGACGAGTGGGGTTTGTGGGATGTCCACGATGAGGGCCACCACGGTGCTAAGGTGAAAGGGTGTCCAGCAGAACAAGCACACACCCAGGATAGCAACCACCATCAGCGTCACCTTTTTTTTGGCTTTGTCCAGAGCTTTTGCGTTGCAGTGGAGCTGCACATTTCTCAGTCTGCACAGCATGGTGGTGTACAGGGTGCAGATGGTGGACACTGGGATGACAAAGCCTAAAATAAGGGTGTAGATCCGACTGCCTTTCCACCACACGCTCTCGGGGTGGGGGAACACGAAGACGCAGTGGGAGCGCCCCTGCTCCTTGTGTACCTTGGCAAAGACGGCAAAGGGCAGGATGATGACAGTGACAAAGGACCAGACGCAGAGGCTCACAATCTTGGCTGCTCGGTAGGTGCGGTAGGACACCTTTCTGGACTTGGTGGTGGCTGCCACAACGAGGTAGCGGTCAATGCTCATGACAGTGAGGAAGTAGATGCTGGAGAAAATGTTGTATTGGTCTATGGAGATGATGAGCTTGCACATGAGCTCTCCGAAGGGCCACTGCAGGAGCAGGTAGTCAGCAATGTTGATGGGCAGCACCAAGGTAAAGAGCTCATCAGCAATGGCCAGGTTGAGGACGAAGATGTTGGTTACTGTTTTCATCTTTGGTGCTTTGAGGATTACATAGATGACAACAGTGTTGCCTGTCAATCCCACGGCACAGATGACTGAGTAGATGACAGGCACTGTGATGTAGTACCTGGGGCTTACTGGAGTAGTGGACATATTCAGAGTCCCATGTCCTCTTCCAGTGCAGTCTGCACATGAGGAATTGATTTCAGGGAGGGAGGAGTTCTCCATGGCTACAGGAGAGGATGACTAGGCTCAGGGGTGGCGAGGATGACCTGGAAGTGGGGAAAAATATGTGAGACCTCTGCTCTTCGCGAGGCTGTCTCCTCTGGTACGTCTAACCACCAAAATCTCACGTATGCTCCCCACTGCCACCCTGATGGGAGCAAAGGAAGATCACCAAGGGCTTAGCCAGAAGCCAAGGGTCCCAGCAGCTGCCCCTTCCCTGCTCCCACATCGTGGGAGTGCCGCGCGGGGACAGCGCTCAGCCTCGGCTGCCCCGAAGTGATCGGGCACCCCAGGGTGGCAGCGCTCGCCCGGGAGCCCAGAGGGGCTGCCCGCTCCCCTTCCTCGCCGGCGCTCGGCGGTGCCTTCGGTCGGGGGTGCACGGAGTGCGGGGGTCCTGCTCTCTGGGGGAGCCGGTGCCCTCGGTGTGCTCCCCGAAAAGCAAAACGCACCCCCTTCCCGGCCGGACAGAGCGCTGCGGACGGGGAGCAAGGATGCACTGACCTCTTCCAGCCCGGCTGCGGCGGCGCGGCTCCCGGAGCGGCGGGATGCTCTGCTGGGTCCGCGCAGGAGGGATTCTGCTGGATCCTGAGAGTTACAGCCGTGTCCGGCTCGATCTGGGCAGCAAGAAACAGGTAACGCGAACATCAGAGAGGATGGTTTAAAAGTCGGAAGCTGGAGAATCGCCAAGAGATTTGTGCGGCTCCCTGAAGTCACATCCCCTCCCGCGGTCCGGCAGAGCAGCGATGGGGAGAGAATTCCCAGCTGTTCTTGGGCCATCTGCTGGCCGTGCTGGGGCTGGGAGCTCCGTCTTCAGCGCTTGCCTGGGCCCGGGACTGTCCCGGCGCGGGGCGGGGGCAGCGTGATGCTGTGCATCAGGCTCCGAGCAACACGATCGAGGGCAAGGTGCCCCTGCTTGCTGCGGGGGGTTGGACTAGATGGCCTTTAAGATCCCTTCCTGGGATCTTGCCAGGAAAACGCATTTTTCATGGGAATTGGGATTCAGAGGCAGGATGGATGCATAGTAGTCCCTGTGCTTCTGCCTGACACTTTGACTCCTTCACTCTGTACTAGGGATATACTGGAATATAACCCTGGGAAGGCAATATTTTTTGGAAGGTAATTCAGAGCTCTTGATTATCGGGGTTTTTTTTCCAAAAAGTACGTGGCATAAAATCTATCTAACTTTAGTTTCATTTTTGTTGCCGTTTCAATGGGAGAATTCGATGTAATACAGTGCTATACATTTGTAATTACTATTACTATTTGTAATTACTATTACTATTGTAATACATTTGACAAAACTTCTGCATCACTAAAATCAGAAGTGTAAACAACTTTTTTTTTAAAATGCTACAAGCAGGACTGATCACATACGTTATCAATAATTACTAATAAGTTACTAATAGCATAATAAATTAATATTTTGATAAACTGGCATTACTGTTTATTATCTGTAAGTTGGTATCATGGAAAGCCTGGCTCTGATTCTTCCATATTATGATGCATAATTACCTAGATCAGCAGGATATCACAAACTTCAAAATCCAAGCAAATAAATTATTAATAAATACATGAAAAAGGACAACAAGGTACTTTTGCTTCATTATGGCTACGATTCTTTGTAGCACTCTGTCTTACATTATTTCATATTACTAGCTACATTACATAGCAAAGGATATATCACCATACAGGGTATGGTGCTCTATGATTCTTGACTTCCTTTACAGAAATATCTGAGAAGAAAAGGTTCTCACACACTTGTGTAGTCCCATGAGAATGACATAAATACTATGCTGCAGGCTCATCATGGAGTTGTACTTTCCTTTTTTTGCCTAGAATTTCACAATCCAAGTAATGAAAATGTCACCTTTGCTATGGAGTTTATTAGAAGCTAGCATTTGAGCCAGGTTTTGTGACCTAGTCTTAAGCACAGTTGACTTAAAGTGAATGTAGCTTTAGAAACTCAGTGTGCTTATTCCCCATACTGTAGCAGTGGTATAACAGAAGTGCCCCACTTCTGAGGTTCTTGGGGAGTTCTTCCACACTGGTGCTTCGTAGGCACTTAACTGCTTACATGCCACTTCTGGGGGTGACAGCACCTAAATGTATACAAAAATTTTATCACAATGCTTGCGCCATGGTGTTTGTATCTATTCCCTTCCTTTCAGTTTATCATTAGTTCAAGGGGACACCTTCTTCTCCCAAGAAAAAGATCCCCTAACTTTAGCAATATCTTTATGTGTGGAGTGAATGTCTTGGGGTTTTTTGACTGTGCAGGGTTAAAAATGTGATTCCAATAGAAATCTGACTAGGAGCAATCTGCGTTTTTCCTCTCTCCTGGTAGCTGAAGAATTAGATTTTGGGCCTATTAAATCTCTGATGTGTTTATGTGAACTGCTGCCATTACTGAGGGAATTGTGGCTGTCTGTACAGCACATCTATAAACAACTTGCCTCTATTATCAGGTGTTCATTGTTGATATTGGTGTAGTGTTTGAAAGCATCAAATACATCAGGTCTCATATACAGCAGTTAAAGTAATTATTTTCCCCTTTTATAACATCAGTTTCCCAGAAAGGCAGTCAAATGGCTTTATAAGTTTATAGCTGACTACTGTAAACTTAGAAATTCTGTTTTTTTGTGGATAGTTCCAAGCCACAGCATGTATCTCAATGTCTCAGCAGGTGCACAGACCATCTTCCTTTCAGCTGAAAGCAAACAGAAATAAGAAGTGTTAGGAATAACCTGATAACTTCTACAAGGTGAGGCTGTCGGGATTGGAAAGTTTAGACTGACAACCACAGCAGATTCTCTAGAACCCACTAAAATTTGTAGGCCAAATCACAGAATCACAGACTCACAGAATAATGAGGTTGGAAGAGACCTCTAAGATCATCGAGTCCAACCTATGCCCTAACACCTTAACTAGACTATAGCACCAAGTGCCATGTCCAGTCTTTTCTTAAACACCTGCAGAGGTGGTGATTCTACCACCTCCCTGAGAAGAGCATTCCAGTACTTTATTATTCTTTCTGTGAAAAGTTTTTTGCTAATATCCAGCCTACATCTTCTCTGATGTAGCTTGATTCTGTGTCTGGTTCTGTTGGTTGCTGCCCGGTGGAAGAGACCAACCCCCACCTGTCTACAACCTCCCTTCAGGAAGCTGTAAGGAGCAATAAGGTCACCTCTAAGCCTCCTCTTGGAGGTTCTTGGCCAGTGAAGCACAACCCCGTTACCTCTGGTGGAACTGTACCTGCTGACAAACAGTTGTACTGGATGGTCATTAGGCATGTTCGCAGCATATGAGAAGATACCGATTTGTAATTATTCTCTGTGTATACAGAATATCTCTGACTGTGTTTCCTTCTGGATACTTTAAGCAGTTCCTGCTGTCCAAGCTAGAAGAAGTCATATATATAATTTTCTTTGAGCAGTTTAAGTCATAATTGATTGTTTGCTATATTTCAGTATCATTATCTGGTGATCTAGATGAGCAACAAAGGAGAAAATGACTTCATGAGTTGCCATTAAGAGCTGATATTTCATTATAATGAGCCTACAAGTCTTGTACCTTCTCTATTCAATTGATCCATGTCTGAATTTCAGAATATATCTTTTCTTCCTGTGGGCTAAACACATTTGAGAGATATCCATTTTAGTGTAGAACTGGGTCAGTTTTGAAGAACTTCCATCATCTCAAGTGGAGAAAACAGCACCACATAATTCTGTTTGCAGGACTGCCTCATCAATCACTACAGAAAATATCTCAGCAGTGGAGCAAGGCTGCAGCTTCTGTGATGCACTAATTTTCTACCTTTGGCACTGACTTATTTACCAACACTACGTGCAGATGCGGAGGAGTTGAGAGGCTCCTTCTGTGATGTTGTAATAATAGATCTATTTATTAGGTGGAAAGGAAAAAAATTGCCAGGTGACATCGAAATCGGAATTCTCTATTCTAATCTTCACAAATTCTGTCAATCTTTTCAGTCTTGCATGAATTCTTTCAAAAAACATCCAGTGATGGCAGAACCACACCCTTTCCAGACACTTTGCTCAATAAAATCCGTTCTTCAAACCCTGACCTTTTGTCATAATGAAAAACCTTTTGGTTATTCTCCTGTCCTAAGTGTAATACAACATTTTCTGTCCCCTGTGATGATCTTTTCTATGTGTGAACACTTCAGTGTCTTTTCTCTAGAGCTGACAAACACAGTTCCTGCTCTCTTTCCTTTTGCCATATCTGTTTGAGATCAGAGGAGCAGTTATTTCCATTCTGTCTGTGGATAGATAGCATGTAGGAGAATAGAGATAGTGGTGAAGGTAATCTCACCCCTAAGGAGTTACAGCTGTGCTAATTATCAAGAATTAAGAACAAGCCTGCCCTTAATAGGCCACAGCTGGATCCAATTAGGAGGGATGTTATAAAAGAGCCGGTTGGCTGGTTGGGATGGGGAGATCAAGTGGAATTTGTTGGCTGTGCAGAGGAGGAGATGGAGTCAGTGTTGTGAAGAGCTGCTCTGGAGATATCATTAAGAAGGTAGGAAACCTTTGCAATAGGATGGCAACAACAGAGGACCCTGACGTGATCAAGGACCCAGGATGGTGCTGGGTTCCCCTTGAATGGCAGTGTGTGCAGCAGGACACAAGCTGTGTGACAGAAGTGGTAATTGAGATAGTCACAGCAGCAGGGGGTGCCTCAGCAATAGCATGGCCCCTGAGGAGTATGGGGGGAGGTTTGCTAAGTCACTGTAACATGAGCACTGGAGCAACAGCAAAATGCAGGGCTGAGAGGCAGAGTCAGAACTACACAAAAAACATGTAAGAGAAGCCCTCTAAAATTGTATAGTGGCTATTTCCACAATAATCTGATGTGATTGGTAGTGGGCTGTAGGGCAAGGTGCAGCTGAAGATGGAGCCCAGTGTAGCAATGAGAGCACCAGGGGAAGATGCCTAGTCTGGACCTGACAGATTTTGACACCTGAGGTACAGGGGAGCTGCTGGGGACACAATGAGAACTAACATATTGAGTGCAGAACAGATTGTTTTATATACATAGAAAGAAGTTACAAAAAGACTGTGAAATACAGTGTCAAAAAAGGGGGCATGGCAGCTGCAGATTTGGCTGCCACCTGGAAATCACTTTATAAGACTTTAAAAGAATGGAAGCCAGAGCAAGACAAGAGAGGCTTGCAGTGATCAACTAATACAACAAAATCTGTAGAAGGAGTAAGAGAATTATTAAAACAGCAGTGGGGACTGGGGAAAGAGTAACTCTATTATTTATTATAGTGTATTTGTTTGCTAATGAAACATGTGCATTTTGTTTGTGAATTGCAACTATGAATGTTTGATTAAGCATACATTTAAAAGTTTATATTCCATAAGCATAAGTACATTGGACAGATGCTGGATTAATGTTGTTCAAAGTTCTATAGCTGTTGATGAAGTTATGTGGCTGTTGATTTGTTGCTGCCTTAATATATGGCCTTTAACTTATTCTTGTGAGTTACCTTATAAAGTTGTACAGCTGTGGATATTGTCAATATTTTAGAGATAGAAATATGAAGGTTTCTGATGATATGTAATATAAGTTTGGGTAATGAATCAAAGTCAGCACAAACACATTCCAAAGTAAATAAAAATGACACAAAAGATAATTATACCAGGTTTACTATCTTCTGCAAAGGGCCCTGCAAAAGGTAGTAAACACAGCATTAATTTAACTCATTCTTGTGAGTTAATCTTTGGTTAGGCAATTAGGCATAGATCTAAAGATTTTGATGATAAGTACTCTATGAATTTAGAGAATGAATCAAGTCTATACTGTGAAAAAGCAAAACTGAATTAGAGTTTAGAGACATACTTTCACTGTGACATAGAAGTCAAAGTAACTTTGTAATTAAAAGAAAAAGGGGGAATTGTGGATAGATAGAATGTAGGAGAATAGAGATAGTGGTGAAGGTAATCTGGCCCCTAAGGAGTTACAGCTGTGCTAATTATCAAGCATTAAGAACAAGCCTGCCCTTAATAGGCCACAGCTGGATCCAATTAGGAGGGGTATTATAAAAGAGCAGGTTGGCTGGTCGAGATGGAGATGTAAGATAGAGTTTGTTGGCTGTGCAGGGGAAGAGTCAGTGCTGTGAAGAGCTGCCCCTGAGATATCACTAAGAAGGTAGGAAACCTTTGTAATAAGATGGCAACATCAGTCCTTTTTTTTTCTTTTTTTTTGGTTGTGTTTTGTTAGTTTTTTTTGTAGTGTCTTCTATCAGATTTTCTGGTATTTATTATCTGCCCTTTGTTTGTGATAGCATCAAAGCAGAGTTTCACAGTGAACAGAGCCTGTGGCAAAATTTTAGATTGTTTTGATTTAGCCAGGGTTGGCAGGCTTCTGTGAACTCAGTATTTGGAGAAATAAAGAGTCCTGTGAGGTAGGACTGGAGCACTGGAAAGTTGTTATGGAAGAAAAGTGCACAGCATCTTCTGCTCTACATTACTCAGCAAGAAATCAACCTGTGTCTATCACATCTTACTGGTTTCAATTCAAAATCACCCCAGAAAAATGAGCTTGTGTCCCACAGAGCAAACTATTGCTCTGCCCTGAGTTCCCTTGGAGCAGCTGAGTTCTGGCACTGCTTCAGTGTGAATAAGTGTTAGACCTCAGCATTGCTGGAAGGACAACAGACCACACAGGCCTTAGAAATCAATTCTAAGCTTTTTAAAAACATGACTGGGACCAGGAGCTTTTTAAAAACAAAAGACAGCTTGTTCTAAACATGTTTTTACATTTTGAGTGAAGTATAAAAAAAGTAATTGAAGAGAAGCAAAAGAGTAGCTGAATAAAAATAAATAAAAAAATCCAAGAAGAAGCCCAATGTGCATGTTTTTGTTGTCTTTGGTGTTTGGGATTTTTAGTAATAGAATATTTTCTGAACTTCAATGTATTCATCACATTTCTTGGTCTTTTTTTTCCAATTGTGAAAGAGACTGTCCAGCCTCATCTGTCTGAGGAACTTAGAAATCATTTTGAGTCCATTAATTTCAATAGGTTCTTACAAACGTTTTGGGCTTATATTAGACTCTGTGCTTGTTGTATTGGGAATTAGTTCCATACATTCCTTATTTACTTTGCTATTCTAACACTATAATTGGAAGGACTTTTAAATGGTTAGGGGGAAGTAATCCACTTGCAAGGCAAAAAATTAGCAACAGAACAGAAGTAACTGCAATACAAAATGCAGCTGTCCAAATGATCAAAACTTCTGAAAGACTTGAGTGCAATTCAGCCAACAAGTGCTGAAATAGAAATGTCTGCTTTTTATCTTCCCTGTTAAGATCACTAACTTATGCAATTTTTTTCTTCAAGAAGGAGAAGGTAGATCTTTAGGCAGATCTTTAATAAAAACACAACAAAATGGTAAAATATTTAAGATCTTCTTGGCAAGCTCCAAAAACTGGTTCAAATTTTTAGCTTTACCATGGTGAGACATCACAGCCAGTCCTAACTCTTACAGTGAAGGCTTTCTGGGCAAGCTCTCTGACATTTAAAAAACATTGTAGGGCACAATGAGGTTTCTTCTTACATGCCTAGTTTATCATGGTGCATCACTCCTCCTACCTGATGGAAACACAGTCAAGTTATTTTGTTTTTTCCTTCTGTCAGATTTGACATTGCATGCAAGCTCACACCCTTAAATGGTTTCTCATCTGCTGCTAGTTTTCTTAGCTCACAATTAAAGCTCTCAGATTATAGGACTAAATTATATGTAACTGCCACTTAAACTTTGCAATTCTAAGAAAAATTTTATGACTGAAATGTGGAAGCCATCTGGTAAAACTACACCAAAAAGGTGATAAAATTGTTAAAGATGCATCAGCAATTGCTGAAGTGCTGTCCAATAATTGATAGCACACCAGATCTTGGGGGCTGAAGGCAAATAAAAGTTTCCTGCTGCAGAAAAGCTTGTTGAAATAAAAATCAGGGAGCTGGGCAGAGTAGCAAATACTGATTGACATAATGATGAAACTATATTCTGTTTCCTTTTTTTACAATATTTATCAGGCCAAAGTTATCAGTCTCAGAGTCAGGTTTTTCTTCCTACCTCTTCCACCCCACTGTTCTCCCTTTAGTTAAGTGTTCAAATAAAATGCTTCCAAGCTTTTTTTAGACTGTGAACCACCAACATCTGGCACTTTGTGACTTTCGTTCCCTTTCCAGAGGCAGTCATCTGTGCTGGGGCAAAGCCAACTCTGGTCTTGGGGCTGCTGCTTAGCTTTCATCTCCCTTAACCATGATGTGTTTGTCACCACATTCAGGCTACGAAAAGCTTCCCCAGAATGAGGAACATTGTCAGAAAGCCCATGCTATTCAAATCATCACAAAGCATGAAGGAAAAATTTGTGTACTTCTAAGGCAATGCCCTGGCAATACAGTGTAGGGACAGAAGACAAAAAGCTCCTGTAGTCCTTTATCTAGAAAACCAACCTCAGAGATGCTTAAAAGCAATCCAGAGATTTCTTTTGTGGACCACCCCTCAAAGTAAAATAAAATTTTAAAAACCCATCAAAAATGCCCCCAAAAACAAAACAAACAAAAAAATCTCCCTCAAAACCCCAATTCATAGGCAGAGAGGACTGGAAAAAAAATGGAAGAAAAGAGTTCTATGAAAATAAGTTATCACATACAGTCTCATTTTTGTGGGGTTGGAAATATAGAAGGTGGACCTTGTAAAAGACACTTACTAAAAAATAATTTAGAGTGAAATAAATGAAGAAGTAGCACCTACATCTTCCACAAATATAAAAGAGGAAAATAAGCAAGGAAGAATTATAGTGTTTTAATGCATATATAGGGGGACTTATATACAGACAGAGTCCTCATTTCCTTCCTAGCTTATTGCTTAGATGCTGGCTAATGAATGTTTTGTGTATGTGAGCTGAAATACAAGGACTTACTGGCACTTCACTCAGAAAACTAAAATAATTTCTAAACTCTTCATGTTACCTTTAAAATTGTGCCACACAAATAGCAAGTACAGTACTTGTTGTTTCATGCTTTGCTTGTGCATGAGCTGATTATCTATGCTTCCAAGACACTGAAGTTTTGGAATACTATTACCTCTTTTGTGATGAGTGCTTCTGTTTTCTGTCTGTGGCTTCAGCAGGCAGTCATAAGTTTGATTGTTATGGTAAGTGACTTGTATTTGTGGCCTGAGGCCACTTTGTAGTTAGGCCCACAATACTTTTCACCTTTCACCAGTTCTAGACCTATGCCAAAAATAGGTCTAGAATACTCTAGGTCTCTAGACACAGAGTGTTCTTCAGTTTCCTGTATATTCACAGGAACATTGGCATTCTCAGCTCCTGGGGGCCAGGCCAATGCAGCCTCGTGTGCATGACAATGATTTGCTGCGCCAAGGGAGATACAGGCTAGACTTAAGGAGGAAGTTTTCCACAGAAAGAGTGGTCAAATACTGGAATAATCTGCCCAGGGAGGTGGTGGACTCACCATCCCTGGATGTCTTTAAAAAAAGACTGGATGTGGTACTTGGTGCCATGATCTAGTTGAGGTATTAGAACATGGGTTGGACTCGATGATCTTAAAGGTCTCTTCCAACCTAGAGGTTCTGTGATTTTAGGTAAACTGTGGTTTATATGAGATAGATTATTCCCACTTGCTGTAGTTCCCACCATGTGTAAATGCAGAGAAAAATGGACTGATATAGCTAAATTGCTAGCTGGACTGCTGTAGCCTAGGAATCTTTGTATCTCCTCTGTGCTGGGACATTACCTGCCCTGTCATTTGGCATGCAAGGCATCCCTGCCCATAACAAGGAGGTTGGGACTAGATGATCTTTAAGGTCCCTTCCAATATAAACCATGCCATAATTCTGTGATGAATTTTAAGTTGTATTTCTCCTCGTGTCACTTGTTTTAATGTTTAAATAAAACTTAATAATTTTCAAGGTGGAGTGGAGAGGTTTGCAGTTGGCTGCAAAAGCTAAAATAATGTAGAGAGCCAGAGGAGTAGATTTGGACCAATAGCATTTCTCACAGATGGTTTGAAGAGGAGGACCTGCCTGCCTGAATGCCCCAGTCAATCTCTTGATACAGAAACAGGAGTAAGGGCAACCTACAGGTTGAACATTCTGCTGATAGCTCTTTTTATAGGATGAGGAATGAGACAGTTCAAGCACTTCTATCTCTAATCATGGTAGCACTAACACAGATGGAGTTTCCCAAAATAGTTTCTTTCTTTCTCTCTTAGTAAAAAAAAGGAGAAATTCATGACATCCTCAACTCAATCTGGATAGTACGAGGCAGCCAGAAATTCTCCTGTAAAGAATATATTGGGCTAGCAAGCAAAGAATAGATTTAAATATATTCCTAGGACCCATAATGATGCCAGTCAGTATAAAGAGGCGAAAAAGTCAGGCTTGTGGCCAAGACCGTGAAAAATGGGTACATCATTAATGATTCTGACTTGCAGTAAAACCCAGCACCCAGCCATTTTTGCCTCATATTGAATACTCAATTTTTTTCCCTAAGTGCTAAAATATAAAACTTTAAATCCCAAAATACTGTAATTGGCATGCAAGCAAAACTAATTTGAGATATGCAGTGTGCAGTTTTTGTGTCTGCATGAGGACAATGAAGTGTTAGCTGGAGTTATTTATTACTTTTCAGATGCTGAGGCTGGTAGGAATGAATAGTGAGCATCCTTAGTTCTAAATCCTGTCTCCAAATCACTAGCTTGAGGGGTGCTGCCCACTAAGAATGGTCCTTGGCCTCTCCTGAGCAGTGCCAGGGAATTTCTTTGGAAAAGCAGCTGGCCCAAATGGAC
Organism: Passer domesticus; assembly: GCF_036417665.1. Lineage (NCBI taxonomy): Eukaryota > Metazoa > Chordata > Aves > Passeriformes > Passeridae > Passer > Passer domesticus. The sequence continues at coordinate 121,758,678 of NC_087474.1, read as the reverse complement.
AACACATCAGGGAAAGTTCAGATTGAAAAAAAAAAAGTTATTGGTGGAACTATTTAACTATTTCACCTTCTGAAAGGAATGATTAATTTTGGTGAGATTACTGTTCTCCTGCGTGCTGTTTATCTCATTTGTGTACATGTGTGTGGAGCAATAGGCCTGGAGTCAATGTCTGTCAGCAATGAGCCCAAGTGGGAAATCCAGTTGGGATTCTTGGATGCCTGGAATGTGTCCATGTCATATTTAAGCATTTCAAAGTAGGTAACAACTTTTCTTTCCTTCTTCTATAATGCACAGCATAATAATTATATTACTCTAGAGGTGACCAATGGTGCATTTTTTAGTCAACTGTAATAGCAGAAGTTTTTTTGAGGTTACTTGAGAATGCTTGTGTGAACAACTTAAAAACAGCTTGAAAATTGTATAGGGAGTAGCTAATTGGGAGAAGCTTGAACTCTGAAGATCCTGGCTGATCACAGTGCGGGAAGCAGTTGGGATTGTGGAAGAGGTAGTCTGGAAAATTTCTCATGGCAAAAGCATCTGTTCTCACTTTTTTTTTTTTTTTTGTCCTTCTTGCAAATGAAGCAAGTTGGAGGCAGAAGAGGAGCTAGGGTGTCTCAGTGTGGGAGGTGGGGATACAGGCCAGGAAGGAATATGAGTGAGCAGGAAGGAGTATTTATTCTAGGTCCTTCTCTCCTACATGGCTGCTCTTGGTCTCACCTTCTTAACCTCTTGTATGAAACTTAGATCAAAAATCAGTGGGAAGACTAAGGTGAGTTTCTCTGTGAATCTTGGAAATGTTCTCTTCACTCTGACAGTCGTCAAAATCTGGTTATCTTCCTTTCTGATTTTCATTCTAGCACTTCCTTTTTTTTTTCCTTTTTTTTTCCCTCCATGTGTTTTCATGTATTGTGTTATTGAGTCTCAAGTTTTCACATAATTTCTAAAACCTGGCTTCAGCCCCCTCCAAGTTATCCTAAGGAGGCTATCCCCTACTCCACGCCTTCAACATTGCCATAAGAAACTCCTCATTTTCTCTGGCAGCTACTTTTGAACAGTAAGATATACTTGCAGTCTTCTGAGATTTGCAGACTTCTGAGATTTTTCTCAGCACAAGTGAAAGGATATAGTACATCTTCATAAATATTTAAAAAAATCACTACTTTATTTCTGCCACTTTTCAGCCACATTTCCAATCAGCCAGAGTTTCACAGGCATGCTCGGCTTTCAGTTCTGATGGAATTTGATGTGGAAATTCATAAAGAAGCCCTTTGCTGCTGTGTAGCTTTGGAGACATGGAAACAGTGCCCAGCCAGAAAGGGGACTTGGTTTAAGGCATGGAGGGAAAATGGGGGATGTGTTCCATTTAGCTGAAGCTGGGGATTTGTTTTCAGAATAAATTAGGTCTTAGAAGGGGGAAATTAGGCTAAGGTAGTAAATGCCAAGAGTTTTCTTCATTCCAAGGTTATGTCTTTTTTCCATGGTCAGGATGCCAGTTCTCAACGAATCTTCAAAAAGTATTGCTACTTAACATGTCCATTGGGGCATCAAATGTATCACACAGAAGCAGATGAAAAAATCCAGTATTTTAAAAAAAATTAAATATGAAAAGACATCTGTCCCATTAGTACCATTATCAGCCACTACACATTTCGTATGTTCACATTTGCCAGCTGCAGAATGAGAATACCAGTGAATAATCATTTTTGTTGCCTGAGTGTGTCCATTGCATCTTAAATTTTAGCTCCTTTGGAGTGTGTGAAGGTAGGGAAAAAAAATTATGCTTTCATTTAGTTTAGCAAAAAAAATTAAATTACTAATGTCTATGACTTCAATTAGCCACAAATGAGCAGGTAAAAGTATTTTCTCTGAGCTTCAGCAACCGGGAAAATTCATAATTTGTTTAATCTATCAACCAAACCAGGGCTTCCAACATAGATTGATAGTGACTTTAGGGCCAACACTGACTCTTCTAGAGGGCTTCTTGTGTAATAAATTATCAATAATGATAACAATGACAGCAATAATAACAATAATAAAAATATATCTGGTAAGATAAAGTCATAAACAGCTGGAAAAATATTAATGAGCACTGGCCAGCATGCCTTCACATAAAATGATTAATAATCTGCCTTTCAGAGCTTAGTCCTAATAGACTGCTGTAAGTCAAAGCTGTTTAAAAACTTACCCTGAATCTGTTCTTACCTGTCTCAAGAACCCATCCTTATGTTTGCCATAAATACTAGAATAGACTTATACAATCCTCAGGCAAGGGGAAAAAAGATGTAGCTTTTAATACTTGTGGGATTATTGACTGCTGGTTAAACCTTGACATTCTGTTGTCTTATGATTTTGATCAAATAATGCTATCAAATGCACCAAGAGAGTGACTAAGAAACAAACCCACACAAATATATCATTCTTTGTTTACAATATAATGTTTTTGGGATGGAACTGTTAAAGCTGTGATTTCTGTGGCTTGGAGGGTTCTATGGATAGAAATATTAAACTGTGAATCGATACATTGACTGTCAGTTTCAGATATCAAATTAATCACATTCCAGATAACAGTTACTTTTTATTCTGCAGATAAAATGCTTACAAACTGCTTATCCCAGATCAGTTTTGTTTGCATGTCAGTTTCTGCATTCTGCAAGTTATAAATTTTAGTGCTTAGGGGGAAAAAAATTGAGGCAATTAGGAGTAAGAAATGTGCTGAGCCCCCACTTTCATCAATACCATTTCATGCCTGGGGACAGGGGAATGGACTGCAGTGCTGAAAAGCCTCAGGATGCAGTTTTTGTTTCTCTTAAACAATACCAGTTTCTAAGATTAATGAAATAATATTAATAATAATGATAAAATAACCCTTACTGCACTAGGTGGTGAACACATTTAATTTGGACTAGGAAATCCATGACATTTCAGGAAATATGAGAATCCTGTGTAGCTGGGCAAATATTTCTGCATCAGGAAACTAACATGCAGTATACCATTCTGGCTCCTTCAGTAAAATTGTGAAGGAAGGCTTCAGACCCCTTTAGCTTCATTAACAAAGCTGTATCTCTTCTGAAGCTAGACTTTCTGTTGACTAATTAGAGATTTCTTACTAGTTCTGAAGGTATTGATTTTAATTTCTTAACCAAATCAAACAAAAAAACCTTAACATCTTCAAAGGAGAAACGATTTTGCAAATATCTTGTGCAGTGACCATAAGCACTCTGTCATTGTCCATCCTTTTCACCTTGCATGTGGACTGAGGGAGTGTTTCCACAGTTGCTTCCCAGTACATTATTAATCCAGGATGAGAATAGTCAGATACAATGTCCCTCATGTCAAGTGACTGATAGTGGCATTTGTTTACCACATTGCCAAGCACTTTTTAATATTCTGCAATTTGATTTTCTGTGGGTTTTTGTTGTCCTCCATTCTGATTGATTAATTAATATTTTTATTCATGCTCCTTGATGTTTGTCTTCCTCAGAGGGAAATAAACAGTGATGAAGACTTTAAGGATTTCAGTGGGTCTTGAGGAGGGTGAGCCTTAAATACAGAGTATCAGAGTGCCACTTTTTTGGGTGGATTTCGGACTTTGCCCCATTTATGTCTCATTCACCTTGCACAGATGCTGCACAAGTACAGTCCTTTTCTACACCAAATGTGATGGAAATGAAGTTTGCCTGCCTTGGACTGCACTGTGATATATACAGCTGGTAAAGCAGATAAGGTGGCCTGTGTAAATCTGTTTGAATGTCACAGTTATCAATGCCATGTGTGCTGGGATTCTTATTTCCAGGTTTGGAAACGGTAAGAGACCTGGAATTAGCTAAGTCAGTGTGTGTGAAAGCACATTGCAAAGGCAGCACGAGACCAACATTTACAACACACTGTAAAGTGAATTTTTATCTCCTCTTATCTTTCATATATTTCTATTTTTCCCTTTCATAAATAAAATAAGGAGGGAATCATGCTCAAACACAGTGCTGTTTGCTCATCGATAACAGGTTCTACTTTTCCAGTTGGATAATTTTTACTAGAAATAAATAATTCTCTTGTCCCAAAAAGATTGGAAAGGGAACTGTCAGCTGCTAAACCCAACATTATTCTTTAGCTAGAAGAAAAGTAGTCGTTAATTACTTTCTGTTGGATGTGACATGGCCAGGTTTGCTTTTATTCTTTCAGAATTTTTTTCCCTGCTAAAAAATTTGCTTTCATGTCCAACTAGTTTAACATAAAATAACCCTTTTAAATATAAAATATTATGGTCTAGAAAAACCTAGAGCTCTTTATAGGAAGGGTTTCTATTTCTAGAATATCTAGATTGACTTTACCCGAAAGAAGCAACACTTAGCATGGTAATTGGATAGAGCCAGCAATGAGTACAGGGATGTAAAAATGGATTCACAAATTTTGAAGTTAGCTTTTGATAAATATAGAATAATCTTTATGCAGGGATCACCTTGTGAGCATATGGAGTGGCTACTAAAAGAGCAGTCAAATGTAACACTAACATATTTGCTAGAGGTGAAATTCTTTCTGAGAGTTATCTGCTTGAACTCAGGGAATGACATTCTGGTAGTCTAGATCCTTCAGTTAAAGCCCTCCAAAAGAAAAACAGGCAAAAAACCCCAAACAACAACAACAAACCCCATGACCAAAACATACACCAAAAAGAACCTCCACCCAAAAAAAAACCCAAAAGGAAAACCAACAAAAATAATAACAACAACAACAAAAGAAATTTCAGCTGGCATTAACAGAGAGCAAAATTTCCTGTTCCCATGAGCACCAAGACCTTACAAGTCAAGTTGTTCAGATATCAGAAAAAGAGAAACATTTATTGAACAGAGTCAAATGCTCTGTTGGCAGCAATGTTTTAGACTTGCTTTCTCACTTTAGGTTCAGCAGCTTCAGATGCAGAGCCACTGTGCATCTGCAACAGAGAAGTATCACTGGAGTGTAATCAGATCCCCTGTTAATGCCACAGGCTTTTACTAGGAAGTCACCTGGGGGGTTATGCTGAGATTTTGCAAATCATACTGCAAGAATGTATTTTTAGCAAACACCTGCAAACTAACAGGAATGATAATTTTGGTTAATGGAAATTTTTAATCTCAAAAAAAGTCAAATGATTGAAAAACCTTGAATTTCTACCTGCCCACCGCATGCATTTGAGAGTTTTGCCACTCACCATGTTGTGAAAAATAATTTATTCTTGGTTTCTTGAGGCTTAGGGAGATGTAAAAATTTTGGGGTATTTTTCCCCCAAAGAACAGTATTTTATCAGATAATTTACACTTTACAAAGTAAGTATCATAAAAGTACCTGTATTATGAAAGGAGCAAGTATCCATGGTGATCAGCGATTTACCATCTTTTGTTCTCAGTTATCACTTCAAAGAAAGTAAAATAGTGACTCACTATTTGGCCTAATGGCTAATTTTTTCATAAGACAATATAAAATGTAAAGTGTTGGAGCAGGGATATAAATTACTTGCTAAATTAGCTAAACTCATCTCTTTCAAACATATATCTTCAATAAAATCATGCTGTCAATAATATATTTTCATTCTATATGAAAGCAAGATATTTTTTGTTTGTTTTAAATGAAGAAATGAAAAATTAAAAATTAAGAGGTCTGCCAACACTGAATCTCACAATCTGCACAGGATTAAGGAATAGCCACATGAATATCTACAGTTTCCTCTTTTTAGCTGCAGAGTGTTTGCAAATTCTGAATTTGACAGAGCTGAATCCTTCTTTCAAGTCCACATTAATGTTGTTGCCTTATTGGAATTATGTTACTGAAAATATTATTTTAAACATTTGTTTTTTCTTGAATGAGAACCACAAGATCTCATTTCTTACTGTAACTTTTATTTATCATCTTAACTCTCACACACAGTATTAAAAGACAGAGAAGATATTCAGCAGCTAAAACCTTGATGGCTTTCCTCCATGTTGTACTAGAACATACAGAGAGCTCTTTAGGCTTGATTAGTGAAATAAAGGGGGGGAAAAGGGAAAACCCTTTTTGCTGTGATGAATTGTGTAGGGCTGAAAGAACTGTGCCACTTGGCACAAACAATGAAGCCTGCTGAGTCAGATGGTTAGATTGAGGTGGATTGGGGAGGGTGAGTTTACCTGAACTGTGAGGAGAGGGTGAACTCAACAGGATGTGCTGAATGGACTTGTGGGAGTTGTTCACTTGTCTGCCTCTCCTGCTAAAGAGGTTAGTCCTCTAATTTCTAGCTAGGAACAACAGCTAGAGCTCATGGCTGTGGCCATGGCTGACACAGGCTACCAGGCTGAATGGGTCTCTGACCACACCCAAACCCATCCGCTCTTACCCCTCCTTGTCCTTAAATATTCAGACATGCAAATGAATGCATCTTCAGCAAAGCAAGGGAAATGAGGCATGCTTCAAAATTATATAACCCTATTGTTTTATTCATTCATCATAGATTGATGTTTAGTTATGGATCAGTAGCATGAAGATCTAAAAAAGATGGTGGTTCTGAAGTTTATGTATTTACAAGGAAAGCAAAACCTCTATCTTTTACGTTCTCTCACTCTTTATTATACAACCACAAATAGGATAGGGATTAGATAGAAAATAAGATAGAGATTAGAATTTAAATAGAAGAAAGTATTTTATGATGAAACTTTGAAGAATTCTAAAAAGAATTTAGACCAGGTTATTGATATTATTATTATTACAAAAAGATCAGTATTGATACCACTTAATGGGAAAGTGTCAGTTTTATATCAGTGGATGTAGAGAAAATAAAGATATGGCTATACTTTTTTGCTATTTTATTCTTCCAAAGCTGCAGAAGATGTTGCAAATGAAATAGAGCAGATTTCAATAGCAATTAAAATGTCCTTTTATTTGATTTATTCATCCAAAATGTAAAGAAAATTTTCTGTAAACTATAAATGAAAGTGTGAGGAACAAATACTGCTCCCCTTGAGGAAGCCTAGTCATAGGACTGTGGTTTTGAGTCCTATTAGTCTTTCACTCTTGCAGTCTGAACACTCCAAATTAGTCAGCCTCCTAAGTACAAAGGTAGATTGCTGGCAAGCAAAGGCTATTAAGTTTGTACTGTCTGGCTTACAACTCTGAATTCAACATCTGCTTTTAGATAAATGGGGCTATTGGAACTTGACAAATTTGTTGCCACTTAGAGACATATGTTTCTAGCAAAACATATTGGTAAATAAAGCCCTTTCAAATTGTTTCTCAAATCAAATGAATGCTTTTATATCTGTAAAACAAAGATAAAAAGGGAAAGATTGGTAAAAGTCCAGACACCAGCTTTTTAGCATACATCCTCTCTGCATTTAGATTACATTTTTTTCCCAGCCTTTTGTTATAGGATATTTTAGTGTGGTTTTGATTAAAAGTAATTTGCTTCCTTGCTCATTCTATCTGTGCAGCAAATGAATGGTCTTCCGAATCTTTTCATATGCTCTACAACACAGTATTTTGCAGATACTCTCATATTCCTACAATAGCTCTCAAACAAGCTTTTTATGGAGAAGTTGTGATGCTGGAGATGCCCAAATAGGCAGCTGAGTAACAATGGTTCTTCAGGCTTGCAACTTTTTTCTCTCAAAGTCATATTCTCCAGTACAACTACAAATTATTTTCCAAAACATCATTTGTCATCAGTTGTGTTTCCTGGAATTACTTATAGCTGGATTTTACTCAGAGCATATGAAAAATGAGGAAAGAAAAGCTTTGCTTGAATGTTCTTTGTAGTGCCAATAGGGGTTCCACAGTTGTCAACACCACTGTGGAGCCACAGGGGAAACCAAACCTCTCTCACCCATAAGCTACAGAGAGCAACTGCCCAGCAATAAACTCTGGATAGCAAATATTTAAAAGGGAAACCTGGTAAGTAAAAAGGAGTCTGCTCTATGGTTAAAAATAAAGGCTGCCTTTTCATTTCAGGCTATTATGCTGTGATACAACTGAAGCCAAGAGCGCTTTATACAAGGTGTCATCATCTCAGTTTGGTTTGCTCTTTTCCAGACTTGCAAAATGTCCTGAATCAAACAACAGCACCCTGAGTGGGGTTGCTGGAGGAAGTTTTCCTTCCACACCCTTACCTGCACACTGATGCAATGTCTAGGCATTCAAGTGATGCTGGAGCCCACTCTAGACTGCTTGCCCAACAATTTAAACAGTGTGCTCATCCTTCCTCTCCCTCTTCATTGCCTCAGAGAGAAATAAAAAAAAGTGATAATCAAATCACTAAAAGATTTTTTTCCCAAAGTATATTGACAAAGAAAATAAGTCTTTTATCTGGTTTGATACTTCAGGGAAGAGTGTTGGGATGTCTATAGTGTATGAATGGCATATTTTTGTCCTCGGGCCTCAGAACCAAAACAATAAAACAGTGAGCAGTGACTAATTTTTAGAACAATACCTTGTCAGATCTAGCCTTTCTATTGTTGAAACTAATTACTGCTTTGTTATATAATTAAAAATTAAGACCCAGAAAAGGATATTAGTTTACCATACTAAATATCAGAGCTGTAGAATGAGGAATTGTTCTGAGCCCTGTGGGGTGACCAGTAGCAGGTGCCTGCTAGCAGGAAGATGCTGAATTTTTCCTTCAGCTTCATCACATTAGTTACCCGAGTGTTTTTTTTTTTCTGGGGAGCATCATGTCTGTAGCTAGGTGAAAGTAATACCCAGGCACTCACATGGGAGTAGAAGAGCCTGTCAGTCTGGATTTTCTACAAGCAGTTATCTTAACTCATGGGGTGTCCAGGCAGAGTCTGTAAGTCTGGCTGCCTTGGTAGGACTTGCAGCCAGACTTATGTATTCTCATACATGGAACCAGTCAATAAACCAGTGCTGCTGGTTTTAAGCTGGGATAGTTCATTGACACCTTCCTGGGTGTCCTGAATTTTCAGCCAGTATCCATCACCAAAGCAAGAGTTCCTCTGAATGTTAACACTACTTTTCTCAAGGGGTCACCAGAGCTTTTCAGAATAAAATACCTGCAGTATTTTTGGCTGTGGCAAGAATATAACATCATAATTTACTCAGATACATATTGGTATATTACTACATTTGTGTGTCTATTTATTGTTATATACCTTTATGTTTACACTTTGTATCAAAAATTAAATTTAAAGGGACTTTCTGTGAAACAGAACACCTCACTGTAGCTGGAGATTTCACAGACATTCTGCCCTTGCTGTGGAACAATTAATATAAACAGATTTTTCAATATGACTTGCAGGAACAGGTTGGACTATGTTGTTTGAGGAAAACATAAATCCTCTAATTAGAAACCAAAGTACTTAATGGAATTAATGTAAAGGTTCTGGTGAAAAACAACATTGGGTGCTGTGCTGAGATCTATTGCACTCCCCTCAACTAACCTGGAAGATATTGTGAAGTGCTCATCTCAGCTCTCAGAGCTCAGACACCAAACCACAATTTAGTTTTATTTTACCAGAGCCCCCATCCATCACAGCCCACTGTAAGGATGCACAGCACAGCCACACCATCTCTATAGGTCAATAAAGTTACTGCCTACAGGCAGTGATGTACCATGTTGTTATCCTTCAGTAATTCAAAAGATTCAGTCATGTTTTAAAGGCAAACAGATTTGTTACCAGAGTTTGATATTGTTTTCTAAGCCCTGTGCCCCTGTAAAGTATAAACTCAGCTCAGCTTTAAATATTTATGCTTCAAGCTTTTCTCCCTTCTGGGACTGGAGTGTTACTGGGGAGAGACTTGCACAGTTTTGAAATGGCAGCATGATATAAATTGGCATAAATTGAGCTGGAGAAGTGTTTGTGAATAATGCAGCATATTTTTCTCAGTATTTTGAAAGTTCTGGAGTGTTTTTTATTCTGAAACAAGAAATAGAAGTAGATTCATAATTTTCACAAGCCTCAACTACTTTGGGAGCATTGGTGTAGGTGTAGTGGCATTAGATAAACACATTGAGAAATAACTTTTGTTCATTATATGCCAATATTAAAATAAAAGAATAAGAATTACAAGGAATCTAAGGGGACAAATGTTGGAATAACTTTCTTTTTATTTCTATTTAATATCTTTTTCCAATTCAGTCAAAATTAAAATACAATAAATCTGTAGAACCCACGCTAATGTAATTTTCATTTTCTTACACTATTGTGTCTATCTTATAGTCATACATCACACAATAAATACTTTGAGATTGTATATCACTGGTGATCTTTTGATATAAGCTGTAGAAACAAAATAGCTTTATTGTCCATTCCCTTAAAATTTGAAAATTTGAATGTGTGTTAGCTTGCATATTTACTTGGCATATATCCCAAATTTCTTGGGACTTGATTTCTATGGCTGGATATCAGGAGCCAAGAACTACTCCTCACTGATCTGTGCTGCTTCATTGGTTGTACACTAATTTGTGATATCAGTGTCACAGCAAAAAACTCTTTTACTACGTGTCAAAGAATTACTTCACCATGTTAAAACTTAGGGAGGTTAGAGGGGCATCTCGGGACGTTGTCTACTTCTGGTCTCCACAATCTGTTGGAGTTGACAAAATGCCATGGTAAATAGATAACATAATCTCCCTGGAGTCAAGCAGTGAACAATTGAAAAGCCTGTTTCAACTCACATCTCTCTTGTTGGTAGCTACCCATTTGTGTTTGTATGATCCCACCAGGGAGCAGAAGAGGAAACATGCATTTATCATCTGTGCCCTCTAACCAGCTCTCTGGCTCTCTTCTCTCAATTTTTGTTAAAACCTTTCTCAGCTGTTGTGAAAGGTTTAGCAGCAGTAGAGCAGAGTGTCCTGAAGGATTTTTGAAGCTGGGACATCAGGAATTTCAGTCACCATTTTCAGCAATGAAAATTTCTGATGTGTGCAAGATCAATATTTTGGCAATGAGAGAGGTAAATCACTGGAGCAGGTAACCAGACAGACTGTACAACCTTCATCCATTGGGATGCTCAAATTTGGTTGGACATGGCCCTGAGCAACTTGATACAAATTGAAGGTTTGATTTTGTTATCCCTGTTTCAAATGGGGAGTTCTAGTGAAATCCTCATTTTTCTTTAAAGAGGTGGTCAACCTCTGCAGTTCTCTCACAGTTCTGCAGCAAGTTTAGAAGAAAAAAATAAATTATTAAGAAGCTTTGTAGAAAATGGTATGCTCCTTTTAGGTGTCTTTATGTATTTATATGACATATTTAGAAACACTTTAAGTTTTTGGTGCATTCTAGTTCCCACATAGAGGAGTAAACAGTGGTAAATTGTCCTGTTATCTTTTTTTTAAAAAAACCACAATATAAGGTTCAACTTTTTCATTAATGCAGTGTCTGGAAAATTCTGGTGCACAAGTACAAAGTTAATTCTTGTACCTAATAACTGGGTCAGAGTTCTGTGGGATATCAGATGATTACGTCTGCCTGCTCTGAAATTCACAAAGTCTGGTTTGCTTTCTATTTTCCTCTGGGTTGATTTAATCACAGTCAAAATTTGCTTACATGTATGGCAGCACAAAACCAAACCCAGAATTTAAAAAGCAGACCTTAAATACTGATTCTTACTCCCACAACCCTATTCAAACCTATAACTCACCCTTCTTTCAGTAACAATTGAGAATCTTCACTGCATTTTCTTTATGGAAAAATTATAGTGTGAAGACAGAATCAGCAACACAACTGAAAATGGAAAATATGCATAAAGCATATATATATTATACTCTATATATGTACAAAGTATGCTAGAAAAGATAGGGTTCTCACGAGTTCTCACAAAGTTTTTTTGGTTGGTTTTGTGTGTTTTTTTTTTAATAATAAATATAGTACTTGATAAATACAATGCACTAATCTGCTAATTTGAAGACTGTGAGAACTGCAGACACACTCAGACAAAATGATAATGGCAAATAGACTTGGCCATCTCTTGTGGCTCAAGTGGGAATTTGTAAAGACCTAACAGATAGCAAGAGGTTGCTAATTAGCTTTCTTTAGTTTTGACTGTAACTTTGAAGCAAAGTACATCCCTGGAGTCTTTACAAAGTTCTTTAGCTTCCAAAAAGGCCACTGGAGAGCCCACAGGAAGAATATTGTATCTAAACTATAATAAGCATTGATGAAAGCCTTGAATTAAGATAATTGACAGCAAAACCAGCATAATTTGCTTTGAATAATCTTTTTTTTTTGATAGAGGGTAATAACTTTTATGCAGTTTCCTTACAGATTGAAATTCAATAAACCAGAGAAGGCTCCATGGTAAAAACAAGCAGGACTGCAGCTCATCTACTATTTGGGGAACCACTGTAGAATAGCAAAAATAATTTGTTTCAATGCTTTAGCCCAGGGATAATTAGCATAAACAAATTTTAAAAAAATAAAAATATAGGAATATATTGAGGAAAAAAGTACAGATCCTGTGACCTGTCATGTTTTTAAATAGCTGGCCTTATAATCCAGCCTTGTAAGCTGCAGGTGCCACAGCAACAATGCCAGTATACCAATAGCATTGAATTCATAGAGGCGGATTAATGAGGCCAAGCTTTATTATGTTGATTAAAAATGGTTTCTGAATTCTGTTCCTGGGAGAGCAATTTTCTGCATCTGAACAAACTGCAAAACTATTCATTATTGATTTTGCCCCTCTATTTTTTTCTTCCCCCACGTAAGAGGAGGTACACAGTGCAGAATAAAATGTGAGCTTTTCATTTTCCTGTTGTGTAATCCAGCTGTTCAGGCAATCAGTCATGGTCTGAGCCTCAGAGTACGAACATATCCAGGAGAAGGATTATTTCCAGGTGAAGTAGGGATAATGGTACTTTGGAAGGCTAATCAAACACATTTGAAGGGACAGAGTTTGGAAGAAGGAGAAACGGAAAGAAAAATCTGGAATACACAAAATATTGTCCAATCTGTATGAAGTGAGGTTTTGAGAGCTTCTCCTAGGAGTGTGAGAAGAAGAACTGGTTAAAAAAGACACTCAACATAAAAGAATTTTGTGACTGCCACCCCACTACCCTGCCAATAAGTAAAAAATTCCCTCAGAAAAATCTAGCTTTGCTTTGCTTGTGATTCTATTTTCTTTTCCATCTTAATCCTACTCAGTGGTGGCCTGAACTGGAATTTTTTCCTCAGAAGTGTTCCAAAGTTTTGCTGGAAGTATGTATTACAAATAGTATTTTCAATATATTAGTTCCTCACTCTACATTTGACAGTTTTTATTTCTCATAATTTGGCCACAAAAATGATGAGAGTTTTTGTGGTTTTTAATAGGTGTCATTGTATTTTAAAATTTCAATTAATTCAATAATTTGAATTTATGTGATCTCACTGTATATAACAATTTGAATGCACATAACATGTTGAACTTCATGAGTTTCTGACTCTTTGAAAGCAGCTGGGAAAAACATCTGTCTTTTTTCACAGCTTGATCATAATACTGACTTGTGGTTGGAAATTGCCTGCTATATCCAGGTCATTCTCAGTTACCTCAAACTTGTGTCCATTTATAGCAGTAACAAAAATCGAATTAAGTATCCAGTGCCCTTAATTTTTCCTACAGAATTTTACATTTCTACCGACAGTGCTCCTAGCATAGGTTTATCAGCAAATTTAACTGATATCAAAATAACATGGCACATGCCTCGTACAAAAAAAACCCAAAAAAAACAACAACAAACAGATGAAAATAGTCAGATCCATTTCCCAATTCCCACCCTTCAGGAATTCTAGTAGGGAAGTCTCTGCGGGCAAATATTTTTCTTTCCAGTGTTCTCCTTCATCCCACCAAAAAATTCACCTTTGTTTACCAGCCATTACCAATCCATACTTTTGCTGGTTTCCTACAAATTTTACATTTTTTCCACGTTTTCTTACTTCTCTTTCTTTAGGAAATCCATCTTTCATTTAAAATATTTATTCTCCTCCAGAAAACAAATAAAACAAACATTTTCCATCAGAAAGACGTGGTTTTCTCATGGACTCCTGTTATTACTATTGAGTCATTATACCTTTTGGGAACTCTGAAAATGCGCATAACCCTTTGAAACAAGCTTAAATGAGAGAAGTCTTACATTCATTTTTACCCCAAAGATAAATATTACTCTTTCATTTTTTTTTTTAGCATATGTTTATTTTGATTAGTAAACTATGTCAAAGATTTTGAACTAGTAAACATTCTGTCTCTGTTTCCAGAAAAAATAAATAAATACTGGAAAGCTTGAATGGTGTCACAGGTAAATATTGATAAAATAAATTACTTGTGAAAAGTGGCATAATTCTGTAATCTGAAAACTGAGAGGTGGTTAAGAGGCCTGCTTGATGGAAAACAAATGTTCAGAAATTCTAATGGGAAGACTCATCTGCTCATAGATGAACCTCTCTCTCAATATCTGAGTACAACATTTAATATATGAAGGACATTTATTTTATACTTTGAAGCACAGAATCAAGTTAAAAGGTTTGAGTTTAAGCAATGCGTAGTGTAGTCAGCTTCATCTTGAAGGAAATAATTTTCAGACAAATCTGTGTGGGAGATATAGATGTCTACAGGACAGATGGAGAGATATTGCAGTTTGTCATTCTTAGATGAAGGAATGTGTTCAAATATTTTATTCTAATGGTATTTTTATACTTGCTACAGTAGATCACTTATAAAGGCACTATCTTTAATTTGTCAGTCTAGCACAGCTTGCTTTTACTGAGAAGACTAGAGAAGGCACGAAGAAAGCTGTGATATCCTTTAATATTTGTTGAATAAAGTGCCAGAAGGAAGATTTAATATTTTTCCATGTGTCTGTTTAAAAATGCAAAATCATTTTGCTAGACATTGATTTCCAGAGGAATTAAGAAGCTTGATTAAAGAATAGGAGGTTATTTACTGAAAGTAGAATGAGATGTAAAAGTAAGAATGTAATAGGATAAAGATATACATGATTTGAAGTTTTGACTGGAATGCCTGTGCCAGGCTGTCTCTGACTGCGTGATAATAAAAATTCCGGTTTGCAGGCAAAAAATAGATCTATTTTTTTGCTTCAATCACCTCTTTTCTGACCTCTCAGTTTCATATTTAATTTTTTTTTTCTTCTAAGACTGTTGTGAAGTTGTCAAATGCCTATTGCAGCTGTGGGACACTAGAGTGATTCCATATTGATCACAAACTTTGAAAGGTGGATCAAGGTTTGAATTCACTTGGTTTCAAATATTGATCACTTGGATTTCTTTTTTTTTTAGGAGGTGGTGAGATGACATCTATTACAACTGCTGTCAATGTGAGAACTGAATTTCAGGACTGGGTTTTGAAGGAAACTTAGAGAAATTTTTTCTTTTATTTGCAGGATTTTTGTAAAATTTCATATAGAACAGAATTCTCTTAGCAGTCTGTAAGACCTCCAGCTTCTCTGGATTTTAAAGGCAAGTAAAGAATTCTCAAGCTTCTTTCCCTAAAACTTACAAGATGGATGGGATTTCTTCATCAGAGGAGTGTCTTTCAAGTGGAAAACTCTGTCGTATGTACACATTTCAGGTCATACTCATCTAATTTTTCACTTCCTTGAATAATGAGTAAGCATTATTGGGACCCCTTCTTGTGAGGGATAATTACCCTCTATGACTAAAATTACTATTTTGCTCTACTGCCTTGGTAGTATGGCTGCTCCTTAGATGCTGACTTGCTAGAAATGGTTTGTCTGGAAATGCAATTTGATTTTGGCGACAGCTCAGAAAAACATTTCAGCATTCATTAAAGTGACTAATGATGAAGTTTTGATTTTATAAATTTCTCAATACTGTCTCATTAGATGGAAGTGCCATTTTTCTGGCATAAAATAATTAATATCATCTTGTAGGTGATTTCAGCCTATAGGCTCACTGCTTTCTGGAGAGATGAGATTTATTACCCTGTGAGGCTCTTCTCAGGAAACAGACAAAAAATAATTTATTGAGTTGCCTTTTAGTGATGCTTTTTAAATGTGTTCTTAAATTTCTGGTTTCTCTCTGTGTCTGGCAAATCCTAGTATAGTTTTTTCATAACGTTATCTATAGGGTATAAAGGGAGCCTTTTAAAAAAAATTAATTTTTAAATTTTTTTTTCTTTCTAAGTGATTTAACATTCTGCACTGTTGGAGGGATTTCCTTTATCATTCTCAATGTGAATATTTCAACAAATAAAATGGTTATTGTTGTCTTTTATAACACTTCATACTATAGTTTTTCACTTCAGTTAGGCATATCAACTCCAAAGTACAAAGATTTTGTGAGTTTTAGGTAGCACCTGATATAAAAACTATCCATTAAGTTCAGAATATAATTACAGATATGCACAACGCAGGTCTGGGGCCTGATTAAACTGATGTTGAATCTTTAATTGTTTAGATTTAAAGCATTTGGACTGTCAATTAAATTACATTACTTACATTGCCTAAAGTATTTTTTCCCCAGCTATTGTGAATGTCAAAGTCATAAAACCTAACTGTTGGATAGCAACCATTATTTCCAGACCAGGCTAATAGAGCATCAGTAGCAGCTTTTGACACAAAACTTAAATCTGCTTCAGGACTCCAAAGTGGAAAACTGCTGTAAGCAGCAGCAGTTCATCAGGGACTTCCAAACCTCATGCTGTTTGCTTAGAAGCTGATAAATGTGGCACTTCAGCCCTCTCTTCTGCACAGTGTCCACCTTATTCTCCTCATCTTCCCTGCTTAGTTCACCTTCATTCAACTACAAGATAAAACTCCTGCAGACTTGATCCCAAAATGATCCACTCTGAATTAGCTCCTATGATTTAAATGCAGTTCCTGAATATTTTGGTATTAAGAGTGAATATTATGATGGAAGATTTGGTTCAATAATTACAGCCTGTTGAAGTCAGTGGGATTACTGATGGAGCAAAATCTTACTGAGCATTATGCAAATGAGCCCAAATCATTATATAGTTATTAAATGACTGCATGCACCAGGAAGGAAGAAAAACAGTTGGTGGCTATAAATGCTTATAATTAAAACTGATGGAAAGTAATGGAGCAAAGGGAAATCTAGGCTGAATGCTAGAAAAAACACTTAATGGTAAGGTCTATCAAACTCTATAATAAAGTTCACTGAGTAATGGAAGCAATTTTCAGTTATTACACTGAACTGGACAAAGAACTGAAATGTTTTCTAGGAATGTTTTCTGACATAGTGAGCTGAATAGTGACTTTTCAGAATATGTGAATAATTATTTTCTCTAAAAATCTTGTTAGCCAGGCTGTAGGTTTGGTCAATAGCTTCCTTTCTGCTTAAAGGTTTTGTATTTTGAGTTGCAGGTGTAGGGAAACATGTAACTTTCAAAACATAAGTATGGTTGTGTGACAGGTACAAATTTCCCAGTTTCCTTTAGAAAACAAACCAAGGGGAGTTCAGGACTTTGAGGAGAAACATTTTGTGCAGAACTGAGAAATGGGAGAATGACCACAGGCTAGACAAAATTGTATTTAATTCTTTAATGGTTCCCACAATCACAGAATGATTAAGGTTAGAAGGGACCTCTAGAGAGCATCTGGTCCAATCTTTGACTCAAAAGCAGGGTGACCTAGAACTAGGACTGTGTCCAGTCAGCTTTTGATTCTCTCCAGGGATGGACTCTCCAAAATCTCCCTGAACAACCTGTGACTCTCCTTGGTCATCCTCGCAGTCAAAAATTGGTTTTTGTTGTTCAGAAAGAACCTCCCAAGTTTCAGTTTGTGTCCATTGCCTCTAGACTGACCACTAGGAAAGCAAATTACCCGGTAATAGCCAATGTAAGTTTTTGGCTTTCGGATGCTGTTTACTAAAATGGCCAAAACTTACCCGCACTGTTTTTTCCCCCTTTATTAAAGTCCAATTCTATTTTCCAGCAGAGAAGTCATTAAAAAGAGAATTAACTCTGTAGCTGTGTTTCCAAACTGTAATTAATCATCTGATTTGTCAGAAGTGAGAAAATGTAAATTGTGCATGGATTTCATATCACCCCTGTGAGGTGATGCAGTGAAGATTGAGAAAGACTCTGAAAAAGCTGAATTTGTGGGCCTGGACTCTGAATTGTTCAAACATGTGTTGTTCAGTCCTAAAGAAGCTGCAAAATACAATTCACTCCACCTTAAAAAATAGACTGGTAATACCTGCACCTTCTGTTTTGATGATTAATACTTAAATTGGAAGCATCCAACATTCCTCTTTTAGATGGTGATAAAAAGAACAAGAGGTTGGGATAAGAAATCTGCCACTACCCTAAGAAAAATAAATCTTAGAAGAAGGTTTTGCATGACACTATTATTAGTATAGACCTGGCAACAGCTTAAGTTTTTACATATACATAGACATGTTTGTGTGAAAAAGGCCTTACATATATACTTTATCTTTACCATAAATATCAAGAGAAAAATTAATTGCCACAGAAATACCCTGAGAAATTCAGTAAGCAATAATTTCATAGCAAGCATTTTATATATAAAGATTCACACTTATTTGTGAATAAATATGCAGAAACAATTCTGTACAAGCTGATTTTTTATTCATAACAGATAAAACAACTTGACAGTAATTCAACCACAGATAAATACAGAAAAACTTTTTTTTCAATATCAGTGACAGATGATTTTTATCTTTAGGTGATATAAAATATTAGAACATGACGTTGGTCCTCGCATATAGCTGCTAAAATTTAATGTTACTGAACAGCTTGCTTGGATGCCTTTCCAATGATTTGCAAAGTTCTGATGATTTCACAGTGATTAACTGTACCATATGCTTTTTTTCAAAGGCCAATTTTGCCAGGCCATCAGTTTATATGCAGATTAAACTGGCAAGTGAGACCAAGCTTTTAGAATCAAGTAAAATAAATGTTAATTGCTTGTAACTACTTTTAGTTTTCTTATTGCAATTAGAAAGTTACAAAATAAAGAAAATATAATAATAAATAATAGTAATAAATGAAATTCCCGTTTGGGATGACAGCTACAGTAGCAGAAAATTCTCCTGTAGTCATGGGCTATAGCGACCAACTTTACATATAAATCATTTCACTCATCTCTGGTTGGCAGGATTTCTTGGCACCACCAATATTTACAGTGGCTGATTCTCTTAGAGAAGGCTGAGAAATATTTTCCTTCCTCACTGGTTATGTATTACTTGTATTTGGTACCAGAAAGAAGGCAGATTTCTCAGTACACAATAGAGGTTTTAGGCCCTGGAAATGTACAGAAACAGGCAGGCATGAATAAATACACCATGAGATTAACTCAGTTGGTTAGAGCACAGAAATAACCCCAGGATCATGTGTTTCATCCCTGTATGGGCCTATCTCTTAGGAATAGGACATAATGATCCTTGCAGATCCCTTCCATCTTGAATATTCTGTGATTTAACTAGCAAGGAATGTGGTTAGAGAAACCCTCCTTCTGCAGCACCCCATTGTACAATGAGAGGATAATAAGTGTTGTTTCTCTGGTCATAGAAAATAAAGTGAAACAGAATAGATACTGGCTTGTAAGAAAATGTGAGGCATCTCCTATAGTAGGCTTAAAACCAGGGTCAGGAATTCAGTAATCAAAAAATGCACTTTATTACATAATTTCTTTCTTTCTCTCTCTCTCTCTATATATATATATATGTGTGTGTGTGTGTGTGCATGTAACATAGACTTACAATGTATAAATAGGTTGGTGGACAATCTCCTGCTTTTGTCTTGAGACCTCAATCTCTTTCTGCCAGGAGGAAAAGATTTTTCTCTTAGAAAACTGATGAACTGCTTATATCTGGTTATGGATGGCTTCACTCAGACAATAATTTTTTTTAATTTATAAGTATGTGAGGAAGTTTTCTCGAGGAAAAAGCTAAATTCAAAGTCTTGACTGATTTCTCCTCTCAGAATTCTTGATCCTATGAAAAGGGACATGTCTGAAAAAAAATGCAAGGAGAGATTTAGGTTTAGAATTTACCTGTGTCCTTGGATTGCAGAACCCTTCTAGTGTGTCAGTCCTACGGTTTATGTAAAAGCAGACACACAGCTGAGCTTGTGGTTAGATGACAAGGGAGATAACTGCTAGGTGACAAGAAAGGAGAGATCTGACACTAATACTCATGAAAGCCTGCAGCTTGTTTTATTTCTGTGAACTTATTCATTAAACCTTTGTAACGTTGTTGTCTAATTCTAGACATGGAAATGAATTACTTATATTCACTTATCCTATGTTATTTGCAAACACTAAAGCATGTAGATAAATACATAATAAAACTTCTAAGGGTCTTAAGGGAGAACAGGGGCATGTTCTTGTTTAGAGGAGCTAAAACATCCTGTGTTTGTAATGCAGCTTGTCTGTGGTGGGACTACTTTCATGTGAAAAGACTTTACAGTGATGATGGGAGAAGCCACCAGGTATCCAAGGGTTTACAGTACGTTTGTAGATAGCTTCCTGCTCCTTTAGACTGAAGACACCTGGAAGAGGTACTGAAAGCTGGGTACTGAAAGCAATCATGGTTTACATTAGTAGATCCTGGCACTAACTTTTATGTTCTAGGAAAAGGTTTCTATGCTTAACAGCTAATTCACATTCAAAATTTGGAGAAGAATAATTTTATGCCCCTCAACCATATTAGCAAATACCATGGTGAAAAAAGTTAGCAGGCACAACAGGTATTCAGAAGGTGAAGTTTTTTTCTGGAGGGGAGAGGTGGCAAGTTCAAAGACTAAAATAGATATCATAGTTTAGAGGGGTCAAAAATTTAAATTAGGGGAGCAAATGAACACAGAATAAGAAAGAGGAAATGAAGACCACAATTTAATGGATTGCAAGGAAATGGAAATATTAGCTATAATTAAACACTTATCAGGGGAGACAGAAAATTAAGAAAGGATAAGGTGAGGAAATAAGTTATTTACTAATCAAATAATCTAGGAGAAATCAATAAATGCATCAAGGTGGTACATCCTAGAAAGAAGACGCTGCACCACCATGAATATGAATGACTCAATAAGAAAGAAGACTATGCATAAATATTGAGAGTCTAAATAAACAGGAGATAAATCATATCTCATTAAAGGGCAGGTGTAGGAGTACTTGGAAATATTGATCATTTGAGACAATATACACTTCCCATGACACTGGTAAACAAAATCCATTAAGGAATGAAACTGGACATAGGGATGAACATTTCTCAAATTTTAAACCAGGTTAAATAATAAAATTAGAACAAGTTAGATGTCAGCCACATTTAGAGGTACATATCTTAAGAGGTAATTAATTTAGTTAAAAGCTGTAAACTTTGTTTTGTCTTAAGAAAATATGTTATATATTGTAAGAATTTGCCACCCCTCAATAACCTTTAGAGGACTGCCATTTTTATTTTTAAAGGTATTTTTTTCTTTGAGACCAAATTCTAGGAAAAAAAAATAGGTTTAGTAGATTAAAATAGATTATGAATAAATAATAAGAATATAATTAAATTAATAAAATGTCAACAATTATTTCTTTGTTGGACCACAGGAGCTTTCTTGAGGTGACCAGAAGGTGGAGGAGCAAGATCACTAACTCTGAAGAAACCTTTATGATATGAAGGAATTGACCAACAGAGAAGGAAAGTTTCCCAAAGTTTTGTGGAAACAATCTAGAAGATAACATGAGGGAAGTGGGAAACTGAATTGTTGACCTCAAGATTTCCATTTTACTTGTAATAACTGTCAAGGAAAATGGAAAAGTTTGAAATCCTTTGGAAAATTTTTTTCCTTCCCACTCTGTGTACACCTGTACACAAAGAGAAGATGTGACACTTGGAAGACAGCAGCAAGGAGTAAAGGAGGAAATAGAAAGAAAATGGCAATAAAGAAGAAAAATGTATGTAACAAAATGCCAAGGCTCGTGGACATAGTAAGGAAATATTTGAATTTTATTTAATCAGTATCACAATGTTAGCCCTTGTGTTAGAAATATATGTTTTAATGAATATACTGAAATACTGCTTTTGTTTTTGGTTGTCATCTTCAGAATAAGAGTTGGAAAACTCTCTTTTTTTCCCCTCTCTCTCTGCCTCGCACACGAGAGGCAACCCAAAAGCACAAGTTAATGTTCACTGTGTCCTTGCAAAGGGATGCGCAGGAGAAAATCTTCTATTCACACTGAGACCCAGTTAGGTGGAAAATGAGTCATGAATATAGAGCCGAGTGCAGCCCACACTAAATTTATCCTCTGCATGGTGTTGCAAATCTTAATCTTAAACTTATCAGTTGGCATCTTGAAAAAGTGGATGCATCTGAAATAAAATTAATGTAATACCTTGATTGTAGACTAAATAACAGGAGGTCATTTAAAGAGCCAAACCAAATGGTTAGATGAAAGGTATCTATTTTCAGGCTAACTCTATGAAGACAAGACAGGTGAGATTGCTAAAAAAAAAAAAAAAAAAAAAAAAAAAAAAAAAAAAAAATTTGATTCACTTTAACCTTGACCATAAGAAGTTTGGTGATCTGGAGGTATATTTATGAACAAGCCTCCTTATGATTTCTTATACCATGGCATGGCAGGTGAGTCTTGGTGTAGAAGTTAAAACTATATCTTCCTACTGCAAAACATAGAGATAATCTTCAAACCAGAAGCACAAATCCAGGTCTTCTCTATTTTGCAAGCCTCAAATGGCTGAGGTTGGAAGGCAGTTCTGGAGACAACAGTCTAGCCCCCATTTCAAATCCAGGCCAGCCAGGGTAGGATGCTCAGTGCTACAGGATGATGGATCCCTAAACCCAGAGGTTATAAGGAATGTTCAATTTCTTTCTTCAAAGCTTCACAGCTGGAGAAAGAGTAGTGATGTGTTTTCAGAGAAACAAAATATCATGTAACTACTTGGTTTGTGTGAGTGCTGGGAATCCAGGAGGCATAGCAGTAATCAAGCGGAAGACATAAATAGACATATTTTGGATTAGTGCTCCAACAAATATGTTACAGCTTGCGGCAGGCTATTCTAGAAAGAACCCCTCTTAGAGAGAAAAGATCCCTTTGTGGCTCTCCAACTTGTTTAAATATGGTGGTTATTTATTCAGCAATGTTATTGGTGGGTAATTCTGCACGTATTTGCTGAACTTAGGAGGTAGATCCCCTCCTCCACTTCCAGCTTATTTTTATGGAATCAGAGATTCCCCAGGGTGAGAGAGCAGCTGGATGGAGGTTTCTGGGGTTATTTTGGATTCAGGGTTAAGTCACTCCCTCTCACTTTTAGTGCATTTTTAATTTGAGCTGGTTGCTGAAATACAGTCAGGTAGATGGCAACATAATTATCTGAAAAGTTGGTTTTTTCTGTCCTTTACAAGGAAATTGAAAATAGCAGATAAAATGAATTCATAAGTAATTAAAATGAGCTTTTAATTGCCACAGTCCAGCTTGCCACTCCAGCTGATTTGCACATGATTTGCTCAGAGACAATATTTTGATGTTTCCTAAGGGCCCTGGGGAATTTGTGGCTGAGCACCCAGCTGACCTCCCTGCTGCCCTGGGTAAACTGCAGGTTGCCTGAGTGATTCATGATCCCACCTCTCACTGCACCATTTAAACACCTGCTCAATTAGACTGGCCACTGGTGAAGGTGAAGGAAATGAAGCTGCTGAGCCGTGGACAGAGAAGCAAGGTAGAAGCATATGTTCCCACTTCTTGTCTCACTGCAAGGGTATTTCCTCAGGGATAGGACAGAGAGAATTATTGTAATTTCTGAGTTGCTGAAGGATATATTGAATCACATATATGTGTGCAGAATAAGAAAAAGAATCAACGAGTAAAAATTTTATCTGTCTCTCTTAGAAGTAAAGGGACTGAAGTACTGAAAGAAGGAATGGAGTCTTCCTGTTACTGTATCAGATCTGAAACAGAAAGATTCAGAAGTGTGAGTCCTTTCCTGCTGTTTTCTAGACAAAGTTAGGAGCCTTTGTTAGGGAAGAGCATGTGATCACCTGCAGACTCCTGCAGACCGAGGTGATAGGTGACAATCACACTGAGGTCAAAGCAAGTGAAGGATCAGGGTGAGATTTGTTCAAAGCCCTGGGTGCAGACTGTGATAGCTCAGTAACAGTGAATGGTGCCTTTTGTTATGCACTGTCCTATCAGGCAATGGGCTAGAGGTGAGCTGATTGATATGATTGTCCTGAAATCTCAGTGTGTGTGGGAGAAAATACATAAAATATTCCTCTTGTCAAGTATTCTTCTTTACTCAAAGTAGAAGTGTAGATAATATAAATGGAATATATATTTTCTTCTACTTTGCCACTGCTATAGGATGAAAAGAATGGAAACTGTAGAACAACGGTCAAGTAGAAAGAATGGAAATAGTGCAAGGATGGAATGATTTTAACTGCAAAGAGGAGAGATTTAGATTAGATGATAGGAAGAAATTCTTTACTGTGAAGGTGGTGAAACACTGGCACAGGTTCCTCAGGGAAGTTGTGGATGCCCCAGCCCTGGAAGTGTTCGAGGACAGTTTGGATGGTGCTTTAAGCAACCTGGTCTAGTGGCATCACTGCCCATAGCAGGGGAGGTGGAACTGGATGATCATTCAAGTCCCTTCCAACCCAAACCATTCATTGCCACGATTTTATGAAATATTTTGATTCCAGCTGGAAAGAAGTTTCAACACAATTTGGGAGGAGGGAGGAAGGAAAAGAAAATAATTGATTTTGGATAAATTTTGGTTTGGTTTAGGTATATTTGATACCATTTGTAACTTGATAATTTGAAAATGAATTTTGAAAAGATTTTTCAATTTGGAAAACAACTTCCAAAACCACTTTCAAACAGCATTTTCAGAAAAGCAGAATTCTGGTTTAATGAAAAAGCTATGTTCCAAATCTTGGTTTTCTTCCACAAGAAGAAGAGTAAAATCAAGAATAAACTTTACTCAAAAGCAGCCAAAAGGCTGTTATTTAGACACAGGTTAAGATCCCAAGCCTCTCTTGCTCTCAAATGCTGCATTCTGAACCACAGAAAACTTCTTTCTCTGTTGTTATTATTTCAATGATAGACTTCCACAATAGGTCTTTTTAGAAATTTGATTCTTTCAATTACTCATACATAAATCAAATAAGTGCCACTGTAATACAGCATAAGTTTTATTGGAAATTTTGATTATACAAGATATTTATGGAAACTAAATTTCCTGTTTTATTAGTCTATTTCTTAAACACATACATAACATATTTCAGAGCACAGCAGGACTGCATAAAAGGATGGGTACTGGTTAATATGAAAGGCTATCATTAGTGAAAATTAAATTAATTGTATTATGCCTTATGTGCTATTGGTTTTTAATGAACATACTAGAACAAAACAGCAGGATTTCTTGAGAAGGGAAAAATTTTGTAAACAAAACATCAAATACCTCACCAAGAAGCATTAAATTTCTGGAAACTAGAAAGAAATCAACCATAATTTCTAACCTATTGGAGAAATTAGAACTACAGCCTCTAAAATACTGTCTGTACTTTCAATTCACATCAGTGATTTTGCTTAGTCTTTTTAGCCCATTGCTGGTAGATTCAGGTAGTCTTCAGAGTAGCTTGTTTCATGACACAGAAAGATTCTTCAAACTCTGGTCAGCTAGATAGGACTGGATCATATTTAAACACCATGTCCACATTTGTCATCTACTTCATTCTGCTTGAGAAATTCTTTGAATAAACTTTAAAAATTTTCTTTTTTGTCTCTGTATGTGTAATATTTTATTAATTACAGATATATCAAATTGATCCATGGACTTTTAGCAAGCTAATTGCTGTAACATCTAGAATGTCCATTAAATAAACAGAGGTTAGTAAAGCTTGCTGTTATCCACCAAAATATCCACAGACCTTGAATCATATCTCCCTTGGTTTTTTTCAGTGTAAGGGCATAGATTTTGTGGATTAAATTTGTGCTGTGCCAAAATTGACCTATTAAAAATCTTTTAAATTCCTCAAAAGACCTGTTCTAATCTGGAGCCTGAAAGCTGCATACACCATAAATCTCTCCTGAGTATTTACAAAAAAGTCACCAGAAGGAAAATTACCCCACCTAAATGCTCTTCCAAATAGAAGAGAGCCTGAAGTATCTCTTTAAATTTATAGATTTTTTGATGAAACCTTTAATCCAATATTGATACTTAATATTCACTAAAATGTGAAAGTGTAAATAGCTAGGCTGTATACAATGAGGTGTTTAAATAAAATCAAATAAAAGAAAATTATAGTACTGCAGTAACCTGTAATTGTTGTTTGCTTGCTTAGCTAATTTCCTTTTTCTTTACAGGTGAAAATTTACATAAACCATACATTTTATTTTAGTAATTTTTTCTCAGGTATTTCATTTTGTGCTTCACTATATTAGCTCTTCAACTGCAAATTGCACTGCAGATCAGTATGACACAAAACTGTATCAGTATGACACAAATCCATTAAATGTATTTTAATGGAATAAGAAGATGACCAAGAGTGGTTCAAGGGGAAAACCAAGAAATTACCTGGAGCAGAAACAGAGAAGGACTCTGAGGTGTGATGCAGACAGAAAACAGGAATCTGTAAAACAAACCTTTTGACTTGGATCTGTGGAGTGAACTTGCAGTAAGAGCACTATCCAGAACACACTGCCTACCATGATGAAAAGTAGGACAGGTGGCCAAGGGCTTAGCTTCATGTGGGGAATGATATTTCAAAGAAAATTAAAATAAAAGAGAAAAAGAGCCTTTTGTAGAAACAGCCAAATCACTGACAAAATGTAGTTAGAAAGTTTTAAGAAAGCTTGAAATACTACAGAATTCAATGAAGTGGTTTGATTTTTTTTTTCCCCCAAGTGACTAAACTGGAATGACAAAAACAAAACTTCCAAAAGTAAAATGAGAAATATTTCTTTTCTGGAATCAATGATCAGCAAAAGAGGTATAACATGAAATACTTTTAAACATTTCTTGAGATTATTAGGTCTCAGGTGTTTGTGGGAGTGCTTTTAAAACTGTTCTGAAGCTGATCTATCGGTGACTAACACAGAGAAGTGGAGATGGGATGCTGTGCCACATGGTTTTCGGAGATATCACAGCTAAAAAAAGGAAAAAATACAAAACGTGACAGTATATCTTTCTTTTTCTGGGTCTTTCTAGGCAAAACAGAAAAAAATTAATAAAATTCAAACTAAATAATTCAATTCCTGCAATATCTTTTTCCTTCTGTTTTCCTTAGATTTTTTTTGCTCAGGATTGAGAGACTTTTTTTTCTTTCTTTCTTTCAGGCCACTGTTAAGAAAAACTTAAGCGGTGATTTGAGCTATGTAGGTTTAAATCAGGCTTCAAAAGTTGCATTTATGTATTTGCTATTATTTCCATATATACTGTGCATCATATGGTAACAAACCTTTAAAAATGTGGTAGGCAGTGCAATGCAGGGTTTAGCAGGACTGGCTTACAGGGAGTGTCCAAAGCATCAGACTTACCTGAAGATAAGCCAGAACTTCACACTTTTTTTTTTACTTCAGTAGGTGTTAAAGAAGGGTGAGTTAAGAGAGTCCTCATATAATGACCCTTAATTTTAAAATTAAAGCCATGCTGTAATGTCTCAGGTCTATAAATGTGTATTTAAGTGTGGCTCTGACTTTCTCATTGGCAGGGAACACAGGAAGTGTTGTGCCTAAATGCTCGCTGTAAACCACCAGCCAATCTACCTAAAGGTGGCATCTGAGTGAAGCAGATGAGTAATAAATATCCTTTTTAAGGCTCAGAAATAAAACTGGTCTGTGAGAAGGGAACTGCTGGGGCATTCTCAACATTTTCATAGGAACAGTAGGGTAGAGCAACACTACTTCAGTAATATTAATTCAGAACCAGAGGGACCATTCCTTGTGGCAGATGGTAGAACACTCTTGTGCACAGAAGCACGGGCCCCTCAGACTTCTTTGGTATTTTTCACTCCCTTTCTTACTATTGTAACTCTGATATTTTTCAGTATCTCTTAGACTATTTTGAATTTCATTAAGCTTTTGTCTTCACTACCATTTGTGACAGTTAATGACAGCATACAGGACATTTGCTTACTCTGTGAAAATTACTGTTTCTGCTGTGGAATGTAGATTTGGTTCTTTTGGTTTCATGCACTTGCTAGGCACTCTCTCCTTGGCATTTCAGGCTTATCTAGCTTTCTTTGGGTGTGTTCAAAAACTCAATGTATATGGTTTTATAACTACCCCACATACAAGCAAAGTTTGTTTATCTATACTGTCTTTGACAACAAACTTGATGGGCATCCCTGTGTTGCTCCCTCTAGAGGGATTTAGTTCACAATGCCTTTGCAAGAAAGAGAGAAGATTCACTCCTGAAACACTGCATGTGCTTAGGTGCACTGGATCCATGCCTAACTCAAATAATAAAAAGCAGTGGCACTGTCTTGGAAAATGCTAATGGACAAGGATTTTTAAAGAAGGGAAGTCACACAAAGGTAATTACAGTACTCTTCTATTGCATTTCCATGCCTACAGAAAGGTAATTTTATAAAAATTTCAGTCACATTGAAGTATAATTTCATTTTGAAATTACATCTTCATTTGATTTTAATTCATGAAAATACAAATGCATTTATACTCAGCTTCCTTTATTACTTTTTGTGTAGATCAGAAAAGGTCACTTGCCATTCCTTGCTTTTTGAGGCTGACTCTCTCCTCATGCTCATGGTGATAGCACTCCACTTTTTCACAGATATAATAGTACTTAACCAGATGGATGAAAACAGATGGGCTGGTTTTATTTCTTCTTTTTCTCCCCCTCCCTTTTAGTCTATAAATAAGGCTAAATTTCTTGCACCTAGTAAATTGCCCCTACTTTTGTATGGGAAAAAATAATCAGATCTTTCATAAAGTAATTATTTAGCCATAATTAGCAATTCATGCCTGAAAATGTAAAAAAAGGACGCTAATAAAAAATTATGCAAAATCCACAAGACAATACAATTCCTCCACTGAACTGTAAGAAACAATTAAAATGCAAATTATTTTATTATTAACCTTTTATTTAAACTTATGGCTTATAGTATCACTGATGCATTTAAGAAATTCAAATGAGTACTTAATTTTATTAATTACTCTCAACAATTCTGTTAAAAAGGTAGGTTGTACAAAACTCTGTGAAACCTAGCACTTTTGTTGTCTTTAAATCAGGTTTGTGCCTATGAAATTCTTCCTTGGTCCACATTTTATTCTTCAGGGAGAAAATAAAATCAATAACTCCTTCAAGGACATTTCATGCACTAACGAAAAGCTAACCAGGTATGTGTAGTTTCAGACATTTTTGCTGTCTGCTTCACAAGAAGCAGCATCTTCTAAAGAGGAATACGACCAATTGTCTGCTCCAGCCAGCCGTGACAACTGATGTGATGTGTTTGGTACAGGGAAGATGTGGGCAGAGCTGCAGGGAAAGCAGCCACTGCCACAGGCTGCCTCTGCCATGGTCTCCCCGTGTGAAAATACAGTTCAGCTTCTCGTGGAACAAAACAGCTGAGCCTGAAAGTGCTGTGACCTCAGATAAGATCTGCTTAAGGAAACAACTACACATGCAAAAAGGAGCTTTTAGTAAAGATATTGAAGGTAAACACAGATTAGTTTCTCTTGGTTTTGATTTGTTTCTGTTTGCAACAAGCAGCAAAGTCTTGCAAAAGAATATGTATAAAGGGTTTGTAGGTACAGAAAAACTCCATCCCCCACCTCACAGCAAGTAATAAAACACAAAGCCTTTTGGGAAGATTTACAGAATCACAGAACCAGAAAATGGTCTGGGTTGGAAAGAACCTTTAGATGCAATCTAGTACAATCCCACTGCAATAAGTGAGGACATCAACTGGATCAGGTTGCTCGAAGCCTGTCCAACCTGACCTTGAAGTCTACGTTTGTTACCTCTAATGTGCACTCTTTGGGAGAAACACAGGGAAAAATGCTTGGACATGGCAGGATAGGCAAAAATTCAAGCTGTCCATTGGAGGGTTTCAGTTCTTCCTGAAGAATTCGGAATGATTTTTAAGAAAAGTGGTTCAAACTCAAAAACACCTTAGTGATGCTTTAGATAGCTAAAGTAGATGGAAGAGCCTGTGTGTGAACATTTTATTTAGGCATTGCGAAGGGCATCAAACCCCCCCTAATTTATTGCTCTATACTGATCATCTAAAAAGAAGAGAGAGAATTTCACTTCTCTTCTGTAAGATCTCGAGTAATTTCTTTACTTAATACTCTCTCCTCTTCATGAATAAAATCAATAGGGTTTCACAGGGAAAAAAAATCCTGGGGGAAGTATTTCAGCTTCAAGTGTTGCATTGTACTGACCCAAAATGTAGTTTGAATTTTGTATTTTATAATTATTAATCAATATATTTAGGTCACTTGCTGTTGTAGTTCATGAAAATTGTAAATAATGTGATCAAGTTGCACAGACATCTCAAGGGATAAAAAGTACTAGTGGAGAAAATTAGCAACCTGAAAGCATTTTAACCAGGTTCCTAAGAAGAAGAATTGAAGCTGTGTTTCAAACAGGAATTTCCAAGTCTTGTACATTCCAGATGCCAAATTGTGGCAAACCTCGAACTAGAGTTACCAGCATATGAAGTTATTTCTTACAATAAAAGAATAGACTTCTTCCAGCCCCAATCCACTGTCTTATTAATACATTGTGATCAGCTGGAAGGGGAAATTCATGGATGAAAATTAAGCCAGTAGTTAAAACAGGCTATTTTTAACTTGTCCCTGTTCCTTGCCTATCCAACAGCTCCACAAACAATCACATTCACAGTGATGCAAATGAAGCAATGAACTGGAGCAATAGCTGACATGACTATTCTAAAAAATATAAGTATAAATTCATGATTTTCCTTCGTCATGATTAGCTGGGTATAAGTGCTTGTGAGTCTCCGTTCCCCTTATAAAATTATCCTTTGAGAGCTGTGAACTATTTTTTAATGAAATACCAACTCTGCAATTTAAAGATGTTAAGGTTCATACTGCACATTGCTTTGTCACTGATCATCCTAGCAGAAGCAGCCAGTTAATGGGATCCTCTCCTGATTCTGCATTTCCATTTCAAATATTTGGAACTCATATGTACATAAAACCCTCAACAAAATTACCAAGAAATTCTTAGGTTCCTCTTCCCTCACTCAATTTCTTTCCAGACTTTATGGATGTATTTGTTACTGAACAACTGGAACCATGACTTTCCTAAATACACATATATAGTGAAATGGATATTAGTATTCGTTCATGCTGTCTTCTTCCCTGAGCATATTTTTGTGCAAAGATTAATATTGAGTAGATATTGTGACATCTTTCCTTTTCAGAACTAACTCCTAGCAGCATTCTACTCTCTTGCTTAAAGATTTTCTTTGATTTAGTCTCCTCAGCTTTTCTGCACGTTTCATTTTTCCTGCTGCTTGATGTAATTACTGAATTGTCTTGAAGACTGAATATCTCAAAAAAGCAGCAATCTCTTGGCAAAAAGTAAAAGACAGACAAACAAAACATGGTGAGGTTTTTAACTCTTTTAGATCAAATGCATACAGAAGTAGGACCACAGATTTTGAATTGGTTTTGATTGACTAATTAGTTTAGAGGGAAAGAGGCCTGCTTTGCTCATACAAAATGTATGTGACCATAAATCTGTATTTAGTGATGCCTCGTGAAAGTAGTGCATACTCAGTTTATCTTTCAGCCACAGCTGTACAGAGTGGTGTTGTTTCTTTCACATTTGTCATTCCTGTTTGTGCTCCTTTCTGCAAACTCTATGTTGCTACAGTATATTCCCTTTATTTCTCAAAAATTAACTTCAATTTAAGTGTTTGTTTTGTTTTGCTTTTAAAGAACGGGTTTGAAAGTACTGTTTCAGAGCATTTCTTTAAGCCTGGAATTTCACTGAGTATAGTTACAGTTTTCAGTCATTTATCTTTACTAACTAGAGATATTTAACTAAATATTTGTAAGTATATCTTCTAATAAATTCCTTAAGAAATTAGGAAAAAGAAGCCATGGAAACAATTTTATCTATTACAATTATCAAAGAAAGATTTTGTAAAAATTCATTTTCCCCCTTTAATTTTTTTTGTCTGTATCCCATCTGATTCACATTATGTACATGGGAAGACAAAAATTATTTCTCAGATACTCCTTCTTTTGACATCTTTAAATCAACTTGAGCATGACTTTCCACACTAAGAAGTTATTTTTCACTGAGTTGAACTTCATTCACCTTTACTAGCAGCAGGGTGAATTTCTGCAGGGGAGGAAAAACATACTTTTAAATAGATTTTGTACTCAGGGATGGAAAAATGAAGATAAGTTGTCACAGTTACAGTACAACTTTTTCATATCGTGATATGGCTTCTTTTGAACCTGCAGGTTAGCTTTAGGTACTTCCATGCAGGCATCAATTTGGAAAGAATTAGCTGTGGGCTTGAGTGACTTTATTGGCCTGATACCACTAAGAAGAATTTCTAGTGAATTTGCTCTAGTACCAAAATTGTTGCTGTTCCTTGTCAATATTTTAGGTGTTTCAGTAACTCAAGCAAATTTTTCAACTTTCACACATTTTGCTAAGTAAAAAATATGGATCTAATCAGTGGAAGTGTCTTTCCTTTATATATGAACATTACCTTATTTGGTTTTCCATTGCCATGGTCTCATCTCCTGCAGAAAAGCAGCTTTTTCTCACTGACACAGTTCCAAGGTGCTGCTGTTTGAAGGAAGATTATTCAGGTTCCCAAACACTTGTTGCTATACCAACCCAACTGATGGCACAGCCTTGTTGCTGAGCAGCTGGCTTGATACAAATTGAGGTTTTACAAGCTAAACCACAAACACATGGCTTTGTTCCAATACATGTTTTACAAGACAATCTACAGCTCCTGAAATTGGCATTAACACATTTGCTGAACTAAAACTCTAAGTTTTCATTTAAATAGTGCAATTTCTATGCTCAGGAATAAATAAGCTATATTTATGAAATCTAGTTAACAAAATATAACTGTTCTGTAACAAAACTTCCTACTGTCATTGATCTTCATGATCTTCATGATCTGTCAAGACACTGAAATTAAAATTAGAGAATTTTCATATCTATAATCTGGAAAACAATCTAATTTGCTCTTGCAAAAATTCTCTGCTATCACCCAGGAAATTATTTGATAAAGTCTCAGTACAAGAATGAGGTAGTATTTCAAAATCTCAGTTAGAGCTGACATACTTAAAAAGTTTTTTTTTTTATTATCTTATTTCTTAATTAACTAGTGTGCTTTATTACCTCTATGTAATAAAGGATGTGCAGTCCCAAATAAGTCACGAGTAGAGGTTTGGTTCTGGCTGACTGGGGATTAGCCCTGCAGAGAATGGCCTGGGATGATGGTAGATGAGAATTTAGGTGCGGTTGCAGTGCTCCCCTGCAGTGATGGTGTGGCTGCATTAGCAAGAAAGCATCAAGAAGTCAATGGAAGTGATTATTCCTTTCTAGACAGTATTTGCCAGAGTCCTCCTCCTCCTCCCCAGCACAAAAGACAGTCTGACACCAGAAAAAGTCCAGCAGAAACACTCTAATGTGGCTGGGGTGCTGTAGTTGAACACATGAGGAGACACTAAAAAAGGCGTCTTATTTCAGGCTGGAGGAGACTAAAAATGTAACTAGTCTTCAGCTTCATAAATGCAGGCTATAGAAGACTCTGATTCCAGCTTCTCTACAGTGCACAGAATGACAGGCAGTACCCTCAAGTAGTAGCAGGTACAAGGAAAAACAAAAATAAAAATGAAGGTGGTTAAGCACTGGAATATGTTAATCAAAGATGTGAATTCTCCATCCTTGCAGATATCTAAAAGATGACTGGACAAGGCAAGAAATCCCTTCTGAACTAAAATATTCTGTTATTCTAAGGTCAAGTTAAGCAGAGAGGATATAATTTCTTTCCCAGGAAAGTAATAAATGGCTACATTTAATCACTCTGATAAGGTCAGCGAAAGCAATAAATGCCTCCCTAGAACTACAGAAAATTGATTAAACACTGCCTTCAGCTAACCCAACATTAGAGCTATCACAATCTGTCTACTCTTTGTGACTCATTGTCCAGTGACACATTTTGGCAGTGATGATTTATCAGATGAATGTATCAATGGCAGAGGTGAAACTTACTTTGTTTACTGAAACTTCTCCAAACATCTCTATCATCGGCTCTCCATGTACTATGCTTACAATTAGTCTGCCTCAGAGATAAAGGGGTTTGTGTATATTCTATCTTTTAAAAACCATGACACAGACACTACTGTACTGCATTACACTGATATTTATGAATATATGTCTTCATAACAATATAATCTTGACCTTATTGAAACGAGAGGTTAATCCCCACTAATTGTAGTAAGGAATGCACGCAGGTCCCTCTTCATGAAAATGGTGGATGGGGAAGTCTGGAGAGAAACACCTACAATTATTTCCAGCACTGAAATAAGGAATGAGCTTTTCCCAGTCATTTATTCAACATTAGTAGCTGCAGCAGTTTTATAAATCAGACTCAGAATATCTCCCTGAGAATATGTCATAAAAAATGCCACAGGAGACTGTGCTATTAACCCCAAATGTATAGAAATGAAAAGTTATATGTCCATGCCATAATAAGTTTCCTGTTCTGCCATAAAAATTTTGAGTTTAGCATTATTTTATGCATTATCTATGAACCATTTCTTTTTCTGTGTCTAACTTGCTTCTACACCTACAACAGCATTATGTCAGGAATGCCTTCAATTTGAATCTTTTCCAAATGATGACACAAACCAGCTGGACTGTATTTTCATTTCCCAAGAATACTTCCTGACTCTGTTTAACAGTTTTATCTTTTATAATTCGGTGAAATAAAACTTGAGCAAAAGGTTAAAAAAAATTGTTCCCAGGCAAAAATCCCTGGCACATATTTTCTGTCCAGACAGTGAATGTGGCTGTCTGTAGCCCTGGAGCACCATCATTTCACCATTTTCAGGTTACCTCTGAACACAGAAAGATTTTTGACATTCCTTAAGTGGACTTCTGTAAGGACTCCTCACTGAGTTGCAAAATAGTATGTGGCTTGAAAAGATATCTCTGTGCGTAGTTTCGCTTACTTTTCAGAGAGAAAAATGTGGGGCAACACTAGTTTAGCATATTTCATTCTGCCTTAAAGTTTCTTTGACTGAAAATAACTAGTCCCTTCTTCAGTTTTTTTAGCTGCCTTTTAAAATCAGCATTTTTATCAGCATTTGCCATTAACCTTACATGAGTGTGACAGTAATGAAGCAATTCACCCATCACTTTCAGATTATTTGTTGTGCTACAGTACAAACTGCTTGCTGGATATGAGGAGCTCTTTGCACTACCAAGACAAGCCATACTGCTCTATTGTACTCAACATACTATTCCACTCTCCTGAAACCAATTAAATCATGTGGTATGTTAAAAAAAAGACATGCTTTCATTCACATGTTGATTTAGACTCACTGAAGAAATCTAAGATAATTTGGTTTGTCATTTGCTCTATATCATGGTTCATAAAAACCTCAATATTCTTGAAATGCATCTTGGGTGTAAATTTGTCGCTTTTTAATAAGACTGGAAATAGTCTTTTCTAGTTTCCCCTCTACAGTCTAGATCTGCCTCTTCTGAGGCAGTGTGGGTCTCATATCAAAACACTCCAAAGTCTTCTGAGACCTGGAAAAGGGGTTGTGATCCAACTTCTGGAGAAGGTTCCCTTTTTCAGTGCCAACTATATGTTTGTAACAAAGATTGTTAACTAGTATTTTCAATTTAACTTTCCAAAACATATTATCTCCATTTACCAAAAGGCATCATGATTTTTAAAATTAAGTTCTGGTAGGCTATCTCATCCATCTAAAATGCAGTGTCCCATTCTTATAGATTTATATAACTTTTCCATTTTTACTGTAAACAGCATATTCCTTTTATGTCTGCTCTATTACTTTTTCTTGTTTTCCTTTGAAACAGAAATATGTTGCCAGTTTCTTGGCTTTGTCACATGTTGAACTATTCTGACTGTTTTTATTTTGCTCCTTCCAAAGATGCTTATTAAAAAGTATGCTTTTATTCATCTATTATTACACTGGATTTATTATTGACAGCAGGAATAGCTCAAGGCAGGAAAAATCAGATGGATGTTTTTTCAGACCGCAGAGTTTTTGTTGCATTTGAATTCATGGATAGAGTACCTGTTTTAATCTAGTTTTCCAAGTCCTTAATGATGAGACTGTCAGTGATGCAAAATTTTGTTTTCTTTCCTTACACAATGCAACATTTTTTTTGACCGAATAAAGAATTCAAAAGCAGACCTTTTACCAGAGTATACTTTACATTTATCTTGCTCTCTTAACTCTGGCTGTGAGCTGGATGCAGGAAAAAGGAAATTGGAAATGATGGAATAGTACCTTAACAAGAGTTGATGTAGACATTCAACATCTAAGATTTTGGATACTGGATTAATTTTCAGAGGTGGACATTGACTTTTAAAATGACCATGAGCCAAAGCAGAAGCTTACTTCACCCAGAAGCTGTGATTTTTCAGAAATAGTCATGGAATAGAAGAAAATATTCTTTGGAATTATCAAGATATGATAATTAGAAATAAAAAGAATGTTTCTTTACTGTCCATACAATTACTTTTTTTTTTTTTAATGTTATCAACCTCTTCTTTCAAG
This sequence comes from Passer domesticus, assembly GCF_036417665.1. NCBI lineage: Eukaryota > Metazoa > Chordata > Aves > Passeriformes > Passeridae > Passer > Passer domesticus. The sequence continues at coordinate 121,721,984 of NC_087474.1, read as the reverse complement.
TCTAATATGAAATGAATATACAATATGGGTCCTGTCCTTCTGTTGTACAAGTTCAGCTCTTAGCTGTGTCACAAAACCAGTAATCCCATTTATCTTTGAATTAAACATGCCACAGCTTTCTAAGAAAAGAAATAAAATTAGGTTATTAACATTCAAAATACTAAAACAAAAACATATTTAAGCAAAACTTAATATTATTGATAGATATTGACAACATCAATAATATTCCTTTTTATATGCAAAATATCTAACAACAGAAATAAGACCAGTGATCATAGTAGATAACCTTACAGAATGTGTTTCCAATTATCAAAATCTTGTTTGCAATTACTATCTTTCACTGTCATCTAGTATACAAAAATACTTTCTGCAAGTGCTTGGTGAAGAAGAAGAATACAAGAAAGTACAGAAGAATGAAATACTAATTTTTCCCAACTTAATTTAAAAACTTTTAATCAGAAAGTAATTCCTAAGGTTTACTTCTGTCCATCTAGTTAATCAATCTTGAAAAAGCTATATTGCTGAACATGCATGGCCAGCAAGGAAATATGAAATGGAGAGGAAATACAGGGTTTTAAAGAGCAATACCATTACAGAACATAGTGCAGCAGGGATTTCAGTCTCAGTTGCATCAGGGCTTTAAGGGCTACAAGAAAGTACAATCAAAATATGTCTGTCAATTTGAACAGAAAAAATAAGTACCTAATGAAGAAAAGCATTAGAATATATTGCTAAATAAAACCCCCAAGCTCCCCCCCCCACCAACAACAAATTTAATTGCCCAAACAAGAACATGCATTAAATATATTTCATATGTTACTATGAATTCTTCATCTTTTCTACATAAAATACCACAACAAAGTAAACATGGCAGGTTTGAGTCAAGCTCTCAGGCATTTGTGAGATATTTCTGTGAGGAGTGTTTCAGTTTGCACAGTGAAGAACAGAGCCATACTCCTAGCTTATATGTTTGAGCCTTACACTTCACAAACACCCATGTTTATAATTTTAATTAGCAATATTGCACTGAAAGTATATGATCACCTTTTAAAGAAAATATTTATTATTTTTCAAAATGAAAGATCATATGAAACTATTTTTTCTACATACATGTACTTGCCACAGCCACATGATCAAATTCAGTTTTCACTTCACACCATTCAAATACTGCACAAGTTGTTCTGAGTTAATTGAGGACTATATTCACACATCCAAAAGGAAACAGGATTGAAAAATAAATGCGAATAACCTGAGATGATTAACTAAATAGATGTTAATCTATTTAGTCCTGGTAAAATTGGCCTCAAGGAACCATGGCTGCAGATGCTTAAAATGACAATGCAGAGCATTAATATGTGTTCTTAAGTGTAAGTTTGGTGCCAAATATTCACTACCTGTTCACTTCATAAATGTTACTCAAAGGGCAAAAGGCAGTATAGTGAAGATAAGTAACCCAAAATTACATAAGGGCAATTTATTAACACGAAAAACATTAATAAAAGGTTGATTTTTAAAAATCATACCTCAAGAAATTGCCTTTGCAGTAAAAAATTCAACCCAAACAATCACAAAACAACAAAATCCCAATAGTTATTCTTTGAGAAACAGTAATGATAATTGAAGAACAGTTGCACTGATTTAAAACTGTACAAAGAATGGATTAATATTCATCTTCACATCCTTGCAAAGCAGCAGAAGTATTATTGCAGGGTCAGCTGAAGGACTCTGGATTGGTGTCCATACAATTTGAGATTGAAATAAAAATAAGGTCCTCACAAAAATTTCATTTAAAAATAATAACTTTGCAGTTAGTGTAAGAGTAATGTAAACCCAACAATCTTGATTAAGGTAGATATTGAACTTAAAAGGGTAAGGAAAAGAAAAGTTTCAGCCTACTTAATATTACTTTTCTTAAAATTAATTTGTTCCTGTGTTTACTGTATCTAGAAATAACCAATGACATGAACCATTTTTTCAGTGAACAAAGTGAACAATTTTTTCAGTGAACAAGAAAACACTGTTTCTATTTCTTCACTTGGTAACAAACAAAATTTCATTAGCTCAAGGTTCTGAAAGCATTTTAATTCATTTTCTGGAAAGAAAACAATTTTTTCTACAAATTTGAAGTTTCATTTCCTTGCTTTTTTTTTTTTTTTTGTTTGCTATGGTTATCTTTGAATTATGAACATGGTAATTTTCAATTGGAACATAACTTGGAATCTGTTAAGCAATTTAAACTGCTTCAATCCTTTGTGAAATTAAGTACATGTATCTAGTAAAATATCTCTGTATCAGTACTTGAACATTTGATATCACACTGCACTGGACCTCTAAATTTCTGCTTGCTGTTTTTTAGTGCATTAGAAATGTTCTGGGATATAACTTTTGAAATTGTAAAAAAAAAAAAAAAAAATCAGATAACTTTGCAATCATTTGACCATAAAAGAAACAGAATAAAGTTAAAATAACTTTCTGAAAACTCTCTTAGCCTCCCAAAGGAGTCTACATATGATGCTCTGCATTGGAATTCAGTAGATGTTACTAATATTGTCTTTTAATGAAAAATATCAAAAACTAAATCCATCCTTGCTAAATGAGAGTTTGGAAAAATACTTAAGAACAAATTAGAGAGAAATAAATGAATTGCACAGGACTGGCATGCAGGTGGCTATGACCATTATGCTTTTTAATGTATATACTTTCTTGTCTCTTTTGGGATGGCTATCTTACTCCTAAAAAACCCTAAACAAAATAAAATACAGGAACTATTTAAAAATTACTCCTCAAAAAATCCAAAAAGAAGTGGAAAACTTATGAAACCAGACATCAAGAGTGGATATTGACACCAGATGTACTCCACAGCATGCGTGCTTAGAGAATTTTAAAAAGCAATTCCTGCCACCAGGCTGAGAGCTCCCAACACTTGCTTGCAGACAGATTAAAAATGTAAAGACTAGCAATGACCTCTAGTGTTGTGCTTTCAGTACTGCAAAATACTCTTGCTAGCAATACACCACAGCATCCATGGAGCATCCAGGGAATTTTAGACTATTTTTCAGTTACTAGTGCAGCACACAAGAAGCTCATTTAAAGAAGAGAAAATGTTTTGTCTGTTACCTAAAGCTAACAGCAGCAGGAATACTTTGCTATTTCTTCAGTTTAAAAAAAAGTAGTTTACTGTTTGAGTTGAAAGTGTCTGCATCTGATGATACAGTGGGTAACTTTCTGTACTCTTCTTTGCACCTGCTTCAAGAACAAGGATTATGTATAAGATGAAATGCCACTCTGGCTGGGCATTATAAGGCCAGGGCAAGTAGGACAAGGGGAGCAGGAGATAGTGAATGAAATTTCAAGAGGAAAAGTAAATAAGAAGGCATTATATTTCTTACTATTGCTGGACACACATATTTTGGACCATTTGCAGAGAAGAGACAACGCAGTGTTGTTTTCTAAGATGACCTTCACGCCATTACTGTCTCCTCCACAAGCAAATGTTCATGCTGCTGTATATTGGTTTTATTAGCCATGAGAGTGATCAGAAAAAGCCTCGATACACAAATGTTCTTATAAAATGACAGTACTGGGACTTAAGCCAATTGACCATTGAGGCTTGAGAGGAAATGCACTACTTGTCTTTGGTAACAACACAGAATTATTTGCCTTACTCTTACAGCTCAGACCTTGCTTTTAGAATTTTTTTTGCACTTATTTAAGAAGCAGGATCTTTTTTTTTCTTTTTTTTTTCCTCTACTATATATTGAACAAAAAAACTCTACAGCTTCAGTGAAATATGAAAAATTGGCTTTAGGGACAAATTGCCCCAGCAGAATGGTTAAAAAGATCATACAAAATTTGCTGTGAAATCCTTGTGTGGGTTACCTGATGATTGAGGGGTGCTTCCTAAACACAGCTGAACTGAAATTACAAAGTGACCTTCCAAAGTTTTCCACAGCTTCCTCTTGTCACCAAGCACTGAAGAGAGTAATGTTTCTGTGTTTAATTCCACTTTTGGATCTTGCTTACTCTCACTTGTGCCTCATTTTTGTCCTTCTTAATATTTCCTTCTTTTTTTCTCTCTAACAACAATGTTAAACATACTGCTGAGTTGTTCCTTACAGTAAGAGTTTTCATCTGCTCTTTATCACTTTGGTTTTGCTTAAATGCCTCCATTTTACTGCTACTTTCTATATCAGTGTGAATATGTTGGTTTTTTTTTTCAGAGTACACCTGTTCAATACTGTAGCCAATCTTTATCTGTGATTTGAGATTATTTTTATCACAGACTTTCAGAAATGTCACCCTGTAGTTAGACACCATAAAACCTCCTGCCACAGGTTTGACTCTGCTAGCTGTAAATTGATAGCAGCACCGTGGTGCCATAGGTGCAAGAACACGGCGATCAGGCTGGATTAGCCATTTGTAGATTGCCCCTTTGCTGGCTCTGCAGCCTTGCCTGAGCCACACGATGTTTTCTACATTTGTGTAAAGCAAGTTCCCCTCTGCTTTGATGGTCTGAAATCCCATATAGAGCATTAGCAATGTGTGCTCATCCTTAGACTAGCTGCCTGCAGTAAAATCACAAAACATGCCCTTCATGCTAGAATATATGTCACAAAAAAGTTAATAGGCACAATGACCTTAAGGCTGTGTGGGGGGGAAAAAAGGCTTTTTGAGGTGGTAGTTTGGAGAATTTCTGAATTACAGATAATTGCATGAAATCCTTGAATTTCTATATGGCATTGGAGAGCATAAAGGAAACACAAACTTAGGCAGGCTCAGATTATGAAGCATTTGGGACAGACCCAGGTTTCTCTTCTGCACCCTAAGCAAACTCACAAATTGAGTTAGCATGTAGAGAAATAATAAACAAAATTTTTTATGACAGTTTCTCCGGCACTGTATTTAAAAAAATAGCCTCATAACTAAGGTGGGGAAAAAAAACACCAACAGTTTCTTCCTTAGATAAATCCAGATTAATTGAGTTAATCACAAACTGAGTGTTTGTGACTGTTCAGTGATCACCAACAATTTTTATGTTATTTTCAAAACCGATATTAAGGGACATATGTAAATTTGGCAATTACTTTTGACTAACTTTCCAGAGATCAAAGTACTGAGAAAAATTAATTGAAAACACACATACAAATTAAAACGTAGATGAAAATTGAGTATCTTAAAAAGGATTTAATAAGCAGATAAAAACCCCAAATGTCACAATCTAGAGAGAGCTACTGCTAAGAGCTTTTCCAGATTCACCACTTATATAAAAATACAGTTAGAAATTAAGCAACGGCAGTAACAAATCTAATCAGTATTATGTAACAAAACAGAGGAAAAGAGAAACTGATAGGAGTAATGTGAACTTGAAGCTATGAAACATGGTCCATAGCCAGCCAAGGCAGGGGCCAGTTGCTCTTTTTTCCCCCAGAGTCCTGGAACTAAACGTTGAGCCTACAAAAAAGTGCTGAAACTATTAATAACATGAAAATTATCTGCTGTTAATTAAGAAAGTGACTGGACAGAGATGGAATTTAAAGAAGTTGAGATAACTTGGCTGTGGTCCACTAAATGTAGTATTAATAAAAATGTGAAAATCAGGGAAACTTCAGAAAACTGCAAGTATTAATGTTAGGGAAATGTTCAAAAAGGGCATATAGATAAAACCAATTAATCTATAGTCTGATGCTTAGAACACAATTTTTCTTTATGATGCCAATGGTACAATTCAGTTAATACAGACAGAAGGATTAAGAATGTAAATGTTGCTCAGAAAGGTTTTGTGAAAATGGACTCCAACCAGTAAATTTTAACTGACTGTAATTATGTATTTGAGTAAAGCACATACTGCTTACTGAAATTAATTTCTTCCTTGTTAAATAAGAAACAATGTTAAGCATTATGTACAAATCTGATTTTGCACCTAGATTGTTTAAAAAAAAAAAAAGAAAATCAAAACTCCAAACCAGTCTTCAAGAAAGCAGGAATATCATGCCAGGAGAAGGGATTTTGGGCATCTCTAGCTGAAACCTCAAGCCACAAGCCAGCCAATATCGCAGCAGTCAACCTGGAAATGTACATCAGCAGGCCCTCCAGTGAGCCAGATTTGGCACTAAAGTTTTGATGCAATCTTCTTCCCTTCCCTTCCCTTCCCTTCCCTTCCCTTCCCTTCCCTTCCCTTCCCTTCCCTTCCCTTCCCTTCCCTTCCCTTCCCTTCCCTTCCCTTCCCTTCCCTTCCCTTCCCTTCCCTTCCCTTCCCTTCCCTTCCCTTCCCTTCCCTTCCCTTCCCTTCCCTTCCCTTCCCTTCCCTTCCCTTCCCTTCCCTTCCCTTCCCTTCCCTTCCCTTCCCTTCCCTGTGCTCAAATAATTAGGAAGGTATTGATCTCTATTACCTCTAACTTATTTCAGTAGAAGAGAGTAATTACTAGAGATTTGCATGTGTCAGTTTCTATTTGTTGTTCTTCATACACTGGCATAGAAACGTACTAAAAGATAATTTTAGAAATTTATTTTAGAAAGACATTAATTTAAGAGCCTTGGTATTTCTAACTGCAAAAGGGCCTACCACAATCTCCATCTCTCTAAATAATTCCCTGTCTACACAGATTTGAACAATTTATACATGCTTTTAAAATGCATAGGAAACATAAATGATGCAATCAAACCAGCAGCCATCTGAGCTGCTGTATTGGAAAGCTCAAGTGAAGAGCAAATTCCAAAGCTGCAAAGCTCTGAAAGAGGACTCCACCAGCACCCACGCCTGAGCTCATCAATGAATATAAAAAAGTTCTTAAGAATGAGTAATGAATGCAAGTGCACTCAGAAGAGTCAGTTTTCTTTTTTTTCTTTGTTTTTGAAAATGATTTAAAACATAGTTTAAATTAGTCTACTCCTACAGTATCTTTTAAAATAATGTAGCTTGGTATTTAGGAATATTTGAAAGGTATAGTCTCTTCTGGAAATGCAAAGAATCACCATTTCAGTGTACTTAGTTCATCATTCCAGTTTACTCTGTTAATTGAGGTCAGTGACTAATTCTTTGAATTGAGACCCTGAGAGCTGCAAAAAAAGGAAGATGGTTTTGTTTCTATTCCATTCAGAAATAAAAGTGAAAGAAAAGACTGAGTAGTATAAGTTAGCAGAACAAAGGACAAATAGTTCTGCTAAAATTCAATATGTTAACATATTATATTTTCAGTTATCAATTCATCTTTATGTAAGTACAAAGTGGGTTTTAGGCTCTTTGTAATTTATTTAAATATGTCAATAAAGCATATTAAACAAAGAGTTTTGGTATCATAAATTTCTGTTTTATATTCCTAGAAAGGTTAGGAAGGAGGGAGAATTTAGATGCTTATATAAAAAAGGTAATTTAGTACTTATTAACAAAATGTAAAAAACCCCCAAATATCTAAATTAGTGACTCAGATTAAATATAACCATACTTTTCTAGCCTCTAAAAATAGACTGCACATTAAAAGCTAAATATAGAAGGAGTGGACCCAGTCTAGAAGCATTTGAGTTTAACTCTCTGGAGTGCCTGATGATGTACATTTTCAGGCCAACTGCTGTGATGCTGGCTGGCTTGCGGCCTGTGCTTTCAGCTGGAGATGCCTAAAATCCCTGCTCTTGGCTCAGCACTGCCATTTGGATCTGGATTCCCATACTGTTCCACGGGTTATAGTGAGAGACAAGTCCACTGGCAGCAGGGCTAAGGGAGAAGCTGAAGCTTCTATCCCTTGGTGTAGACATTCTGTCTTTATGGTTACCAAACCAGGAGAGTGAGGAATGTGAATGATGAAAGGATCAGAGTATGTCGTCTGTGAACAGAGATCATTAGAATGTTATTTTGTAAATGGGGACATTATATTTTTACATGAAAGTAAAAAGAAAATACATCAAGTTTATAGCAGTACAGGCCAAATACTAAATAAATTCCTGGTATAACTTCTTATATGTAACTGAAATATCTGCATATGTAATAATTTTTTGTTAGCAGGAATTAAACTTAAATTTTAAAAGTGCAATTTTATGTGTGAACAGGGAGACCTGCATGGACTAACAAGGAGCTCCTGGACAAAAACAGAAAAGGGAAGCCAACAGTGGGTGGAAGCGAGGAACCTGAGAGGAATACTGGCAAATTGTCTCAGCAACCAGGGATAAGGTTAGGACAACTAAAGACCTGAAACATCCTGCCTAGGGATCTCAAGGACAACAGTAAAAGCTTCTACAGGTACATGAGTACTAAAAGGCAGACTAAGGAAAATGTGGGTCCTCTCCAGAAGGGAATGGGGGAGCTGGTTACCCAGGATATGGAGGAGGTTGAGATACGGAAAGTGCTCCAGACACACCATCTGAGTTGCAGAAGGTAAAGGCAGGGACTGGAAGAATGAAAAACTGCCTATCAGCTGTAGCAGAACAACAGGTTTGAGACTATCTAAGGAACCTGAAGGTACAGAAGTCCATGGGACCTGATAAGTTGCATACATGAGTCTTGAGGGAACTAGCACAGAAAGTGGCTAAGATATTTTCCATCGTATTTGAGAAGTCATGGCAGTCCAGTGAAGTTCCCACTGACTGGGAAAGAGGGGAGAAAATCCCTTTGAAAGAGGAAAAATGGAATACTGGCCTATGACTAATACCAATTTGCTCGCTAGTGTCTCCCCAACTCCAGTCCTTATTAAAGCTCTAAGATATAAGAAAGAAGTTTTTTACAACAAAGGTTTTTAAATGATGGAATAGCCTTCCTGAGAGGTGGTGGATGCCCCATGCCTGGAAATATTCAAGGCCAGGTTGAATGGAACTCTGAGTAACCTGGTCAGGTTGAAGGTGTCCCTACCCACAACAGGAGGGCTGGAAGTAGATGATCTTTAAGGTCTCTTCCAATACAAACCATTCTATGATTCTATGAACATGACTTCAGTCCTTTAATATAAAAAAACCAAAGCTGATAGACAGTAAAGAATGGGAATTCTATTCTCAGTAACACTAAATATTCAGTAATGCTTACACAGCTATAACTTTCTATAAATATTTCTAACAATATTACTCTTGTTCTATGTAGTACGCACTGCAATGCTTGTTTGACCTTGTTGTACTCATTACCATCTGAGTGCTGAGGAGAAGGGGTGGTATTGGAAGGTCTCTTACACAAATGGAGCCTCTTAAATGAAAATGCACAACAAGGGATCTTTACAGGATTATTCAGGCTGCGTGTTTTCCCTTGAGAGCTTTTGTCCTTAACCACTTCTGAGGGTATGTCCATTCTGACTTTTTAATCTGAGATTTAAATGCCCATTGCATATTTCTGTACAGGACCAAGACTGATTTCATGACCTAGATGTTAAATTGAACCTAACTATTCCCTTCCTGCAAGGAGCTTTCACAGAAAACAAGAAAAATCACTTGTGAATTCAAAACTTGTGTAGTCAGAACTACTGAAACATTGGGAAGCCACATGATGTTAAAATCACTGGTTAAGAATGATCCATAACGAGGTCAGAGGGAGTGGCATGCTTTCAAAATGGCATCAGCTGTTCTTGAGTCACTGACCATTCAAAAACAAATTAGTGATTGCATATGGACAGTCAGTGCTCTCAAAAAGAAGCAAGGGATGAGACAGGAATTGGTGTTTGCCATGGACTGCCAGGCTACATTAAAGGATAATCGAAGTTCTTGAAGTCTCTCTCAAAACACGCAGGAGCCCTGGTGTTGTTGGAGACTGCTGTTCACTTTGCGTATTTCAGGTCAGAACAGTACTTTGTCCTTTAAAAAATATTGGTTTCTGAAGTGGTGGTTTAGTTGGAGGGAGACTTAAATTGAAAACAAGTTCTTGTTGAACATTACTTTGCAAGATGCCTCAAAGCATCAACAGACAAGGAAAGAACTTGGTTTAAAGGTTTAAAGCCTCAGCCTGACCTAGCAGAGGAATGAATATAGCTGTTTCCAGTATTTGAAAAAGGGGAAAAAGAAAAGCAAACAAAAAAACCACCAAATAAAACAAAAATCAAGGGAAATTGATGAAGATAGCAATGTGTTTGTTTTTGATTGGGGCAGAGTTAATTTTCCTCTTAGTATCTGGTATGTATAATTTAGTGTGAGAATAATGTCGATAACACACTGATGGTTTAGTTGTTGCTAAGCAGGGCTTATCCCAAGTCAAGGACTTTCCCATTTCCCATGCTCTGGCAGTGAGCAGGTGCACAAGAAGCCAGGAGGGAGAATGGCTGGGACAGCTGACCTGAATAGACTAAAGGGATATTCTATATCATAGAATGTCATACTTGGTATATAAACTAGGGGGAGTTGAGGCTGGGAGGGGCCGATCACTGCTCAAGGCAGGGCTGGGCATCTGTCAGTGGGTGGTGAGCAACTGATTTAGGCATCACTTGTCTGTTTCAGGTTTTACTTTTTCTCTTTTTGTTGTCTCTGTTATTGTATTTATTTGAATTATTAAACTATTTCTATCTCAACTCACGTGTTTTACAATTATTTCCTGCTTCTCCTCCACATCTCACTGTGAGAGGAGGGGAACTGTGGGAACAGAGGGGAACTGTGTGAGCAAGCAGCTTTGTGGTACTTGGTGGCTGGCTGGGGTTAAACCAAGACACAGCAGTACGGGAAGCAGAAGTACACAGGCTGAATTTCTGGCAAGCAGAGCTAAAGAAAATAGGAAGATGTGGGTTTTGAAGTACATTTGCAACTAAATAAATACTGACAGTATCAGTCCCTTACTGGCATGCGGATAACAATTGTACAGAGAAACAGTCACCAGACCTCACTGATACTGTGGGACTGTTCCCCTTGTCCGTGACAGTGACCCTTGCTGCCAGCCTCGGATCCCAGTTTGCTTTCCCTTAAAGAGCAGCGGGCTCTTTTTGCTCTCTGACTACAGCTGCATGAATATGTAGTTTAAGAGACACATTCTTTGGTATGCCCAATTTAGCACCCAAAATTAAAAGCACACAGTGAAAAACCCCTTCAACCTTCTTGGATATTTTACAGAATGAGAAAAAGGTATAGGTGGATCCTAAACAGTATCTTGAAAGAATAATAACCTACTTTTTGTACAGCACTTTGAAAGTGTGAAGAATTCTCAGTAACCCTGATTCAATGCTTTCTTTTCGTATATCCTAGAGCAAAAACTTCTTCATAAAATGGTGCTTTTTTTTTTTTTTAGGATAGAATATAATGCTAAATTTTAGGTTTTGTTCAGACAGGCTCATGAAAAAACCCTGTAATTAGTTGTTTGGCATGAAGTGGCTCTGGAACACTTTGAGAGGAAGCAACATAATGAAACGTTACAAGAACAAGCCAGAACAACCTGCTCTGCTAGCAGCACTTTGCCTACTCCCCAGAACTGAAGTTCCTGCTTCAGTCCTGCCTGAGCTGCCTCTCAAATCAATCAAGAGCTGTCCCACACGTGCTGTAAAAACCAGAACCATGCTTATGTGCCTGAAGCCTCACTTTATGCAATTGTTGGAAGCCTGACTGGCAGAGGTGCTTTGACAGAAAACTACAAGCCCTGTCAGCACTGCCACTCCACTGTTTGAGGAGATGCTGCTGCTTCTTTTGCCAATGTCTCAGCTTCTCAACCTTCAGGAGGTCCTCTCAGTAGTTTCTCCTCAAGAGAATTTTAATGATACTTATTTGTGCTTCAGGCTTACCAAACCTCAAAGTTTTGGGGTTTTTTTCTTGACTTCTGACAATAGCATGCATGCCACTTGTTCTGTATTATACTTTCCATTACATCTGTTTGAGTACTGATGTCTTCCCTGCCCCATTTATTGCTGTAGTCTGAAGTGTCAAAGGTGCCTTTCAGAATTTGGATGCATCTCCCAACAAGCTGCAGAGCTGGGGAGTACTTTTTTATGGGGTGCCACAAGGTGGCAACTGGGGGCTTTTTTTTAAAAGGCCAAGAAATTCCTGTCTGGACAGGCTGTGACTATTCAACATAGCTTTTCATGTGTCAGGCAGGAAGCTCCCCAACATAGCAGAGGTGGCTACTACAAGTCTACTGTGAAAACCATAAGCCTGGTCCAGCTTGTGAGAAGTATCTTAAGGTATGGAAGGCCACAATTAGGTCACGCCAAAGCCTTTTCTTTTCCGGGATGAACAAAGCAAATTCTTGCAGCTTTTCTTCATAGGAGAGATCCTCCATCCCTCTACACAACCTGATGGCCTCCTCTGGACTCTTTCCAGAATGTTGATGTCCTTCCTGTGCTTGGGACCATGACATGCTTGCACTTGTTTTTGTAATCCTCCTCTTATGTGCAGAGAATATTCTGTATCTGAATATACCCTGGCCACAACATTATGCTTTGCCATGACCTGCTGCCTGTGGGGTATGTTATAGAAGGAGAGGTGAAAGTAGGCAGCAGAGAAAGTACAATCCAGCTGTATGGTGTTCTCAAGGGATTTGGCTAGAGGATGTCCTTGATGCCAGCATTGTGATCCCCTCCTGCATCTCTGAGTCAAACAAGCCTCTTTGCTTGTATTCCTCTCAAATTCACTCTTGTCTAATTTATGTGGAAATGTCCTCATCCCAAAGAAAAGTTCAGTGGGCTAAGCCTCTAAAGAAACTTGTAATAAAAAAGAAACCAAAAGTGATGTGTGCAAGGTTTATTTTTGTCTTCTTGACAGGAATATGAGGTCAGTTCCCACCCTACAGCTCCTGGGCTGCTTTACGTCAAAAGCTCTCCGAGGGCTCATCCCTGGGGGATGGGAGTCCGGCCTGGACAGTGAGTGCACCTGGGTCCACCCTCACTTGCTGGCACAGGGATGAATTGAACATTTGCTAAATTCTGCCTAGCATTTGGAAATGCAAACAGCCATCATCTTAAATGCTGAAGTAATAGTCAACGCCTGTGACAGGAAAAAGAATATTGTGACAGAGAGCCCTTGATTCCCATGCTATGAATCCTTCTCTTTTTACTTCTTTCTAGTTTATCCTTGCTAGCAGGTGTCAATTTCTAGTCTTAAAAAACTTCCTGTGTGTTTAGGAAATAGACCCATTGTTTGGCTGGACTGGCCATGGTGATCTCACTTTCTTTAAGTGAGAGGTGATATCTAGAAGTTTGGTAGGAACTGGTATCCCTGTAGGTGTAAGTCACATTTCATGGCAAAAGTGTTTGATAAGTTTCTCTAGGAGAAGTTGACATTTTTCTGTTTGTGCAGAGCATAAGAAAGTGTCATCTAAACCCATCATTTTTTAAGATTTCTTTTTATATCAGTGAAGCATGTAAGTTATCTCAGTATAGTTCTTTGCAACAAAACTCAAAACATACAAGACAGATATTTAAAACTCTCTGTAGATTTCCTAAACTTTTGATCTCTTGTCATCTCAGATTAAAATGAAATTGAATAAACCTCCCACTTGGGAAAGGCCATGGGCTTGACTTCCAAATGCTGACCATGTCCTGGGTTGGATCAAAAGCAGCACAGCAGGCAGGGCAAGGGAGGGGATTCTGCCCTTCTGCCCTGCTAAGATCCCACCTGCAGTGCTGCATCCAGCTCCAGGGTCCCACCTGGGTGGGAATGAGTCCAGAGGAGGCCTTCAAAACTGATCAGAGAGATGGAGCACTGCTCCTTTGAGGAAAGGCTGAAAGAATTGGGATTGTTCAGCCTGGAAAAGAGAAGGCTTTGGGGTGAGCAGATTGTGGCCTCCCAGTGTCTTAAGGGAAGGCAGGAAGGAGGAAACATGGGGCAAGACTGTTTGCAAGGGCATGCAAGGACAGGGTGAATGCGTTTAAGTTAAAAAAGAGTAGGCTTAGATTAGACACTAGGAGAAAATCCTTTAGTGTGACACTGGTGAAGAAATGCAACTGGCTGCCTAGAGGTTAAGGTGGCAGGATCTTGAACACACCCCTGGAAGTATCCAGGGCCGGGGTGGGTCGAGCTCTGAGCAGCCTGCTCTAGCGGACGGTGTCGCTGCCGAGGGGCTGGAACCGGCGCCCTTCAGGGCCCCTTTCCCCCGGAGCCCCTCAGGGCCGCTCCACCCGCGCCGCTCCCGGCCCGCGCCCGCCCGGCCCCGCGCGCCGCCGCCGCTTCCGCCGCGCGGTCCCTCCCGCGCGCCGCCCCCTCCCGGCAGCCCTCGCGCCGGAAGCGGCTGACGACAACAACAAACACCGGCGGCGGCGGCGGCCGCGCCAGGCAGGGCTCCCCCGCTCCCCGCGGCCCCCAGCCCGCCCCGCCGAGCCGCCTCTCCCGGCCCGCCGCCTCTCCCCGCTCGGCCGCGGGCCCCGCCGAGGCGCTGCGCGCCCCCGCGGAGCCGCCGGGCCCGGCCGCGCGGCGCGGGGGGGGACGCGCCGCCACCGCCGCAGGATGAGCGGCGCTGCCCGCGCGGGACCCGGGGGTGAGTGCCGAGCGCTGCCCGGGGACGTGCGGGCTCCCCCCGCCGCCCCGCTCAGCCCCTCCCAGCCGCGGGAAGGCGGGGACTCCGGTACCGGGAGGGCGGCCTTGGCGAGGGGCGGCGGTCCCGGCGCTGGGCGCGGGGCTGTACCCTGGGGCGGGCGGGCGACAAAGAACTGGGAGGCGGCGGAGCGGGGGTCGGGGAGGACCGGGATCCCGCGGCTGGAACCGGTCCCGGGGCGGCGGAGTGACCCCGGCGCGGCTGCTGGGAGCGGGGGGCGGTGGCTGCCGGGCGTCAGAGGGGAGCAGCGGCGGGCGGGCCGGGGTGCTCCCTGCCTGCCCTGGGCTCCGCTGCCAGGGCGAGGGATTCGCGGTGAAGTTACTACAAGGAATGACTCAGCCTGGCAGCGCCTCCGTGCTCGCCGTCGGCGGCGGTCGGGCGAGCCCCGTGCAGAAGCGTTGTGTGTTTACAAACGTTGTTCTGCCTCTCCCTCCGTTGTTTACTTGGTCCTGCTCCCGAGGAAGCATGTGTCCTGTAATGAATTTTCCCTTCGGTTTTTTCTTACGGCTCTTCAGTAGGCTTTCAGGATGTTCTTTGGATCAGTGCTCGCTTCTTTCTCACTGACTCCCAAAAGTACTGGCTGCCAGTGATCCGGAGGTAGAAATGCTAATATAAATGCTGGGAGAACTAAATGAGCCGACCTTTGTAATGTTCGTGTTTCTTACTTAACATCATCTAGACGTGAAATAAAAAGTCATGTCTGGTCCCAAGAAACACAGAAATGTTAGTTTAGACCTCATATAACCATAGCTTTTTTTTTTCCTCTTATGTCATTTGTTTTTGTCTAAAGTAATTACATGGTATGTCCTGGCTATGAGCCATTTCTTGTGGTTCATATTTTAAGCTTTCACCTTTACTTCTTTGTGAGAAAGAATGAGGAGCTTGAGGTTTGGTTCTTTTTCCTTGTATTCACATATATGTGTGTCAGAAGTAGTTTGTGCTGTTGGGTTTATGGAAGGACTTCCACTTCTGGAGGTGTGGGTTTAACTGCATGGTAAAAGGTACCTCAGCAATACTGGGGAAATGACAAGAATGGAAAAACATGTTTCAGACAGTTGAATTTTATACAGCTGAGAAGTGCTGTGAGGAATAACACTATAACAGAATCAGAATTATAGAATGGCCTGAGTTGGAAGGCACCTTAAAAATCATCTAGTGCCAGCCTCCCTGCCATGGGCAGGGACACCCTCTGCTAGACCTGGTTGCTCAAAACCCCATCCAACCTGTCCCTGAAGACTTCCAGGCATGGGACATCCACAGCTTCTCTGGGCAGCCTGTTGTAGTGTCTCACCATCTTCACAGTAAGGAATTTCTTCCTTATAGCCAATCTAAAATTATACTTTTTCAGTTTAAAGCTATTGCTCCTTGTATTCTCCCATACATACCCTTCTAAAAAGTTCATCTCCATACATCATGGAAGTACTACGTAATAATAGTGATAATGAAAATGTGCGCTATTGTGGTATATTTAAATTGTGAATTTCAAGAATATTTCAAATGTAGTACCTTGGAAAATTTTTAAAAGATGAAGCACATAAAGAAAGGACCTTACTTTTGTCTTGTGGTCTAAGACAAACTTTTGTGCCAAGAAGCAAGTATTAACAAGAAAGGATTTAGATATTCTAGCATTGTTAAGTTTTGATTAAAGTATGCAGAGGATATATTTGTACTTACTCTAAATGCTGCCTGGGACTTAAAATGGCTTTATTTTATTATTTTGAGAGTAGTAAAGAAGATTACATGCTGAAAAACACATAGTAAGGGACTTCAGCTATGCCAGTTTTAGAGCTGGAAATGCAAACAGGATCTATTGGGATGGTGGATTATTGTAAGATAGACCTAATTGTGCTTTGGAAGTCCATTATTGTTGTCCACTCTGTACAGGTAGCTGTGTGTTTTGTAGATTGTAAAACCTATCTTAGCAGCAACTGTGTTGCTCTAGGCTTATGCTCAACACAGATTTGGGTTAGTAGTTTCTGAGATCGTGTCCAAGGGGCTGGCTCCCTCCCCATGTCAGGTTACTATATTTATAATTAGAAGTGTATGCAGCAGACTTGTGCTCTGCCTGGAGAAGAGGGCAAGGGTTATTTTGAGGTCTTTTGTGGTGTCCGTTTAAAAAACGGAGTGTCCCTGCAAGTTGTGTGAACACAGCTGTTACATGGCCTTGCAGAAACTAAGGTGGAAAACAATTTCTCAACTGAACTTAGTTATTTTGGTTAAATAGGGGACTGAGCGTATATTGGGGATAAGGGAGTAGGACAAGTTGATTTGTTTTTGATAGGAGTGGCAGTTACAGTGGAGTCACTGGAAAGAATTTTTCTGTATGTTATCAGCATGTCCTTAAGTCTTTATTTGCTTTTAAACTAGCAGTTACTTTCTGTGAAAGAGTGATGTGAAGGTCTTGAGACTTAAATTGCACAGGATGGGTTCATTAGCAGGTTGAGGTAAAGTGGAAACAAGTTAAAATGAAAAACTATAGTATGTGTACCCGGTTATTACACTACAGAGCTACTTCAGTCATTTGGATAGTGCCCAAGCAGTCATGTGTCTCCTTCTGCATTTGCAATATTGCTCAAGAAAGTTGTGCTCCTGATTTTTGGTCCACAGCTCAATGGCATTATATGAACGGTTTCTGAAGATGAGGAGGGGAAAAAACAAATATTATTACCTTACTACTTTCAAGGAGCCTATTAATAGGTAGCATTCTGGTGCAAAGTTGTTAATCAGTATTACTGAATAGCAAACACTTGATTACAAGATGCCAGCTTACATAATAATATTGTATTATACTGCAGGATGTGATTGAATGCAGTGATACCAAACAGGCCAAAAAAAATCATTAATATGTAAATTACTAATCCAATTGCAAGAATTACAGTGTCTGTTTTCTAGCTGATTTGCCAGACTAATGTTTTTGTTGTACAAGTTGAAAGATCTTCACATGAATTGTGAGTTGTTAAAGCCTATAGCATGATTAATGGTGATAATGAAATTGCTGGCAATTATTTTTGTGAGCTGATTAACATTCTGTGGTTACTGAGACAGTCACTTGTCTATTTATGAGTTAATTCATAGTGCAGATCCACTCTTTATTTAGTTTTAATTTAAATTTTAGTTTTTTTTATGTAGTTCAGTTGAAAGGCAATTTGGAAGACATCATAGCCATGTACCAGCTCTTTCTATTTTTTCTATTTGTGAGCAGGGTTGGAAGTGGATATGCTTTGTGTTTTCTAATAGGATTCAAACATAACTATATTGTTAATAATACATGAATAATTTTTCAATACTAGTTATTGGAAGTTGTCAATAGAAGTATCGAAATAAATTTATTGATACCACATTTATGTCCACAGATTGAGACAGGGGTCAGGAGAAACACCAGGGCTGTCAGGGCAGTTCTTGCTAGTCTTCTGTCCCTCTCAAGGTGTGTATTTTCCTTTTGTTGTTCAGATTTGTGGTCCATGGTTCAGAGGGCTTCTAAGCTCAGGCAACAGCTCAGTGTAGCTTTTTATGGCCATCCAAGATGTTGACAGTTTCTTTTGGAAAGAGATTTTGCAGCTGGGCCTGCTGTCTTTGTCGTATCAAGGTGAAACGATTATGGTGTGCTATATATAAAGCTCTAGTAGTTTGTGCATCTAGAAAATAAGCTGTGGTAGAATGTGGTGGACTGTTTTCTATGAGTTAGTGCAAATAAGTACAAAAAGGCTTGTTTGAGTGCTGTATGAATTTCTTTCTGACCTGTGTTAATTACTTGTTAATGGAAAGTAAAATGTGAAACTGCTTTGTTGACTAGTTGGGTTCCAGCTGTCCTGCGGTTGTCTTGCTGTGTAATGATGTAGGATCAATGAGAAGAATGGTGTGTGAATATTTGAGAGCAGCTCTGCCTAATTCATGTTCTGAGGGGTTTTTAACCGACTTCAGAACATGGATGTATTTTCTCTTTATGACATAACTCATGTTTTCTTACCTCTTAAGACTTTCTTTTGAAACTTTCTTTTTTGCTTTTTCAGGAGAATAGGAAAGCTGTGGTGGTGATAGTGAAATAGTGTGTTCAGTATTTTGATTGCCTGTTGCTTTCATTTGGAGGGATTAGGTGGAATTAGTGTCTGTATGATACATCAATCTTCATTATTTTTCTTGAAGATGTATTTGACAGGCCAGTATGCTGTTTTCATTTTGAACAGATTGAAAATGATACATATTTTAGAGGTAGAATGCAGTGTTGAAGAACCAATTATAGGGAGAGTTTTACTTACAATGTGGATTCAAAAAATCATACCATCCTTAGGAAAGCAAAAATATAAATTCTGTAAGAATTGCACTTTGCTCAGGTCTGATTTTCGAATGTTTGAGCTAGCTGTTTTTAAGTTTCCAACTTCTATTTTGATTTAGTTCTATGATTGAACATGTTATGCTTTTTTGTGTTGTAGTTATAGCTGCAGTACTTTTTGCTCTTTATCACTTGAATAGTGTTTTTTTTTTCCTGATATTGCAGGGACTTTCAATGTCAGTGGTTTATCTCAAACTTTGAGTTTGTCGAGGCCAAGTAGCTATGCTGGTACCTCAAAAGTGTGAAATTTGGACCCTTATTTATTGTAGTTGACTTAGGATAAACAGTTCATACTGACAAAATGGTGCTTTTGTTTATCCAGTTATTCTTCCATCCTCCAGAGTATGTATTTTTATTAAATTCAGATGAAGGGAAGATTCTTACATAAGACTATATTGTGTAACAGAACTAGAAGCTGTCTTTAGTACGTTGTGCTTATGCTATATTGTAAGTGTTCTACTAGTAAATTCAAGCTGACTTCTCTCTTTAAAAATATTCTTCACAAGTACTTGTGTTGTCTACTGATTGAAAGAAACTTGATTCTCACCCAGTGAATGGATTGAAAATATGACTCAAAATTCTCAGTTCTTTCTGAATGAAGGGGGGGAGGGGTAGTGTGTAAACTTTCCTTTTTAAATGAGAGGCTTGGTGGTAAAATACCTATACATTTTAAAAAGCAATGTATTACAACAGCATTTTCACATGCCTGTTATGGCTCTAAACAGCACAACCAGAGTTCAGTAAGGCAGGAATATAGTTGTAGTACCTCAGTCATTGTAAATTGTGTTTTTCTCTGGTTTTCTTGGGCTTTCTTTGGTGGTTGGATAGTTCTTATATTGGTAAAACTGCATAAAATAATTTATCAGTGCACGCTGTTAGCTTTTATAAGCTAACAAAGATTTATATTCCAGAAGAGTAAAGGAGGGCAGATGAAGATTAGAAAACACCTTGAGATTAGAGACAAATTAATATTCTGCAAACTACCCTGCAGCTTTTCTCATTTCTCAGCACACTGCTGTTATCTTCCTTTGCACTGTTGCCAATAGAGATCTGAAGGTGATTTTTAAATGTGTGATTCAAAAAGAGTTAATAAATTGATATGAGGAGAATCTAGACATTTCTGAAGATGTATACCTAGGGAGACTGAGGCTTATATCAGCTCTGCATCTTGCTGATGGTCATTTACTTCCAGATACCACTGAAAATAAAAGGAGGTTGATGAATAGGAGGAGGTTGGTGGGTGACATATGAGTTATAAGTGACTTAGAATTTATCAAATTTCTCTTTTTTATCTTTAGATCTTGAAAGTTCAAATACTGATTTTATAATTAATGTAGGATAAGAAAAATTTGAAACAAGTTTGCAACTTTCAAAGCAATTAAACATTTTACTAAGATGGTAGTGGATTTCCTTATTGCTAGATAACTTTAATGGTTTTTTAAAAATCTGATTGCTTATGAATACCAATTAAGAAAGAACCTATGACTTTTATGTAGGCAGTCAGACTAAATCACAAGGATCTTTACTTGCCTTACATTTCATTATTGTCAATCTTGGACTTACTTTTCCATCTGTAGTTTTTTCATTCCTCTGAAGTAAATGCTATTTAATCAGTCTTATGTTCTGTAGTTTTGTCTTTTAAATAGTTCTGGCCAAGATTTTTCTCTTTTCCAAATAAAAAAAAAAGAAAGTTGTAGCATTAGGATGTTGTATCTGAAGAGGGGAGAACAAGGGAAATGGCATCCTAGACTAAATTTTGAGAAACTCTGTCCTTAGTTGCATCTGTAGTAATTGAAAATTTTTAAATTATCTTAGCCTGCTTCTTAAGAGGGTACTGGTTTGGGCTTCTGTACTAGGTTTCTAAGAAGTGTTCTCTTAGTAACTGAGGATGGAAGGGCAGTTAGAAATATGAATGATGCCTTCTGAAAATTTTCACTTGTCTTCTTGAATGATGGTTCTGATGTTGAGTATCCTCTGTATTCGTTGGCTTCTCTCCACCTTTAGTTAAAGGGTAGTTTGTGGAGTTATGTAACGAACCAGATCATGGAACCAATTTGAGCTGTCAGTATCCTGGAGAAGTATGGTGTTTCTAACTTATTACAGCAAAGTCATCCACTTTATTCCACAGAAACAGGTAGTTGCACCACTGAAAGTTGATGCAGGGAAAGGAGCAGAAGAACTGGCTGAGGAAAGGTATTCATAAGTTTGGTGCTCTTTTTGTTTGTGTTCCATAGTTTGTGTTCTTGGTTGATCAGAGAGAGTGTTAGTGGAAGAAGCACTGGTGCTGACTTGTCTGAGTTGGATATAAGAAATTGTTGTTGTCTGTTTCTTGCAGAATTGTTTGCAAACACTGGAAGATTTTACATGCTAATTATTTTAAAGAGTATGTACCTACAGGAAGAACCTTCCCACCACTATGGAGTCAGTCAGTAACTTGAATAAAACCACCTGAAGCTCCATGTACCTGAAAGTACCAATCTCTGCAAAGAGAATGTATTAATCTCTGTAATTCAAGGGAGGCTTGTACTCCAGAAATGCTTTGAAATGGCAGAATTATACATTAAAAAAAGAAAAATCTGCCAAAACCTTCAGTTAACTTTGTCAAAAGTAAGGCGCAGACAGCTGCAGAAAGACTTGTTTCCATCAATTAAAAAGAAAAAAAGAAAAGAAAGAAAAGGGATACTTCTGCAGGTTGTGGGCTGTTTCCTAGCAATAAGATTGTCAGAAATCCTAGGTTTGTTTTCTGTCCTGTACCTGTTAACTGAGGCACAGAAGTTTCACTTTTTATCATGTAAGAGCTGTGAGGTTTTGAAAAATGGGGTAAAACTGTATTTACTATTGGAAGAGGACTTTTGTCTGATGCGTTATATAGACTGTGTTTTGGCAGCTCCTCAAATTAGCGAAAACAGCAGTGTAAATAGCTGCTAACCATCAGATTTTAAGCTTTATAATCATGCCCATATGTAATCATGACACAGTGCCTGATAATGTGCTTGTTGCCTTATGACCATGGCGTTCCTAAAATTCACAGTGTAAGTTTTGTCTGAACTTGTGAGAAGCTGCATTGTTTTGGCCTGCACCGATTTCAAAGCACTCTTTAATGCACAGTGTTTTCTTACCTGCCCAGATTTGCTTTTGATCTGCTCTTTCACCCTTGATGTTACTGAGGACCTCTGAAGGCATTGCAGCACCTGAATGAGGGTAATTCAGAGTTGTAGGAGCAACTCTGAATATGATGGCCAATGTGTAACTGAAGTATTAGGTTAGTAAGATATAAAATTATTCATCTTAAAGGAGGGAATAAACCTCTTAGACTATGAAATACTGAATTACTGACTTTTGAATTTCCTCTTTACTGAATTGGGAGGTAGGGGTTTAGGAATGTGTCGTGGCTGCTCTGCAGGATTGCAGCTTGGCTCTTGGGTTGAATGGAAAAGACTTGCTGTGCTGACCAGCAGCTGAGTTTGAGAGCTGTTAAGAACACAGTGCCTGTTGGAGATGCTGTAATTAAGTAACCGCCTCTGTGCCTGATGCACATCTCAACATATAAATAGAGCTCCAGATGGCTGCAACCTTACAGATGTCAGGGATTGACAGCATTTCTTTAAGACTACTGTGTGACTTGAACAGGAGGTTTATAGGCTTTCATACAAGGTGCCGGTGGGAGAAAGGATCTCCACTTCAGTAATATGTATCTCGGTGATTAAATGTGGTCTTCCCATTAAATTTATTTTGGAGGAGTAGGAGAAGTAAATTATTTTCTGCACCTGGGTCAGAAGGAGCCCTACTACTTATTTGTCACACAGCTTAGGGGTATTTTTTTTTAATTTTTTAGTTTTTCTTTTAAGTTTTTTTAGTGCCTTTTAAAGCATATTTCCTTTCAACAGTTGGCTATCCAGAAAATGATATGCATTTGTACTGTGTTTTAGAAACAGCCATTTCTGTTGCATAAAGCATTACTAAAGAATGCGTGCCCTCACAATGAGGTAATACTTTCTATTCTTTTGGTGGTGGTAGTAGTAATGTTCTGCAAAATTAAGGTATTTCTGATTAGATGCATTAGGTTGCAGTATTGAAGAAAGTTCCTTGAAGCCTACTTTTAGAGAGGATCTTACAACTGACATTAAGAAAGGTGTTAGTTGCATTAAATTTAGCTTCAGTTTCTATTTTCATTTTCCTTTGATTTATGTGCTATAAGATACTGTGCTGCTGGGGTCTGCAAGTTGAAGCAAGAGAGCATTTTTTGAGAAGGGCACTTGCAAAAAACAAAGGAAGTGGAGGTAGAAGGCAGGTTTCTAGAAGAAAACAAAACTAATTGTAAGGAGTATTCTGCACTGGGCTTGTACCTTTGTCTATTACAGAGTTGCTCAAATCGAGGTGAAGCAGGAAATCCTGCTCTGAAAGGTGAAATCACAGGAACTGTAGCATCTGAGAGGCAAACCATAAGATTTGTGGTATGGAAATGAAGCACAATTTAATAACATGCTAATGTGCTCTAAAGTTGACTCCCATCTTGAGTGGTAATAAAGGTATATTGGCCTTGAGGGGAGATGTTACCCAGATAACATATTTACTGAATGAGGAATAGCACTTGAGTCTTTTTAAGCATGTCACAGACTTGTCAGCCTTTGCCTCAGATGAATTGCCGTTTCAACAGGCAGAAATTCTGTGGTGGTGTCCTGATGCTGGTAATTGAGGGTAACATTTATGACTCATAAGAGACACTGCTACCTGTAGTGCAGCGTCGGTGCTTCTGCAGTAAGGGAAGTGAAACTTCTTTATCAGCAGCACACAGATGGTGATCACATAGAAGTGTGTGATTGTCTAGTAACAGTGTGGAAATGCAGGCATGATCTTGTCTTGATCAGGTGATTCAGCTACTTCTGTCTGCTTTCAGGCTTGAACCCGTTTTGACATGGAGTTTGGGCCTCTTGGTTCTAGCTGACCTGGCAGATGAAGCATTGATAAGTACAACACTTAGCATATAGATGTGGAGCAGCACTTCCCTGCTCTTCCCTGGGAACAAAAAGCAAGATACCATGTACTGCTTGTGTGTTGCTGTTGTGGATGGAATTTTACACCACTGGTTTTAAAGGAAAGCCATTACTTTGGCATAGTTCAGTTTAAATGTTATGGTGTTAAGGAAAAAGTTATCGGTGTCTCTGTTTGCTCAAGTTTAGTTTGTAATCCAGATTATAAAGGAAGTATGGAAAATGAGATGTCAGAAGCATGAGTGTGAACAATTAAGATAATACAGGGAATTAATGACGAAAGTGAAGTTGATTAATGTCCCATTAAACTCAGACTGCATAAATGTTAATTTCTGTCTTTGTCCCGCTCTGAATGCCATAATTCAGTGTTTGACTTTGTGAAGTTGAAAAGAATTGTACCATGAAACAATGGAACAGTCAGCATTAGGTATTTGGAAGCAGGGGTTTTGCATTTAAGTGCAGAAATGGATGGTTAATATAGCTATAGGATTGTTTGTAGGGTGCTGTGAAACCTGTGATGCTTGTGCTGTAATGACAAGAGTCTGTAAGCAGTCATTAGTTTCCTTTTAGAGATATAACAGTGAGCAAGTTCTGAACTGAGATACATCTCAGTACTTGTAAACAGCACATGTTGAAAGTATTGATCAACACTGACTTCAAAAGTAGTTGGTTGTTGAAGAGTTTATATTATACAAGAAAAGATTGCAGTAATTGCATTGCAATGTGGTGTGTAGAGCAGTGAAATATGTTGCAACCAGCACAATGTATTCGTGGCTGGTTTTGGTGTTTTATAACCTAATGTGACACTATACATATTTTCAGTTAATTATGGAAACTTTTTATACTTTGTGACATTCTTACATTTTTAAAATCTACTTTTTCTTTTATTTGTGCCTACCATATTCTGTCTGATCTGGCAGCTATTTTTTAATGGTATTACTGATAATTTGTGACAGTTGGTCATACAGACTTCTATCTCATAGTGTGAAGAATCTAGTTTATAGGATAGCATGAATCTAATGCTGCAAGTCACACAGTTTAAACAAATAATCTGGGTGGATTAATTGTTTGTGGTTTTGTTTGATTACATAGGTAGCAGCTCTGTCTTCAGTAGTTGACAAATTGTGTAGTTGTTGAATCTCTATTAAAACAAATGAAAATAATTACAGCAACATAACATTATAAAAGTCTTGAAACATGTAACACTACCTAAGAATTTAAAGGTAAAAATGAATAAATAAAGCCTGATACTCTCCTAATGGCCTGTTGTAGTAATACAAACAGAAGAGGAACAAAACCTGTATGGATATATCCTGTTGAAGCTTGATGGTATGACTTTCACTCCAAGATTATGTTAAGAACTTGTGTTACTGCTGGATGATGACAATATTCTGGAATATTGGAAACAAACTTAAAGGCTAATTTGTGATCTGTAGCTGACCTTGCCTGTAACAGTCTGCAATAACCTGACCTTTGAAAGAAAAGAAACTTGGGCAACTCTGGTAGGTTTTCATGCATATCCCCTGGAACTTTGAACACAGGCAGATGTTGTCCAGAGATGCAAGACCAGGGAGAGCTCTCAAAATTAATTTTTCTTCCAATGCTGTGAAGACAGGCAGCTGGAGAGAGGCAGTTTATGTTGTTCCTGCTGAAGGGAGGAAGGACATGCTGCAGCACGTCTTTGTTGGACATCAGTGAATCTGCAGGAGAGATTGCTGTTTAAGGCATATATTCTCTGGAACCTTGCTTTACATCATTCCCCTCTTCTTGAAGTTTTCACTGAAATTTGTTACAGCCTTGAGAGTAGGTAAATTTAGTGGAATTTTGTGAATTCTATCTTCTTTGTTTTTGGGGTTTTTTTAAGAGTAATTTAGTACAAATTTGTCCTCCCTGCATCGTGTAGTTCTTTTACCCCAACATGATTTGATGAGGTGTTGGGTGAAGAAACACCACCTGTTTTTTTCTTAGTGGTTGCAAAGCAATTATAAGGCAGGAGATTATTGCTTTATGTTCCTAGTTTCTGGCAGAAGTATTTCAGCAGTTTTGTGTTAATGTGCATTATGTTGACCTAAGGCAAGTATTCATAAATTAATTTTGCTCAAGTACAACTACTGACTGCTGATAGCTAAACAGGAGGAGGACAGTTCAATTACATTTTTTTTAATGGCAGCACTTAAGCACACTGGTTATTTCCCTTTTATTGTACCTTTGCTTCTGATAAAATGTCATGTATGCATTTTGCATGGGTTTGATGAGGGAGTGGACAAAAGGAAGATAATTTTTCTGTTCCATGACAAGAAATTTTTTTTTCATTTATTAAGGTTTTAGAATGTAGGGTGAGTATTTCCGATTTATCTGTAGTAACATAGGTTGTGTAAAATGGTTTACATGTTCTAATGGTTTTCAGGCTTCAGCAAGCCTATTTTTAGTAATGGATTATCACCCTTTATAGTGCCTGATCATCTTCTCAGAAAGCTTGCTAGGGCATTAACATGATAGAAATAATGTTTGTTTGCAGTCTGGAGTTAGTGCACTTGTTTCACTGCCCTGAGCCCAACAGGTTATCCACTTGTTCTTTGCCAAGGCTCCTTCTCCTTTGGCACTGCTACTTAACTGAACACAGCTAAAATGAACTAGGGTAGCCTAAAAAAGGTCACCTTTGTGATCTGGCTCATTTTGTAGTTTAAGAAGCAGTTCTGGTAGAGGAACCCCCGGGCCAAGATGTAGTGACAATCTGGGAGTGGTAACATCTTCAGTTTATTTAAAAAATAGAATAAATAAATCTAACAATTGCTTTGAAAGTAGGTGAATGGCTTAGCAAAATAGGTTACCTTTCAGGTAAGGAAGGGGATACTGATTCCTGAAGGAATCTGTGTAAGGCAGCTGCTGGATAAGGCTATTCAGTCAACAGCAGTAGCATGTATACCTTTTAATGCTGGATTTTCTTAGATAAATTGCATTGTTAAGACATTCTCTATTGCTCGCAGTGTCACTGTTAACCGCATTCTGCACGAGTGCTGAAAAATAATTTCTGTTAATGAAAAAGC
This sequence comes from Passer domesticus, assembly GCF_036417665.1. NCBI lineage: Eukaryota > Metazoa > Chordata > Aves > Passeriformes > Passeridae > Passer > Passer domesticus. Next base: position 121,695,209 of record NC_087474.1, on the reverse strand, counting down.
AAGCCGTTCTTTATAGTGAACTAAATTTCTCTTCTTGCTAACACTCAAAAGTATGATTAATAGTTATTTTAAACAAAAATGATGAGCAGAAGTATTCAGATGTGTGGCAGATCTGGGCAGACTTGTGACTGGATAGCATTGTTAATTAACAAAACGCCAAACAACTACCACATAATTATTCTTCTGGCATTAACATGCACTGATTTCAGTATTAAATGTAATTATGGTAATAAAATCCTGACATTTTAGTAATAATTGCATTCTGAATCTTTTTTTTTCAGATCTTCTCTGGCTTTGAACAGCCATGCTACTCTGTTGCCAAAAATCAAGTAAAGTGAATGTGTGCTTGAATTTGAAGAAGGCGGTAGCTCTGTAAAATGCCTGAAGGTAATTCTTTCTTTGTCAGAAGTTAAAATGTTAGAGACTCCTGATGTATGGCAGATGCTGTCATGAATAGTGTTGATCTTAATAATGTTTCTTCTTTCTATGTTTTAGTTAGGTTTAGTGTTATGGTGTAGATGGGTAACTCCTTGATTAAAATTTTGCTTTGTGTGTCTTGGACACATTCTGTCTTAAATATTGCTTTAGCTTGGGTAGTAATGGTCATATGAAAACTAGCTACTATGCAAGCTTTTTACTATGGTTAGATGGAAAAGAGTTTCCCTTTTTTTTTTTTTTTTTTTGTCATGTGGTCTGTGCTTGGAACATTCTATTATTTAATCCTTGTTTCTAATTCTACCTGGATCACAGTCACGAATACCCTTTGGGAAAAGAAAAGTGTGTGCATGAGGCTGATGAATTCTGAAACATGGTCTGGAGAATTTATTAATAAAATCAAGAACTTTTACCTTATTTTTGATGTTCAGCAGTTTTTACCTGTCAAATAACTTACTGTATAGAGTATGTTCTTCTTTTTCTGATGTAAAATGAAGCTGGTGCAATTGAGTACAATAGAGTTCAGGTGTAAGGATAACAAAACTCTCTTCAGATCAGATTATTTAACTGGTTCTTTTTTATTTAATGTGCTTCTGTTTCTGAAACCTTTTTGTAAAAATGCATGTTTTAATTAGGTCTGTAGTTAAACTAGATCTATTACTAGGTCTATAGTTAAAGCTTGAAGAGCATGAGGATAGCTGCTCTTTTGTAAGCAAACTCTTATGACTTCCTGGAATAAATATTATGATAAAAACTCTCCCCCCCTCCTCATATTAATGGCACTTTTGTTATTTTTCTCTGTGGTTAGTTAATTTTTCTATGTGTAGACAAAGAGATAAATGCACATTTATCAGACTTTTTTTTTTAGTAATATGATTAGCTGTGTGGACACTGCATGTATGTCCTATTAATATTTCAAGGAAAAAGGGATGACCTGTGTAGTAATTGAATCCAAAAAGTCATTTTTATAATGATCTAAAATATTGCTTAGTGGCTAAAACTTACAGCTTAACATTCTGTAATTCCTTCCACAGAAAAATCGCAAGCCATTAGTAACTGTAGTGCTTGTGTTTCTGCAGCAGCTTGGTAGTGTGGTGGAAATTACTCATAAGCTTCCTAGCTCCTAAGAAGAAGAGAAGAAGGCTCAGGAGTGTGAAGTACTTCAGTAATAGAATCTCAAAGTTCAGTGTTCTATGAGGCAGGTTAAAGTTTTTTATCTGCCACATACACTGGAAAAACACCTGCATAGAGTTACTCATCCAGGTTCTTGTAGGGCACAGGACTGAAAATGTGTGTTTACCTTCTTGCTTGAATACTTCATGTTTGCCATCAGTAACAAATAAAGAAGCTACAGATTTAGCTAATGCTGATAAATAGAAGAAAATATTTTTTAAAGCTATTACTTGTTGTAGAGAAATACAGAAAGGAATTTTGCCTTTTGTCTTTTTCTGTCTTTTATTTTGCCAGTGCTTCAATTTCTGAGGGAAAAAGTATGGGTAGGAATAGAAGTGAGCAGATAGTAGCTGTAAGTTAGAGGAATTATTAGATTGTGCTGCTGTTTGTAAAATCTAAGAAAGATGTGTGGAAATTACTATCTGGGGCTTTAAGAAGGTATTTTATAATTGAGGAAAGCCAGGTAATGATCTGGCATGATGGCTTCTGCAATTGAAACTAATTTTTTTTTTCTAATTCAGTTTCTTTTATTCTTCTCAGTGTATATTCTCATGTGTTCTCCTAACTGTACATGCAGAGACTTACCTTGCCTCTGTTTCTGGCATCTCTGCTTTTGGTAATGAATGAACTGTGGAATATGAGCACTGATGTATTCGCACACTCTATATCTGAAAAAGTGTTTTTGAAAACGTGTGTCTGTTGTTTTCATAACTTCTGTGAAACTAACGCTTGACATTTTTGTTTCAGTTTCTAAATGATTTTAGTGGTGGAAGTTACAAACTTCAGAGACCTAAAGAAGTCATCATGAAGCTATATGTATTTTTGGTCAACACTGGAACTACCCTTACATTTGATACTGAACTTGCTGTACAAAAGTAAGAGAGTAAATTAATTGTGTATTGTTTTAAATTAAAAAGTGTGTATCCTTTTATATACTAAGTATTTGACAGATGAAGATTAGGTTTGGGTTTTTTTGTCATTGTCATTTTCCTCTGGATTTTCTGATATTTGAGTGAATTTTGATGTTTTTCCTTCATGTCTTTTTAATGATTAGCATTTTCATTGACTTGCAGGTGATTGTGTGTGTGATTCCATGAAAGAGTAGAGAAGTTACTTACTTTCTGGGACAGTGGCAGAGGCTGACCTGCTGCTCAGAGTGTGGTGTTGTGTTTGATAGTTTTTGAAAAAAAACCAGAATTGTCAGAATTACTTCTGATCTTTTGTGCCCTTTTTTTTGAATGGTATTTTTATTTGTGATTTCTCCAGAAAATTTTATTTTTTACTGTCTGGCATCATAGAGGGAGTTCTGCAGGTTGTTCTTCCTCATGTCAGTACACTCATCCTGAAGAATATGTGTGCCCTGGAATGTTTTTGGGTACTAAAGAATTGGCGTGGGGGTTTTTGTTAAAAATTTTGTGCTATTTTGTAAGGCTCCAAACTATTTTACATGACTGTATATGTAAACCATGAATTTCTGAATGCCCAACTGCCTGAAGCATGATCAGTATTACAGGATCACAGTTAAGTCCCAATAAATTTACTGTTTCTATTTTTTCACTGCATGGTAAAAGCATCTTGTAAATGTATAGATGCTTTTTAGAGAGGTTTGTACTGCATCATTTTTCTTGCTCACATGTGCAAGACACCTTGGGGGTAGCAAGAGTCAAACTCACCTGCTATCTTTGTAGTTTGTTAATGATGAATGTGTTGCAAGTAATTGGGTAAGAAAGATTTCCTACTTTTTTTTTTTCTAATTTGTTGTTTCCTTTCTCCCAAATTCGTATTTGTAATTTACATGACTGAAAAAAGACTATCTAAACTGTTTTTGTGTGCTCTTTAAAGCAAACTGACAGTCAGGCTATTACTGAGCATGAAATAGTGTTTCAGCCATTCTGTTTCTGCTGGATCATTTCCAGGTGTGCCTGCACCCCTGTAAGTTGTCTGATACATTTAGACCTTACATTTCTAAATCATGGTGAGTGAGGTGCAGCATCTAAGCTGCCATGCCAGGCTCTTAATAATTTGCTATGGGCCCATTTTTTGCTCAGTTGAATGTTCTTTGAAAAAGCTTTCCAGCAACTGAACCACACGAAATCAGAGACTGCTCAGTTGAGCAGTGTAACTGCTTATTCTGTATATCTGCATGTATAGACTTGCATTTTCTAGTAAGACCAACTTTATTGGGTTCTTCACCTGTCTCCTTGTACATGGACAGGCCAAGTTATCTTCCTAAAGCTCAGGGAGGTGATAGGTGAGTAGTTACTGTAACACAGCTAGCAAGTACAAGCTTGCACTCATGAGACCTTTGTAATGAATTTGTGATGTCATGCTGAATCATGGTTGTTTTAAATTACAGATCTTTATGATCTTTTTCAAGTAACAGTAACACTTCTGCGTTTCCTGCCAGTTATATCAAAACTATTCTTGCTTATATTATATTATGCTTATATTATTCACTTCATACTCTGAAGCTTTTTTATACCTTTGCACAGGTGTTGCCACAGTGTGTTATGTTAGCTGGGGTCAGTAACTGTATCAAATTAGTGAATTCTTGTTTACTTTGCTGTTTACAAAGTCTAGAACTGTCTAAAATGTGCAGTAATGTTAAGATGTCATGAGCTAGAATTAAATGTGTGAGGCTGGTGAATTAAAACCAGAAATGTTCTGTTGATATACTGTTTCTCTGTTAAAATTTGTGGTGTTTCTATTAATTTGTTGTATTGATTGTTGAATTTCCTGTTATTGTTAAGTGCTCTATGGTACTTCATGTACAGTAAATCAGTCAGAGTTTATTAAGTGGAATTGTGGTAATGTTGTGAATAATGAAGTGTTGATAGTCTTCACTTCTAGGCCCTTAGCAAGTCAGTTGTTTGGTCATAAATTTAAGGAACACAATATGACTTTTATAGTTGCTATCCTAAATGCTTGGTGTGACTTAATCCAAAATTTCAGCATGCTAACAGATATTGGAAAAGATATCACTGGTGACTTATCAGCAATGCAGAGACTGTTTTCTTCTAGCTGATAGCATATTCATTGGATTTCCAGAATGCAACACATCACAGCGCTTAGAAAATTTAGAAATGTCATTGTGCAGAGTAAAATATTTCTTTTAAAAGTGTTCTGCTTAGACACAGACAAGTCACCTGTGTCTCTTACAGAAATACATAAAATTTGAGACATGAGTAATCTGATAACATCAACTTCTCTTCCCACTTTTTTCAGTGTGGCTGATCTGAAACATGCAATTCAAACAAAGTATAAGATTGCCATTCAGCACCAAGTACTGGTTGTCAATGGAGGAGAGTGTATGGCACCAGACAGAAGAGTGTGTAGTTACAGTGCTGGAACAGTAAGTGCATACTGCATTCTTGGTCTAAACTTTCATTTATAGGGGAAGAAAAAGCTTAATTAATAAGGGATTTGTAGTTTTTTTTCCATAGTTTGCTGGATTTCTTTCATTTGAGAAACAGGTGTTTATGTATTCAGCTTCTAAGTGTAGACTTTAACTTGTTCTCAAGACACGTTACCCACATGAGGAAATAATGGATAATTCAACAGGAAGTTGCCTTTACTCAGTGTTTGGTTTTGTTTCCTTTATGAGTGTAGGACACCAACCCAATTTTTTTATTCAACAAAGAAATGATCTTGTGTGAACGTCCACCAGCTATCCCCAAAACCACATTTTCAGCAGAGAATGAGATGGAATTGAAAGTAGAAGAATCTCTTATGATGCCTGCAGTGTTTCATACAGTAGCATCGCGAACACAGCTTGCTGTGGTAAGTAGATTGTTACTGGATTTGCAGACCAAAGGAAAATATGTCTGAGGGAAATCTTGATTTAAAATATGAAATAGTTTCTTCAAAAGGCAGTAAAAATGCTGTATTAGTAATGACGTACTCTTCAGAGCCTTTGTGTCAGAGTTTCAAGGTAAATTTTGAGAAATAGGCTTGCTTCCTTAGCATGTTCAGAGCTTCTTTCAAAACTAGTGTAAGGCACCTTTTGGACGTGTATGTTTGCAGTATTTACAAAACAAAAGCAATCAGGTTGCTTTGGACTATGCCTTAATGCGCTCCCTTATTTTCAGTGTCCTCAGTCTGCCTCAGCCTGAAATGAGAAAAGTAACTTTGGAAGCGATGTTAACTCAAGCAGAAAATTAACACTAATTTTTAAAAACATCTTGCCAAGTTTCTTTTTTATGCTTGTTTTATGTCTAAACAACTGGCGAGGAATTAATAAAACAAAGCTTTTCCCCAAAATTCAGGTTGCTTATTACTGAGTTCTGCCTCTTACTTGCATATTGCATACATTTACTTGCAAAGTGGTCAGAAGTCCAACTTGATTATTTCTGTGTTGTTTCGATAGGGAAGTCATTTGCTGCAACATGGTCAGTAAGATACCAAGTGTGCATGCAGTAAAAGCCAGCTGCATGCTCAAGACACTGACACAATGCCTTCAGTAGCTGGACTGTTATGTTTTATTTTTACAGATTTTTTCTGTATTAAAAACTGATCTCATTTTCTTTACAAATTTTACATTTAAATGGATTAAGTATTTTTCATATCTCTAAAGATTATTCCAGTGGTTGGCAGCAGGAGAATAGTTATGTGGAGCACTTCACACAAAATGAGTAGTGATATGTTTTTTGTCTTGGTAATAAAATTTCTTAGTTTCAGTGACAAATTTAATGCATTTGAGAAGAATATGTAACACTTGAAGTGGCTGGGGTTTAATACTACAAAGCAGAATTTAGAGAAAAGTGTTAACTCTTGTATATAGAACAGGGATTTTGGTTTCCCCCTTGGCATCCTGGCCTGCCAGGAAGGAGAAGGTGAATAATGTGAAATAATGTGACCTTGACATACTGTCTGATTTAAGGCAAGGATTGAGTCCAGTAGACTCTTTCTCTCTCCCCCACCTGTTGACAGTTAGAGCTGACTTTTTAAATAGGACCTTGAGTTATTAGGTGTCTGTGAGTCATATGACTGTCATAGGCAAGAGTAGATATCAATGTGAGTTTAGCTAAGGAGTAGGAGGTTTTCAGTTGCGCTCTGTGAAGAGTGAGGGTTCTGGTTTTACCAGCTGAAACTGAAAGTGCTTTAAAACCATTCTCTGTGAAGTATTAAGAGGAGGTTATAAAAGTAAGCAAGACTGATAGCTTCTAAACACTTAACATTGATTTGATGTGAAGAGGGGGCTGTAGTAAATGCTACAGTCTTTGTGTTTGTGTTTTGTTGAGGGTAATGAACATGAAAGATGGTGTTACTCAGTCTCATGTTTCTCTGTTCTGTGTCCTGTTTTCTGCTCTTAGATTCTTAATTTGGCTTTCAGTTTGTTAAAATCACTGTACAACAACAGAACATATTTAGTCCCTCTGGAGTAAGCTTTGTTATTCCAAGGTTTTATAAAAAATACTCTTATTTAGACTTGAAAAGAATTGTTGGTAGTGTCTAATCTTCCCCCTTTAATTCTGGAGATTGTATTTATACACAGCGCATGCAAGTTTCAGTGTTGATGCCATTAAATATGTTATTTTGATATTTCTAAAGATTTAAATAATGTATTTATAGTTATTTCCACATTCTGGTAGCAGGCCTATAGTACTATTAAATTTAGCTACAGGCTGGAAACTTTATACAGAGAGAGTGATCATGAGTTGATTTGCAAGGAGAAAATAAATCTTTCCATACTTAGTGTCACCTATTAGTGACACCTATTAGTAGCATTGCAGGACTGGGGGAAGCAGGGGCAGGAATTGTCTTTAAATGTGGATCCAAGTAGAATGCAGGTGTTATTTTTAGCTTGCAGATTTATTTTCAGGAACATTATTATTTGTTCCCCACTTTTGGCAGTTCTTCCCTGCTTATAAAGTGATTGTAGTGATGGTATTTGTTTGCTCATGAAAAACTTGGAAATTTATTTAAAGATTAAATAGGTAGTAATAGTCTTACATCTGATTCACCTTTACATCCACATTTAATTTCATCCAAGATTTTAAATGTTCTAAAGCCATAGGCTCTGTGTTAGGCTGTGAAAATGAATTGAGTACTTCTCTGGGATGTCAGGGGACTGACAAATCCATCATATGTAATAGAAGCTTAATAAATAGTCTGTTGTGATTTTTAGATGTACCAAGGTGTGAAAACTGCATAAAGAAATATTGCAGTATTGTACCAAAGTAGTCTTTTGTGATGCCTGCTTGAAGAATATTGAGCAGTAATTCAGAAGAAACTGAGGGAGGACTGGGAATGTGGTTAGAGCATTAATCTTCTCCAAGGTTCACCATAAGCCTCTTGCCTGGGAGGAAGAAAGAACATGGGATATTAATCCTTCTCAAAATTAAGATCTGGGGAGAGCTAGGAAGGCTCTGAACCTCTGTGGTTGTGTGATTGATGCACCCAAAGCCACACAGAGTACTGTATGAGAGAGCTCCTGCAAAATAATCCAAGCTTTGTCTTTTTTTAATTCTAGAGAAATGGTAACCTGCTTTACCAGAAAAGCAGAATGGCAGTAGTTGATGATGGAGAGGTTTTTGCCTGTTGTAATTGTTTAGAGCATTTTAATTAATTAAATTTGATTAATTTTTACTACTAATACAAGTGCTATTATATGATAATGTAGTATATAGTAGGAAAATAAAGATTGCATTCTAAATTATTGCTCTTGAAAAAGTCTTATCAAGTACTTGTCAACAACAAGAAGCAGTGATGTGTAAATATTAAAAGGGAAGAATTTTTGATAGCTACTTGTTTCTGTTTAATCTGGTATCTGCCCAGAGACTATAGGATATGATCTTTAAAATCAGACTTGATAGGAAGTTGCAAACATACAGTGATATATGGCCTCTAATTTTTTTTCCTCTCAGTAAAAGTAGTTCTAGAGTCTCCTTTAACAAGTGTTTTTATGAATCCATGCATTATGGCCTCTCCATAATTTTTTCTATGTCTGTTATTGAATGTAATTATGCTTTTACATTCTGCTTTTTTTTTTCTATAATCTGTTACTACTCTGGTATGGAAGTCATATTTTAGTTCATAATGGAGGTCCTGGCATTCTTATGGCCTGTTGCATACCTATTTGTAGGATACAAATGTATGTAAAAGCAGCCATTCCCCCACCCCCCCAATTAACACTAATTTCTTCGAGTTACATAAAAAGTAAAATAAGTTAGACATTTAAAAAGTTACAATCTTTTTTTAGATTTTATAAATCCTAACCAAAAATGATTCCTGTATCTTGCATTTGGTTTTCCATGGTACTGTGTCATACATCCATTTTCTGTTTCTTTCTGTTTTCATGATTTTAGCATCTATTATGGATTTTCTTAAGTTCCTGTTCACCTCCCATGATCTCATTATGTAGCATTCACAGTATAAAGATTAGGTAGCTTTAAAGAAGCTACATCTGTTTCCTTAACTCATTCCTTTACCAGTTAAACTGAAATTCTTGCCACAGGTTTGTCATTTGCAATATGATGTCTTTGTTCATATGTTTTTTTAAAAAGCTCAGTTAAGTCAACTCTGTAAGCCTGTTTTCATTTTATGTCTTGGCATTCTGGTTTCTCCTTGGCTAAAAGCTTACATTTGAAATGTCTCTGCCTGATGGGTTCCAGGGTGTCTTTTTTGCTCTAGCCTGGTTTTCCACCTTTCTTGCAGTTGAGCAGTTCTTGCAGTGAGCTGCAGTGTGTGGACAGTGAGGTGCACACAGTGTTTGCAAAAAGTTACATGCACAGCAGCTGAGAAAACAAGCTGTTCTCTACACAGCATGTTGTGCAATAGGCTGTGTTGTGTCAATCTTATGGTCTTTTAATGCCACTACTTAAAATAATTTCTAGTAGCTTACCCTTTAGGGCAGGATTATTTTTTTTAAGTGATCTAACTGGAGTTCCTATGTCATTTGTCTGGGAAGGATATTGAGCTTTTTGGGAGTGGGTATGTTTCACACTTCATGGGATGCTGCTGATATCATGATCAAACTGTCAATTCCTGTCAGTTCTTCTTTGAGAAGTGGAAATGAGGATGAGAAACTATGTGGTCATTTTATTTGGTTGCATAAAACCACGACTGTAGTCATAGACATCATCATAGATCATTCTCGGTTTAGTTTCAAACACTTCAGATATTTGAGCCAAGAAGTATAGTCATACTTCCTGAAAGCAGTGGATCTACTATTTAGACAAATGTGCTTTTCTACCAGGAAGTTGCTCTGAGACTCTCCAGAAAGAATAATTTGAAAATACTAATGTTCTTCAAGGTCTGTAGTGTTTGAAATAATTGTGTGACCAAATTAGTTTTGGCTAAATTATTCGCCAAAGATACACTTCTGGCTCCTCCTAAGAAGTCCAGATTTCTCTGTAACTCAGATCAGTCTCAATCTTTTAAAGTAATTGAGCAGTGTGAGGTAAAATGGGTTTTAGTTTATCCCTAGGTATAATGAAAGATTTACTCCAAGGTAGATCTTTCTAAATGCTACTCTAGCCTTTTTTTTTCCCCCTCTTTGTAACCAAAACTTTAGATCAAGCTTTTAAAAAGTGGATCAGAAGAAAAAAAGTTGTGTGACTTGGAATCAAGCTAGTGGAAGCCAACACTTACCTTATGCCATGGTTTGACTCTCTGATGTGGTTTATGTCATTTCTCAGTTTGTTTTTTGATGGGAAGTTATGTCGCTTGACTTCTCCAAAGCTGCTTATAATATCAGAGATCTAGTGAAAGCATTAAAAGCATTACTGAAGAAAGTAATTAAACTGTGACTTAAAAAATAACTTCTGTTGTGCTATGCTGGTGAAATAAATACTTTGAGTAGGAAATAAGTCATGAACTATGTGGACAAATATCCAAAGGACACAGTCACCAAAATAACCCAATATTAAAGGAGAATGGAATAAACAGCTGTCTTCTGAAAGAAGTTGCCATGAAATATCAGTCTCCCTCACAGTGAAGCTGTTCCAATTACAGGTTTTAGAAACTTAAATGTTGAAATATATCTTAATTTAGTAGGTTCATGTTATATGAATGTATACATATATACGTATGTATTAGAGATAATGGTCGTGGTTACTAATTTTGGTAAAAAGGCTGCAGTTCCTTGTTGTGAAAGCATTTATCTGCTGTTGCAGTGTGTAAGTTCGTGGAATTTTACTTTCAAGGATCATTTTGATTGGTCTGGAGTTGATTTTTATGGTGATTGAAACCTGTAAGGAGTCCCTTTTACAGGGTTTCAGACACATGGCAATAGAGGACTTTGACTTATTTCCTTCTACCACAGGGTTTTAGAGAGTGGAAAGAACCCTGCATTTCCTGAGAACTTTTGTTCTTTAGAGGTAAGTTCAAAGACTGCTTAGGCCAAACAGGCCTTTTTCAGATTTTACTCATTCAGATGAGCAGAGTTATGACAGTAGGATGCAGAGACAGACTTGAAATTAATCCTAAACGCTTCACCAGTTAATTGCTGCTTTAAATAAAACATACTTTGTTGCTTCTACTGATTTTTGATTGAAAACAGAAAGAAAACAGAATTCATTATAAGAAGATTGTTCATCAGAAGAATTACCTAAATTTAAGTTGTGATTCTCAAAGGAAATAATTCAGCTACACACTGTTACAACACCCAGCCAAAGATTAAATGCATTCTGGTGGCCCTGTGGATTTCTTGAAAAATTAGGTCATGAAGATGTCATTATTTACTATTCAACGTTACAGCACGTGGGGATTAGTCAGGGTCTTGGTACTCATGTTCTGGTAATGCTGCTCTTTCAGGCCCTCATTCCAGTGGTGCAGTGAGGCAGCTGGTGTTCTAGATGTGCTGCTGTACCTCTGTAGGATGAATGTAGCCCTACAAGGCAACTGAAGTTAACTTTTGTGCTCTGTGAGCCATTGGGTGTCTGCCAGTAAGACTTGAGTGTGTCTGTGAATAGTCAATGACAAAAGCAAGCCTGTTGTTAGGCAGGCTTCCTTTTCTGTGCTGGAGCTGGCAACCTTACTGAGAAACATTAAAACATATGTTGGATTGCAGGCCTTTACTTCTGTGCTTGATATAATTGTTTTTAGACTTCATTTAGCAGAGAGCTGCTTAATTCTTTCTTGTATAGAGCCATACAGTTATGTAAAATAAATTGATGTAGTTCCTTCTAAAGTAGCTTGAGATCTCTCACAAAAATGTTGTCTATGGAAGTAAACAGCATGTAGGAAGAACAAGCCACATCACCTGTAGGTTTATTTCAGAAGTGATGGCAAGATAAGAAAGGTACATTTGTGTAGCTTTTAATTAAATAATTTTAAAGAAAATAGTTAAAGTTAAGTTACATACATTCTCCAAATGATGCAAAACAAATTCTCTGCTGTGTTTTCATGCTGTGTGCTTTCACGTTTTGAAAGCAGGATGACTAAAACAATACAAATGAAATATTGGTTTAACATAGTGTTCTTCTTGTATGCACTAGTATCTGCTCAGTATAGTCAAAGTCTGAAACAGTTTTGGCATGTGCAGAAATAATTACTCCATGTGGTTTGACCTTCATTAGAACCATCTGTTTGGAACCTCCTGAATTTATAGTAATATTCTTTACTATTTAATGTAATGAGCTTATTTTATGATATGGCTGAAGAAACCAGCATCAAAAGCACTACCATGGACTCTAATTGCATGCCATACTGACATAATTCTACTGTTTGCCTCCTACCACATAGACAGAATCTCTTTGTCACATGTGAAAATAACTTTGAGAGGATGTTAATATAGGATGCTGTTGTAATACCTTGCATATGTGCCCTGATACATGTCTGTTCATTTGTGCAATCTGATTTGTAGTCTATTAGCATATGGATAAGTTACTTGCAAGAGACTTAGCTAATGAATTTTGATCTCAGAGTTAGCTCAGGGAAAAAAAATTGCCTCTTAGAGACATAGTATGTCTCAATGCTTATGACTGAGATTACCTATGAGCAATATTAATGATGGCTTTCATAAGGGCATTTTTATTTTAATGTCTGCATCTCCTGTGTATACATTAAGAAGCTGCAGCTCATCTGACAATGAATACCTGGTTGCATACTTAGATGGCCTTGGGGTATTTTTATATAATAGTTCCTTTTGGCGTGTATCTGTTTATATGAGAAATTCTGACACTCACTAGAATGTCCTTCTGTTACAAAGTTTCTGAAAAATTAACAAATATTAATTTCCTACTCTGGGAAATACTGTTCACCCTTGCTTTTCTAGGACCCAGACTGCTGGGATAGGAGCTCCTCTTACGGTTAAATTTGAGGAAATTGCCACAGGTTAGACTCTTAGGTACAGAGTGTCAGCGCTGGTTTTCAGTTGTGTAACAAGTGATCTCAATTGTGAGGATATTTTTATTTCTACTTGTAACTTCTGTTTTGTGTTTGAAAGTGTTTTGCTGGGGAAATAAGCCTGTTAAAACGAAAATCTTAAATTAGCAACACTTAGGTTCTGAAACGAGTGTCAAAAATGACACATAATAAAGCTTCATAGGGCAGCTCTAGATTGTAACTTTTGACTTCTGTTGTGAGCACAATAAATGGATCTAGCTGGAAAAGCAAATATTGCCTACTAGTTAAGAATATGTCTCAGGGTGGAAAGTTGGGTTATATGAAGCCTAGTGCATACTTTAACGTGTTAAACATATGAGCTGTACTGTGCTAAGTGAGCTTATCCAAAGGAAAATAGAACTGGCAAAAACTTCTACTCAGGGCATTTAAAGAAACAGCTGGGTCCAGTCTTTAATGTGTCTGGTTGATACTCATTTGGAGGAGCAGGATAAAAAGACTTCATGATTAGTTTTGATTTTGTAGGTGGCTTATGTTGTTTTAAACTGTTGGAAACAAATGTGTAGTTTTGTATATTCTCACTTCTGGAACTGCAGCTCATAGTGGTTTGGAGTGGTATGGCTCCTCATTTGGCGGTAGGTTGACTTTGAGAGAGAATAATTTTTGTGAGTTGAAAGTAAATTGCTTGTGTACATTTCCAGGATGTATGTTAGAATGCAGCAGAGACATTCAGTTACCTTTTCAGCTTCATATTCTTGGTATACTTTTTTTGTATATCTTAGGGTAAAACAGCTTGTTCTTTTGATTCTTAATGTGATAACTGAGGAAGCAGTAATTCTGCGGGTTTTTTTATGTGCTGTGCAGTTTGCCTTTGAATAACTTGTATACAAAATTAATTTAAGACAGTAAAAAAATGTTCAAATGTTCAAATCAATATTGCATTCGTCAGCTTATGTACATTTAAATTGTACAGCCAAACTGGGGATAGTCTGAAGAAAATGACTTGCAGATTTCAGCAATGTCTGGATACCATTCCATTTGTGTTATTGGTTGATTTTTAACTTAGGAAGCAAGAGTTCCTGGAGCAATTAAAATAACCATTCTTTTCAAACCGGAAATCATCATTCTCGCATGTACAGGAAGCTGCCAAAGTTCAGAAAACAAAAAAAGAAATACCACCTTTACTACGAAGTGATAGGAATTGTATTAACAACCTAGGATTTCGTTGTAGTTGCTTATATAACTATATTCATCGTTTGTCTGCTGATAGCTTAGCTATCAGTGATTTGAAGGATAGTAGAATTTTGTCATGCTACTTGAAACAAGGCTTGGACTTCTGAAACAGGGAGGATGATCATAAATCTCAGTATGAATTGTGAAATGTTTGTTTAAAATGCCATGTAGTTTTGTGGTTTATTTCAGAATGTGAGTGGTGTTGGTCCCTAAATTTTTTTGAGTGTGCATATGTGCTGCTAACCATGTGTTCAGCAGCAAATGCATTCTGAAATATATGATGTGTTAGGTTTTTAACACTGCTTTCTCACTGTATTTTGTATAACTTGTTTTTCCATGCATGATTTTCTCACATGTATGATGGCACAGGGGAGTTGTGTTTCCATCCTGGTTTAATAGCATGCTTCAACCTGCAAAAAGTGGAAAGACCTTTTTCTTATAGGTTAAATAGATCCTAAAACCTGAAGTACAGGGGTGCACAGGAAAGTATTTTCCAAGGAGTCTGTAACTGGTGATGTTTTGAGCTGAAGAATTGATTGTATGCCTTTTTATTTTTGATGTTCTGATAGGCTTTTTGAGGGGAACAGAATTTTTCTTATATTGCTAAACTTAAAATAGTTTCTCTTCCTACTAGTTGAAACTTTGGAATTTATTATAATGGGCATTGCTGTTAGTACATGATTATTAAGATCTGGTAATTGCCATATGTAGACCTCTGTTTTAACTTTGCCAAGTGGGGCAGTAAATTCTCACCCTATTACGGCATTAAAATGCCCCTCTGTCATCCAGTACTTTAACAGAAAACGTAATTTCCACATTGGTTTGCGCATGCCAAGTTTCAGGGTATGTTCCAGAGTTTTGTGGACACTGTACTGCTGCTTGTCATGTTGCATCTGGTTTATTAATCAATGAAAAACTTAAATTATTTGCCCTGCTCTTTGCTCATGCATCTCTTCTTGCACCTGATCCACCTGTGCTTTTTGCTGACTGATTGTGCATTTTACTGTCTTGTTCTGAGCTTCTGCTTGGCTCATCAAAAATGTGCTCCTTATTGGACCTTGATTGCCAGTTTTTCTATCATATTATTAATATGAGGGTTATTATTTGTGTGTGTGTGTATCCTGAATATTTTATATTATCAGCATTTAATTAATTTTATAAGGTGGTTTTGGAACTACAGTTTTCATCTCTCTATTATGAAGAGTTCTCTTCTCAGTAAATAGTACATACTTTATCTAATTAACTTCCTTTTTTTCTTCATAAAAATAACTTTTTTAAAGTTTTAACATGTGCAACTTTCTAGCTGTCTAAATTTCATGCTTTTATGTTAATATCAAAAAGTTACAACATCCTGATTAGTATTTTTTTGGTTGTTTTTTCAGGAAATGTATGAGGTTGCCAAGAAGCTTTGCTCCTTTTGTGAAGGTCTCGTACATGATGAACATCTTCAGCATCAAGGCTGGGCTGCCATCATGGCCAACTTGGAAGATTGTACATACTCTTACCAAAAGCTGCTTTACAAGTTTGAAAATGTGTATTCAAGCTATTTGCAGTCCATAGATGATATCAAATTGAAACTTACACAGTAGGTTTGCTGTTAAATTCGTTCTCCCTTTCCATATTTACTTGATTTTAAACTTAGTTTTTTAAAGTGTTTTATGTCTAGTGCTTATTCTGATTAATCAGGCATGTCTTTGTTTGATTATGTGTCATGGAGAACATTCTTTTTGTTCTATGCTGGTGACTTTTTTAAACTGACATTTTTCCTTGTATTTGTCAGCACAAAGAAACCTGTATTGAATTATGTGGAAAATAAGCTTGTTAATGAACAGCTGCTTAAGAGATGGAGTCATTCCAAATGTGCACTACAAAAAACTGGATAACCAATTTAGATGTTAACATTTTTAAATACCTATTTACACTTTTGAATTAACTGTTTTTTAATAACTTGAACTGATACTTAGAATTACAATCTGTGTTGAAAGTATGAAGTCATAGCACAGACTTTAAATGAATTCATATACCTTTGAAAGGGATGGGGGCATTTATGTAGATATATATATGTGTATGTGTATGAGTCTTACTTGTGTTCTCCAAACTGTGGATGTTAATTCAAAGAAGATCTTTTACATCTTTGTAGCCACTGTAGTATTATGGTATTTCTATGAGTGCTTTGCTTAATAGAATATAAATTAATATTGGATCCTTAAAAAAATAAACCATAAATATGTTTTGTCTTTAAAAAAACAAGTTTAGCTTCATAGCTTTTACCAAATAGAAACTATTCCAACTCTGCAGAAGTAGTCAGACAGAGGACATTCAAAACTCTTGATAAGAAGTATTGCTATCCATGCAGATAGGAAATGTAAGTCCCAGTTGTGCATTTAAGCAAAGAAGTGAGTGGGTCTCTCTGTTTATCACTTTTTTTCATTCAACATAAGCTTGGAGGTGTAGAAGATACCATATTCTGCAGTGGAAGAGACCAAAAACTTTGACTTCTTTAGCTGTCCTTCCATGATGTTGATATTCATCACAGAAGTTTTAAAGGGTAGTAGCAAAATAATTTTGAAATCTGCTTCAATTCTAAAATTAATAGCAGTTCATATTGTGGGTAATTTTTATCTAAGATTTTGTATCATGTTGGCTTCTAGATACTGATGGGTTTTTTCTTTTCACTTTTTGAAAAAAGCTTGGGTTCTGCTGTTTCTATCATGGCCAAGATACCACTGCTGGAGTGCCTAACAAGACATAGTTACAGAGAGTGTTTAGGAAGACTGGAGTCTTCACCTGAGCATGGAGGAGCAGAAAGTGAAGGAACTGAGGATGGGAAATCTCCTGAATTGGTGCTTTATTCGGATGTATCTAAAGCGAACAGTAAATCAATGTTAGCATCATTTTGCAAGTCAGTTGAACATTCAGCTTTGGAAGGCACAGATCCTGAAAATGTAAAAGATGATAAGGAATCTGGTCAAAATGCTACTGTCCAGGACAATGAACTGTCAGTAGAATTGAAAGATGATGATCAGCCTTCCTTCAATGTGTCTTTGTTAGACTGGATAAATGTTCAAGATAGACCTAATGATGTTGAATCCCTGGTCAGAAAATGTTTCGATTCCATGAGCAGGGTAAGTTAATAATTTTTTTTTAAATTGCATTACATTGAAGGCCGCAGCTTTTTTTTTTCCACATGCAGGTGCTTTTGAAATGACTGACTAAACTCTTCTGTGGCTTATTTCTCAGATCACTTTCTGAAAGAAAGCCAGAGCAGAGACTGGGGAGGGATAAGTGTGGGGGAAAGTGTTTTATGAGTTTGAATGTTAAGAATTTGATCTTTAGGAAGATGTATAATTTTATGAGTGCTTGTTATCTTGCTTTTTCAAATAGCCATTTCTTTTTTAAAGCCAAAGGCTTCTTGTAGTATATAAGCAAAATGACACTACTATTATTTCTTTGCCTTTTTCATAGGAACTACATTTATAATAAAAATAAAGATTTTCCTGGACCAAAATCAATGCTTTTTATGCTCAAAGTAGTTAAGCCTTTATTAAAATATATTAAAAAAATATATGGTTAATTGGAATAAATTTATAATCTATGTGTCAGCATTCTTTATTAGCTGATACAGAGGTGCTCAGAAGGGCTCAGTCATTCAGTTTGTTTCTGCTGCTGGAAGAATACAACAGTACTCACTTTACTCTCAAAATCAATATTTTAATCAGTGAACAATATAAACTTTTAAAATTTTTTTTGCCTGTAATTTTCCTTCTTTCTTTACTTTCACTGTAGCTGATGTTTTTTACATTGTCTAGCCTTGTTTGCATAGGTATAATATACTATTACAACACAACATATCTTGAACAAAGAAAACAATTTCTGTTGTCTTTGACGCTTTATTTCCGCTGTAAGGTAGGACTGGAAGACTGAATCAGTGATTTCTAAAACCCATCTGTTGTAGGGAACATCATGGTATAGTTGGTTCTGTACATTGGTATTTTGATTCTGTCTTAAAATTAATTGGAGAATTTGGCTTAATTTTAATGTCTAAGATTTTACTAGTGCAGAAACGGCTAAGGAAAAGATTGGACATTACAAGTTTGTTTTTTTCTTTAGCAAAAACAAGAATTTATTTTGTGTACTAAAGGCTTCCTATTGGCTGAAGCCTGAGACAGTTCTCCATCCTGTTTGTTCAGTAATGCTATAAGATACTTTCTACTATTATAAAACAAGAGTAACAGAACCCACTAGATGGGTTGTGAGGCAATAAATTCAATTTTGATGTAAAATTAACAGAACACATCTGTGTTCTAAAAATTTTAAAAATCAGTATTTGAAGAGATGGATGTTAAACAATTGCTTCCAAATAAATTATAGTGTCCCAAAAGACACAAAAACGCTAAGAATACTTTGGTTAATTATATACTCTGTCTTTTTTGATCAGCTTGTAGTCTTATCTGGCATATATCAAATATATGAGGCGCTGTCTTGTACTTGTCTTTTCTATCCTTGCCTTCTCTAAGATTAGGCAGAAATCCTTTATTTCAACTATTATAATTGGTTTGTAACTGCAGTCAATTTTTATGGGAAAAAATTGTGCTTGAACCTGCAAGAGATGCAGTTTCTTTTTGTATTTGTGGCATAAGCAGAATTGGCAGGTAGGGAAGGTGCTTCAGTCTGAGTATTCTGGCCACCACCAGAGCAGTTGTGATTGATCACTCCTGATCCATTTTGCTTCAAGAAAAAACCCCAGAGCTTTGAAGTAATGTGTTCCTGATTCTCCTTAGGAAAACATTAATTTACTCTGTTTGGATAGCAGCACAGACAAAGCATTGAATCTTTGCTTACCATAGATTGAGAATTAGTTGAAAACAGAAG
Organism: Passer domesticus; assembly: GCF_036417665.1. Lineage (NCBI taxonomy): Eukaryota > Metazoa > Chordata > Aves > Passeriformes > Passeridae > Passer > Passer domesticus. Next base: position 121,676,210 of record NC_087474.1, on the reverse strand, counting down.
TGGCCTGCAGCTGAAAAGGAAAAGAAAATTCTAAATAAATATCTTGCAACATAATTTTTCTGCTAATATTCATTTGAGGTGACCCTTTAATATAAAAAAAATAAAGTAATAGAATAAAATGGTACTAACTTTTTAAATTGTTTTGCCTGCACTCCTCCCACACCCTTTCCTTCTTGGAAATATGAACAAATACAAATGGTTTGTGATTGCAATTGTTATTTCAAAAACTGAATTCAGGTAAGATTTCCCTGAAAGCTTGAAGCACAAGAGTAAGGGGTTTATACATTTGGTACTGGTAGTCTTGGGATAATTGGTGTGTTGCACAGAGTGCTGCTAAGTTTCTGATGGTTCTAGCCTCTAGATGTCTCTACAAAATGGCACTTCTAATTACAGAAACCTTGGCTGCAGTAAAAGCACTGGGTAAGTAGGAGCTAACCAGATGTTTTTGTGAAGGGCTGTTGTAGCCACTTAAGTAAGAGGCTAGAAATGGAAGATACTTTGAAATGATGACAAGAGCAGTATTATCTACCACTGAAAGTGGAGATGGATCCTACAGATGCAGTTAGGGTAAAGATGGGATAAAAAGAGTGGATGGAAGAAATAGGTAAGAAAAGAATGAGGGGAATAGCCATTCTTTGTAAAAAGGTATAAAACACTATTCGTTTATGAACATAAAAACAAAACTACTATATTGTTCTTTAGTATTTTGTTTTTTAAGAAACTCTTGTGGATGCTGCAATGGACTAATTCAATATGTCTTAGGGAATAATCCTGAACAGGATGGCAGTGGAGATGATCCTGTAAAATCAGTCTGGTTAAATACTTCTGTTATTGTTTCTTGAAGATGAACAAGTGACTTGAGAAAAGACCTAGATTCAAAGGACATCACATATGAAAAATTAACCTTTGTTTTCAGAGAGTTTGGATGTATTTTGTCACATTAATAACTTACTGTTTATTCTTAGGAGATCTGGGCTATTACTGGGTTTTGGTACTTTGCCACGAAGTTCTTGGTTGGCTGGTTTTGGGTGGGTTTCTTTTGTTTGTTTGGGGTTTTTTGTTTGTTTTTAAGTGAATGAAAGACCAGTTCTTTATACTTGCTCCTTAATTTTTAATGATTCTCCTCTCCAGATTGCTCTCTCTACCCTGCAGAAGGTTGTTTCCAGGATGAAGTGCTGGGTGTGAAAACTTAGTTAAATAGTAGATTGTGGGGGAAATGTACTTTCCCTTATGCTACTACTGAGTCAAATAATTGCTTTTTTTGAGGGTGGAGGTTGATTTGTGTGCTCTGTAAGTGGCATAAACTCTGCATGTTGATGAAAGAAGCCAGTGCTGTGACAGCCAGTGTGACCTCACAAATAGCATCCTTTTCACTGGGTTCTCTTGTAAGAGATGGCATACCATAACCATTTTGCATAAATTTGGGCAAATGTGTTCATCTTCTGCTATCACCTAATGATTTTTACTATGTTCTGAACTAATGTATTTCAGGTTTACACTAAGCCTTCGTAAGAAGTAGCAATTGCCCATGTTGTTTCTAGAATTGTTATTTTTAGTTCACTACTCTTACAGTGAAGTGTAAAAGTCACCCTTAATATCTGTGGACATTGGTAGACTCCCAATGTTTCAAATACTTTTTTTTTTCTTGGATGTTGTGAAACAACTTCAAAAATGTTTCTGTTGGGAAGAAAAAAACTTGTAGCAAAAAGTATGGACAAATATGCTATTTTTCCATGGGATCTTTTCCAGATGCTTAGAAATTATCTGCTTTTTTAAGTAGTCAATTAAAACACTCATTTACTGGGAAAAGATTTGCAGTTCTTGCATCTTTTTGTGACTACCCTCCCTTCTTCACTTCCCACTGAGCCGTATTCACGATGGGTTTTGATTGTAGCTGTAAGGACTCTGTCACAGGTCAGACTGTCCATTAGCTACAGGTAAGCACCTCTTCCTCCTGCAGCTCGCCTTGTCCCATCGACCAGTGTCCCTTCCCTTTATAAGGATCCAGATTGCTCTGATGGTCTGGTTGGAATACTTCAGAAAAATTCAGGCTGTGATATAGAATGCACAGACTCATTTACTCAGAATTCTGAAATAGATGATAGATGTAGTCATACATTAGATTAAAAAAAAAAACCAGAAGGAAAATATAGGAGGCTAAAAAACTTAATTTAACTAACTTAAATCACCTTTCAGTGTGTCAAATACTAATAAATTTATTTTTTTTAGCTTGATCCAAGGATCATCCAACCCTTTCTGGCAGAATGTCGCCAAACTATTGCCAAACTAGATAATCAGAACATGAAGGCTATTAAAGGTCTCGAGGACAGACTCTATGCATTGGACCAGATGATAGCAAGCTGCAGCAGACTGGTGAATGAACAGAAAGAACTTGCTCAGGTAATACACAGTTGTGTGTGCAACATGGAGAGATGGTAGGCTTTTGATATGTGTATGCTATTAAAGTTACAATGAATCAATTGCATGTCTTTATGCAAGATAGATTTCAACATATCACGCTGGGGTTAGTCAATAAGATGCTATTTCATAATAATTTGACATTAAATATTAGCAGTTTTTTACATCTTATTGTCATGTTTTCATGTGGTTTAAAGCTACAGCTAAAAAATCAGAACTTTAATTAGAGATACATAATAAGAGTTTAAGTAGATCAATTTTAACTTTGAAGGGAGATATTGAATCCTTGGTAATTTATCCCTCAGTGATACATGATCAGGGAATAGGTTAAGGGTTGATCATCAGTATTGTAGTAAGGAGAAAAAGTACTGTGCCTTCACTGGATGGTGTCATTTTAAGTGCTAAGAAATTTAGTTAAAGACTATTTTAAATATAAAAAATGTAGCTCCTATTTTTAACAAACAGTTCAGTATCATATGAATGTTACTTTATTAAATACAGTTTCTTTAAAGAGCTTCAGTTAACTTGATAATTAGGATTGTCCTTTAATGTCTTGTTTGCTACTGAAAGTAAATAAAAGTCTATTTGTTCAGATTTTCAGAACAAATAGATCAGAACAAAAAAAATCAGAACAGATGTTCAGATTTTCATCGTGACCTTCGAGTTGCAACTCTGAAAAAAGGCATGACTTTCTTACTCCTGCTTACACACTGATATAGTATTTGTAGGGATAAATGAACAATCTTGCCGTCTCCATTTTGAGGGAGGTTAGAGGCCCCTTTTGAGGAGGGCAGTGCTGGGCTGAAAGTTGTGTAGGACCATGCTCCCTGTTGCCTCTTTGGTCTGGTATGTGAAGGTAGATACAACCAGTACTTCTGGCAGCATTATTTAAAAGTGGAGCCTGTCTCCAAATAAATTGAATGAGTAAGTTTAGAAGCAAATTCTGAATCTCAGTCTTGTGGTCTTTATGTTGTAGAACAGTGCTAAATTTAAGTGAATTTAGCATGACGGCTAAGCTAGTCTTCCCATCCCTATGCTTAGTTGCCCTATATTGTGAGTGGTGCTTTTAGCTGTTTTTTCCTTCACTTGGATGAAGAGCCTATCTCAAGTTTATGAATCGTACTTTGGAATAAGAGGCATTACAGTCAGCTGGAAAGAGACTTTGTCACCTTGTTTGAGTGCTACTGTAAATTTAGAATTTGTACCTTTTTAAGACTTGGCAGAGGCTTCAGCTTTCAAACCTTCATCCTTGCCATTTCCTTTTATAAACTGTCTATTCCTTTACTTATGATGTAAGTGTACACTTTGCATGCAAATATGATGTGTGGCTCTTGATGTTGGCTGTTGAGAAGAATTAGTTTCATGTGGGAATTTCTTTATGCAAGAAATATAAATTCTTTAGCCCACAGTAGTACTGAACATGCTCTAAGTTGATATTTAATCTTTCAAATGCCAGAAGTTGGGAAGAAGATTGTTAGCAGATGTTAGAATGATGATTGATCCCTTCCATCCTAGTAGCTATGGTTCTGCTGATTAAGTTTTGTGGTCTTTCACTGCTGTTGGTTAGTTGTGTGAAGTTCTGTTAGGGTTGTGTTGATAGCTATTTGTTAGGGAAATATGGAATAAAATTGATTTGGACTGGATTGTGGGACTGAAAGAAAGCAACTCTGACACTTGCTTTTTCCATGTATCATTGTTATACTTCTCAGTGGTTACAGTGAGTTTGTTAAAATTCTTGCATTCTTAGAGAAGATGTATCACTTTCACACTTTTTGATTGTCACAAAGCTTGTGTAACAAATGTCTCTCTTCCTCTAGGGATTTTTGGCTAATCAGAAGAGAGCTGAGAACTTGAAAGATCCTTCTGTGCTGCCTGATTTGTGTTTGAGTCATGCAAATCAGCTGATGATTATGTTAACTAATCACAGAAAACTGTTAGATATTAAACAGAAATGTACCACTGCCAAACAGGAGCTTGCAAATAATCTGCAAGTCAGACTGAAGTAAGTTGAAGCTTCACAACTTTATAGTACTTCCATTTGCAGCAAGGCTGTTTAAGGAATGTGTGTCTGAAGGAAATCATTACTATGAAAAGATCAAGAGTGCAAATGTTGTAGTGTCTTTGTTAGTATATATTCCTAATTGCTTTCTGTTAGAATATATTCCTGATTGCTTGATGTTGACTTGTTTGTATTTGTTGTTTCACTTTTGCTTCAATTCTGATATATAAAACTGCTTTTATTGTTTTTTCTTACTTGTGGGATATACCTCCACCTTAAGTATTTTCTGGTGGCGAAGTTGCTGTAATATTTATCCTCAAGCACACCAGTTGATCACCTTCCCAATAGTTATCCCGTGGTTTAATTATATTGGTGTCTGTGCTTGAAATTTTTCTCCTGATTGTATGATTAAGGGAATTGAAAATGTGGTTACAAGATGTGAGAATTTGTTACAGGGGCTGTTGCTTGTAATGTGTGAGTACGTTGTGTGGACTTCCCAAACAGTGTTGTGTTCTTACTTCTTTGACAGCATTCTAACCTTTAATACCTGTTGCTAAAGCTTTTCAATAAGTATTTTTAAGATCTATAAACAAAAAGTAGTTCTTTTTTTTTCCCCCTCAGGATATATCAGCTTTTTTTTTAATTCCACTGGAGGAAGTTACATTAGTACTACTCCTAAGGTTACTTATGCTAATAACTTGAATGTCTTACCAAGACATTCAAAACCACTGACTTAACTCAAATGGTGTTAGATGTCCATTTTTGATCACTGATATGGATATTCTGTTGTGAGAAATTAATAGGAAACTGCAAGGTGACCACTGAATTCTGAATTCTTGGTACTTTCAGTTAGCCTGTTGTTGTCCCATGTGAAATGATGTCATTGTTCATTTCATCCAGACGTGTTGCTAATCTAATTTAAAAAAAATAAATTCAAGATGTGATCTTCTAAAGTGTAATCTGCTTTTGTAGGTGGTGTTGTTTTGTAATGCTTCATGCTGACCAAGATGGAGAGAAATTACAAGCACTGCTTCGTCTTGTAACAGAGCTCCTAGAAAGGGTCAAAGTTGTAGAGGCTCTCAGCACTGTTCCTCAGATGTACTGTTTAGCTGTTGTTGAAGTTGTGAGGAGAAAAATGTTCATAAAACACTACAGGGAGGTAAGTAAATAAAACTTTGAGATCAAACCTTTGTATCAGCATATAAATTAACAAGTAACTATGTGTTTTTCCTTTCCACAGTGGGCAGGTGCTTTAATAAAAGATGGGAAACATCTATATGAAGCTGAAAAGGCAAAAAGGGAATCTTTTGGTAAACTCTTTAGTAAGTACTTTCTGTTTTGTGAAGTTAAATTGTGTTAAAGTATATCTCTTGTCTTTGTAATTAAAATAATTTTCATTATATTCTAATTTCAAGACCTAAAAATTTTCTTTTACTTAAATAAGGAGTGCATGCTGGTCCCATTACAAAGAAAATATTTTTTCCATTGATCAAATCAATTGACTATTTCATATAGATTATCCAAAATAATGTGAAAGCTGTGTAATGGTTGTAAAATATACAGTTTCTCATTGTCACACTTAAATGCAGTTTGTGCTTAAAACATGCCTTGTGAGCTTTATTGTTCTTTTAAATAACACTTCTAAAGCTGTTACTGAATATTTGGGTACTGCTATGACTTCCTATATACTACTCCAGAAAAATCCAAGAACTAAGACCCATATCCAAAGACCATCACCAGAAGTTTTAAAAACAAAATTAAAAATGAAGATTCTACTAAAACAATTTTGATAACTTTTCCTGCAACTTGTGTTCTGAATGGACAGCTAAAATAAGAAAATTGAGTGAAAGTTTATTGATTTTTTTCTGGAAAGGAGATGAGCAAGACTACAGTGAAAATTTCAAAAATAAGTTGAGGCTTTTACCTGTGTGTACATTAAGCAAAAAGAGACTTCTGTGAAGGGAGCTCTGCTTCAATGGTGGGTTTTGTCTGATGTTCTGTGTTCATTTGTAATTTTATGTAGACATCAATATAAGTAGTAATGCTTCCAAATGTAGTTCAGCTATTAAACTGCAGTAACTTCAGTTGATTTCTCTTGATGCTGCATTTCTTCCTTTAAATCAGTTGTTTGTTTGGGTTTTTTCTTCAGGGAAGTCTTTTCTAAGGAATCGTTTGTTTAGAGGACTTGACTCCTGGCCTCCATCCTTTTGTGTATGTACTCATATCTTTGGGTTTATTTAATTTCTATGTAGTTTCATAAATTAAAAACCTGGGCTTTAGTCATTGAAGCTATATGCCTTTTGCATTACTTTGACATATGAACAAGCTGGGAGCTAGTGTTCTCTGCCATTTCAAGTGACCTATATTAACACTGGTTTGTAACTTAGAGTGCAGTGGGAGAGGAAATGTCAGCTCTCCTTTTTAGCAGTGCAGTCCTTTTTTAGTCTGTGGTATTGAAAAAAAATTAATCTCAATGATCAGAAAAAAGAAGCCAGAAGGAATAATTTGATCCTCTAATTGTCTTGTGAATAATAGAGCAATAAAATTAATTGGATGGTAAAAGCAAGTAAAAGTTTTCCATGTAATCACTGGATGAGTGGAAAAGCATTTTTGCCTCTTAATTGGCTGATAACATGAGGGCATTATAATTAAGCATTGTCTGTTAACTTTGATTTTATACAGCTTAGTTAATTGAAGTAAGCTAACTCCCTGATTCTAATGTTGCCATCTCACTTTGCCTGTTTAACCTTTTCAGCTTCTCCTTTTCAGCTTTTTTTTTTTAAATTTAAAGGATACTTGGAAAATAAGAATGCTACTCACTTCAATGTTTCAAATACTGAACTGAATTAATATTTGTATGTGTACCAGCACAATAAATAAAACTTAATGCCATCTCTTATCCCTTAACTTCTAAACACATCCATGATGTTTATGAAGCTTGGTAATAGGGAGGAATTTGGACTATATGCTCATTGTAGTTCCCTTGCAACTGGAATACTCTATTCTACTGCTGCCCAAGCACTAGGGATAGTTAATCATTACAAATGTAAGGGGTGTTTTTTAGGGGCCAAGGACCAGACATGGTTTCTTAAAAATGAAAAATCTTTTGAGTAAGAGATCAGTTTACTGCTAACTTTTCCGTGTTATTTATTAAGCTCTTCTTAATCCTTCTTTAGTCATCTGATACTTGACAGCAATGTGTAAATTAATGTCTTCTTTACAGACACGAAAACCTCGCAGATTTGACAGTGAGCTTCCAGATATCTCGTTGAGTGACTTGCAGTTTTTGCAGTCTTTCTGTCCTTCAGAAGTACAGCCATTACTCAGGTAAGGCACCTTTTTACACTTTGTGTGTTACAGAAATAGCTTTCCCAAGGGTCCCATCCCCATCAGTTTTCCACCCCCTTAGGTCATTTTCCATAAAGAACAAACAAGGATATTTTCTGATCTAATTGCCATTCTTAAGCAATGAGCTTCACTGACTTAATGCAGATACACATGTGTATTCAAGCTCTGATGGTTTGAACATACCTATTCTGTATTGAGACAGAAAGATCTGCCTCAGAGCTAAAAAGCAAAAAAAAATTGCCATCAGTTTTATACTGAAATAAACTCATAACTATGTTTTTTCAGAGCAGAATGAGATTTGATGCTTTTTTCTTTTGCTTTTTGTTGTGTGGTATTCTGTAGGAAATAAAATAAATGTCTTTAGTTCAGCATGAGATCACAGAGATCTCATGTATTAAATTACTACTTTTTCTCCAATTTTATTAAACTGATTTTGCTAAAAAGTGTATTCTCTTAAGTGCCTCTGCTGTCAATGGAAATCCATCATTTTGAGTAGAAGCTCTATTTCTCTGTTTCTTACTTCCCAACAGCGAGGCAACATGCATATGTAGACAGGAAAGCAACTGGTTTGTCTCACAAGCAATTTATGGGATTAGTTCCTGATCTAGAACTTGGAGATATCATAGTGAAAAAGATGACTGTTAGTGTGAGCTTCCAAACTCAGAGAAGTCAAGGTGGAGAAATGCCAACCAAGATAATGGGCCAGAAATGGGTGGTAGGAAGTTGTATGTAAAGTTCTGCCTAGGAGGAGATCTATCAATATGACCACATTCTCATGTTGCATGTATCATCATCCTCCTCCTAACAGAGATCTGCAGTTAGAGATTTGATATTTGCTGTGATTTCTCTTGGTTTTTTTTTTTTTAATTTTTGTTTTTGTTTGTTTGTTTTTGGGGTTTTTTTTAGCCCCAAGGCCATAGTCCCATGAAGCTAGGATTGCATTTACAAAGGTAAATGCAGGAGGATGATGCTTCACTGCCATCTGTTAGATCCACCAGCAGTGTCAACCGAATACCTGTTATTGGTGCATAAGGCAGGAGCTGGATTGACTGTTTTTATTCACCTGCATTTTGGACTGGCATTTTTTTTGATTCAGAATTCTTGGCTATCTTTATGGTAATGTTGGTGGAGTTAACAAGTGTAGTGAGCTTAGTCAGCATCACAGTGGGTTTGTTGTAGGTAATTTTTTAGCTGATGTATCCTTTTAATTTCTCTTGTTCTGCTCCTTGGCTTGCTCCTCATCACTTTTGTGTGGAAAAAAGTGCAATTATATGATCTTATTCCTATTGTTTGCCTAATTTTTTTAATTTGTGAGATTTTTTACAATCTTCTGGAAGTTTATACTGAGTTCAGGAAGAATTTTGCCCTGCTATATGTCAGAAAACCAATCATTGACTTAAGATGTTTTATTTAGTTTGAATTGTAGTGACGTAGCTTTCCACTTGATGGCAATAGAGGTGGGATTATGTCATTCCTCCTGGTTTCTGGGCTCAGGGCTGAATTTGATGAAAAATGCAGAGGATAGTGGTGAACTTGCAGCTCGTGTGGGCAAAAGCTGTCACAAACCTTGGGTGGATGCTGATCTTCAGAAGAAACTAGAGAGCAGTATTTTCTTTGATGTTTTCATTTAACATGTAAAGAGCAAGCAATAAGCAAAACAGACCCAGCACAAAGTCCTTTTCTATCAGCACTGAACCTCTGAGCTGCATAATTAATTTGATGTTTTATTTTACTCACAGTGCTACAGTGCTTCTGTCTTCTGAAATTGTTTGAGCAATTGTTGAAATCTTAATTCTGCAAAAATACACTTAATGCCACTTGCCCTATATATTGAACAGAGAATGCAGAATACATTAAAGTGTTATATGCTTTTACTATATTGTTAGTCTAGATGAACTCTTGCTCCATGTTTTCAGCTTATCTTGCCACACTTGATATGTGATCAGGACACATTAATCAGTTGTTTAATTTAGGTTACCTATCATGACAATAAAACAGTAGAGAATTAATTGCTTCTTCAGAGGAAGAGCTGGATTGGAGAGAATCCAACTGGAGACAAAATATAGTCATTTGCAAACACAAGTGCTTCAATTAGAGATCTAATCACTTCTGTTACTGTCATTGGAACTCTAGGTACTACTGACACATGCTTTCCTTGGGAGGAAAGATTGGAATTACTTGCTCATCACTGTGTTTATTGTTGCAGACTCCTTAAAGGTGCCCAAGTTTTTAATTTTAAACAAAAATACCAGGGAGTCTTTGTAGATTTTTTTTCCATATAAAATAGATGAAATCAAGAACCTACAGACCTTATACAGAGGCAAGCTTAGTGTTGTTGAAACATACACATAATAATTTAATAGACTGGAGTACTAAACTAACAGTATGGAAAAAAGTAATCCTGTACTATTTTTAAGGGTTCCCATACTTTGTGACTTTGAACCTCTTCACCAGCATGTACGTGCTCTACATAACCTGGTCAAGGCAGCACAGAGTTTGGATGAAATGTCACAAACTATTACAGACCTGCTGAATGAGCAAAAGGTATTTTTGCTTTTCTTTATCAATATAAAAGAGAATATTATATTTAAAGCAGTAGAATATTTTCATAATATTGTTTTATCAAATGGTTTAGAATACGTCTTTTTTTCTCCTGATATGAAGATTAACAGTAAGTTTTCTTTCTAATCATGACCTAGTAAATATTCTGAGAATATTTGACAAATGTTTGTATTCCACAGAAGTTGTAGAAGTAGAGTTGCTCTGTTTATATTGTAGTTTTCTGTCACTTTCAAATCTTCTGTCTGCAGAATGTGTGCATTGTGCCTTCGTTGCTTTAGATTGTATTCAGTGATTTTTGGAACGTCTCTGGATTTCTGCATTGTTCCTTTTGGCACAAGCAGTTAAGGAGATTTTAGGGCTTTGGTTGGCTGTTGTGCAGTCCTTCTCTTTGAGTACAGAAGGAACAGATGGTTAAAAGATCCCTTCCTAGTTTCACTCTGCCTGTCAAGCAGATTCCTTCCCCTAGAAACTGTTTCTACCAATCACTTTTGCTTCTGTGCATACAGCCTCTAAATTCCATAGTACACCCAATAGATTCCTTTTAGCTTCTGACTGGCCTCTCTCAGAAACACGTTGAAATTAGCAATGCTTAAGATTTTTTGTGAAGTTGACTGATTCAAACTGGGTTTCTTTTGCTGTAGAAAATCAGTAGGTTTTTCCGGGGGCTGTGTTATTGTCTGCAGTGTAAATTGTTGTATGCATTTGGCTGATTGGGAAGCATCTTATATAACAGATAAAGCTACGAGCATGTTTAATTTTGAATAGCAATTTCCTGCTTAAACCAAGTGACATGAAGTTCTCTATCTTTTGATTTCTATGGGATTTGAACAGATTTGTTGGAAGTCTTTTATTTGTGTAAAATATGAAATCTGGGCTGCTCTTTGTTCTGTAATATAGAAAAGGTGTATTATTTAAGTATTGTTTCCCAGATATTTTCTTTCTTCATGAAGAATGTTTTCCAAATGAACAGCCATTAAGAATATTAGGGCCTGAACCCTGTAACAGCCACTGAAATTGCTGGAAGTGAAATTCTGTGAAATGTTGGTGTTTATTGAACATGCCCTTAAAACAGACCTTGCTCTAAAATACAGACATTTGCTCCCAACATGGAGTCCCAAATCCTGAAATTTATCTCATAAGATACTATGATAGTGACAGTTGTTCGAATAAATTAAGTTTTTCATGAAGGCATGAAGTGTCAGAAGAATGTGAAATTTAGGTTTTAATTCAAAATACGCATAATAACAGTAGAAAGATAAGCAGAAAATATACCTGAATTTGTGAAGTCTTTGTCATTTCCCTTTCTTTCTTCAGACATGCTTATCTGGAAAAATTTTATATATATCTGGTTGTACTGAAAAAGATGTTTGCCAGATCAGGAAAATACATTCTTTTCTTTTGCTTTTGTTTGACTAATTTGGATTCTTCACTCACACAGAAATGTCAGGTGTTTAGACAGATTTGGATAATTGTCTCTTTCCTTAGAGCAAATTGCATTGCACAATCAGAGCTGGGCCATTCATGATGTCATCTTGAAAATGCCCATCTCTGTGTGTCATTTCAGTGATTCATTTGAACTCTTTTTGGAATTGAAGCAAACAGATTTGTCAGAGATTTTTTTTTTCTTTTCAAAGGCAATGTTCTTTTTACTACTTGGTGAAAGACACAAGGTCTTTCTCTGTGTTGTTTTGCTCTGCAGCTAATATAGAAATGTTTTTTTTTTAATTATACTACTTTTGCCTCTGTAGAATTACTGAAGTAGTTTTTAAAATGTTCATTTTTATATCAATACTGCTGGGAATTCACAATAAATAATTAGAAGAATAATAAGCATTTACTAACTGTCAGGGAGATGCCTGCATCTTTATGCATCCACTTTTTCTGGTGGTGAACTGTCCCAGCTTGGTGCAGTTGCCTGTGCAGGTGTTTAGTCTTGCCCATATTATTATTCTCATACTCTACCAAGGAGACACATTTGACTCCAGCATTTCCCTTTCCATATTAGTGGCAGGAGAAACCTGATTCTTCAGATTTGACTGGGATAGTTTCCCTGGGGTGTTGGTAGTGCAGCAGTTGAATTCTGTATGGGTCAAGTGGAAGTTTATCCTACTGCATCAGCCACAGCAACTGTCCTGTAGTAGTTGCTTTAAGCAGGAGGGAAAAGTTGTGACTGCAGACAAGTGAGCAAAGAGCAAGTCAGAGGAGATTCAGTAACTTACTGTGTGTTGAGCGTATTTATTTTCAAGTGTCTCCATAACTCTTAGTATTTCAACTTTCACGTTTGTAGAACATAAGTGATAATTTTCTACTTTAGAATTACATTGGAGTAGTTAAAGGACATTTTTGTGGATATTTGTTTAATTTGTTAATATTTGAAATATGTTTTCATTTTTAAGACGTTCTGCTTATTATTTCTAATTTAATAGTCTCAAAGATGTTGCTGTGCCCTCTTATTTCCATAATACAAAGTTTAAGCAGGTCAGCAGTTGGGTTAAAGATGTCCAGGAAAAGCTAAGGTGCCCGTGGGTAAGATGATTAGGGTGTCTTCTCAGTGGTTAGTAGATAACATATGCAGTCCTTTGGTATTAGAGGTTTTTTTATAAGGGAAGCTGGCTTTTCAGATCAGATCATAAATCTACCATTTCTTCTAGTGGAGTTTGGAATTGAAACACTGCTTATAAGCTTCCTGAGAACTTGCAGCATCCCTGGTTATTGTTTTTTGTAGTAACATAATTAGAGCAAGGCACGTAGTCTTGCAATACCTGAGAGTTTTGAAATTAATTCTGGTTTTCAGTCTCTATTTTTTTATTGTTTGCTCTTGACTCCTCTTCCTTTGTCATTGCAAAAATTAGTGTATGACATGTGCATACATTGCTGCCTGTAGATTGTAAACAGACTAGATGGAAGGCAAAGGCTTCTCAGTAAACAGTCTTCGAATAGTTTCAGCCATTGAAAATGTGAGGTTTAACTCTTCTCTAAGCAGTAATCTGGTGCTCTCATTAGACTCCCAACTCACAGAAGCCACTGCTGAGGCATGTAGTATGCTACAGCCCCAGGTCATGAGGAAACAGAGTTCATTATTGTTCCACAGAGTGACTATTTCTTTTTTTTTCCTCTTTATGTTAAATCCTTACTCTTTATCATCGAGGATGATTCTGCAGGGTTGCCAAAAGTAGATACTCTCATTCCTTTGCATGTGGGTTTCTGTAGGACTTTCCCATATTTGAAGTCTTTGAATTGCTTTTTTTAGTGTGTGGTTGATATCTGTGATGATAGTTTTTGTTACTGTTTCTTATTACTAGTATATTAATGGTAGATGTTTGTCACTTAAAGCATGCTATGAACCTAGGCATGTATCAGCATACACAGTGCCCTTCAACATCTAGTTCTGTAAGTTTTCTCAGATAAACAACAAGCTGAAATTAAGTCCAAGGGATGTGTTTAAACGTGGGCTAATAGAACCATTTAGAAAGGAGCATTTCCTTTTCATTTTTTCCTATGTTCTGTTCACTTTTCGTGTATACAATATTCTGTATGCAATGATCACAAGGTTTTTTTACAATGTATTTAAAAATCATTGTATGATTTAGATTCATAAAGATGCAAAAGCTAAGAGAGCTGAGGTGCAAATAAATAAATGAACGTTGAAACTGGAAATATTCTTCTTAAATCAGCTGAGAATTATTAAACACGCTATATCCTTTAAGGAATATTTCCTTGGTGCAGAGTAACAATCATTTGTACAAAATGGAGACAGCAAAAAATGGCTATTTATATGACAGCAGATCAATGTCTATCACTTCTGGGATTTTTGCTGTTGCTGAACATTTATTGCCAAGCTCCACTAACTGTTGCCAGTCAAGTAGCTCAATTCAATGGATGACAGAAGTTTCTTCAATAATAGCTAATATAGTAAAGAACACCAGACATGCATTCTAGTTGCTTTGAGGCAGTGTGGATGGTTTGGGAAAGAGGCATGAGCAAGATCACAGAATTATCAGCTGGAGGCAATGTTGGCACCACCAGATTTCCAGCACTTTGAGACTGAACATTTTTTGGAAATTTTCTGCTGGAAAAAAATCCCATGCATTTTTCTTCAGGAACTATTTATTTTCAAGGTGGTCACATTTCTTATATGAATAAAATCAAACAAGTTCTTAGTGATGAAGGATGGAAGAGCAAGGTAATAATTGAGCTATGGTGTTACAGAGAATGCATCTGGGCTCTTTCAGAGTGCTGTAATGTTCAGAAAACTTTGCATCTCTTCCAGTTTATGATCCTGATGATCCTGTGCATACCCCTTAATTGTGTGTCACAGCTGCTTGCCTTATGTATTTTAACTGTGTGTGTTTCACTGTAATTTTCCTAGGAAAAATTGCTTTGCTGTCCATCCTATTACAAACTTTTTCAGGAATGTGTCCTTGGTGGATACTCAGGCTGTACATTGCTTTTTGGCTTACACTGGGAAGTGTTCTGCACTTGCCAAAGCTTAAGGCTTATATTTTTGTCTTAAGAATCTATAGATGCATTGTTGGCATTAGGGCTTCCATATTCCTTGTTGTATATGATAGATAATAGCATAAGGTACTAAAGGAGTTTTTAATGACAATATTGGTAATAATAGAAAAAAGATATTTTAGTAATGAAATTATTGGAAAAAAATGAAATAAGTAGGCTGTAAAAAACCAAAGCCTCTTTCTGACTGGTAAGATACAGTTGGCTATGCTCTACATAGGACTTCTGGCTAGGTGAACATTTAATATTTATGTGTTTACAAATGATGCTTTTCTGAAACTTAAGAGAAGATCTCCTTGATTTTCTGCAATTTTTGATTAAGTTTTAGTAGTACATATTTTGGATTGTTACAAATAATAAGGCTGATTTTTTCAAGTTCTTGTTTTGCCTGGAGGTTTAGAATGAATTTTCAGTATTAACAGTTCTGCTTATCACTTTGTGTTTATTTCTTTTATAACGTGTAGGCCTCCAATAGTCAAGCATCGCCACAATCTGCTACCACACCAAGGATGGAAAGTACTACAGGAACCGCAATTACTACCTCTTCAAGAACTCCTCCATCACTCAGTCTTCAGGGTCCCCTGTGTCCTCCTGTATGTCCCCCAGCTCCATTAGAAGAATTGTCTCCGGACAGCATTGATGCTCACACGTTCGATTTTGAAACTATTGCCCATCCGAACTTGGAGCAAGCTCTTAAGCAAGGATCATTAGACTTGGATTCATTGGCAGAGAGTCCAGAATCTGACTTTATGTCAGCAGTAAATGAATTTGTAATAGAAGAAAATCCGGTGTCTCCTAATGTAATAAGTGACCCACAAAGCCCAGAAATGATGGTGGAATCTCTTTATTCTTCAGTTATCAATGCAATAGACAGTAGGCGTATGCAAGATACAAGTTCTTGTGTAAAGGATGTTTCAGTAGAAAATGCTTCTCTCAGTGTTTGTGTGGAGAAGTGTAGGGTTATTGCTCAAGACTCAAAGGTACATTTAAGAGGTATAAAAGAAGATCTTTGCCATTTCAGAACACTTGTACAAAGAGAACAGTGTGACTTTTCTAATTCTTTAAAATGTACTTCCTTAGAAATAGTAAATACAATTGAAAAGGTAAAGCTTTCACTTGAAAAAACACTAAATGATAAACATCAAAATGAATTGCAGTCTTTGAAAAGTGAGTATGAAACTAAAATTAAAAAATTATTGGAGGATGGTGAAGAAAATAAAAAGAAAATCAAAAAGTTAAAAGGTGACCTGTTGGGTCTTGAAGAAGTTCTTCAGAATAAGAATGATGAATTTGCAATAGTAAAGAATGAGAAAGAAGCTGTAGTTTGCCTTCAGAATGAAAAAGACCAGAAATTACTTGAATTGGAATGCCAAATGGAAACACAGAATTCTGAAATCAAGGAACTGAGGCAGTCACGTGAAACTGTACTTGAAGACTTGAAAAAACTTCATGTCGAAAACAATGAGAAACTGCAACTCCTGAGGGCAGAACTTGAGAGTTTAGAGCAAAGCCATTTAAAAGAACTGGAAAGCAACCTACAAGCCAGGCATTTACAGGAATTTGAGAAGGTCCTCGCTGAGCACAAGGACTGTTTGGATAAATTAAAAAAGGAGAACGAGCATAGACTTGAACAAATGCAGGAGTCTCATGAGGTAGTTATGCAAGAGAAACAACAACAAGTAGAAGAGTTACAACTCAAGGTTTCAGATCTGTCTGATTTGAGGTGCAAACTAGAAGTTGAACTTGCCCTGAAAGAGGCAGAAACTGATGAAATGAAGCTTCTTTTGGAAGAAAGCAGAAACCAGCAACAAGAGACCTTAAGATCTCAGGTTGACAAGGAAACTGAAAGCTTAAGAAAGGAAATAGATAAATTAAACAATAAAATACAAATCAGCAGTGATGAATATCAAGTGGGATTATCAGAACTAAGGACTCTGATGACAATTGAGAAAGATCAGTGTATTTCTGAGCTAATAAATAGGTATGAAGAAGAATCAAATTTGCTTAGAACTGAATTAGATAAAGTAACGCTTCTTCATCAAAAAACTGCTGAGGCAGAAAAAAGACTTTCAGAGCAAATAACAGAACTGCAAAGTAAGTTAGAGTTGGAAATGTCTGCCCTAGAGAAGGAAAAAACAGAAAAATTGTCTCTCTGTGAGCAACAGGAAAAATATGAAGCTATTATCCATAAGCTAAAGGAAGAGAAAGAACTGTTAATATCTAACCAAGAACAAGACAGGCAGTTGCTTATTCAGAAGCTCAATTGTGAAAAAGAGGATGCAGTACAAACTGCTTGTAAAGAGTTGGAATTACAGAGGGAAGCTGCTGAAAAAGGGCTTTTGGAAAAAATAACACAACTTGAGATGCAAGTGAATCAGAGGTACTGTAAGAATTAAGTTACTGTGTTTTCCTAATATTTAATCAATATGGTATATACATGACACACTGTGCAGTAACTAAAATTGTTGTGTTTGTAATAGTGTTTATTTGTATTGGTTTCTATAGTTGCATTTCAAATTGTTTCCGTTTTATAGGTAGTGGTGTTCCCATGTCTGTAGTTGATCTCAAGGATTGTAAAATACGTTATACAGGATTATTTCAAGACAGCAATGAAAGTTTTATATTTCAGTCATGTTGAAGGAGTGTTTCCACAGTAGCAAGTTACTTGAAATTCTGATCTTGATGATCTCAGCCGCTCTCTCTTTTCCCATCCTTGCTCTGCTAGCACTGCGGGAGCATGCAGTGGCTGGCTTTTAGGTAGCCTGATAACTTTATTGGCTGACTGTACACCAAGGTGGTGATAACGGGGCATGAAAACTTGAGTGGGAATTGATACAGGACTGACTGAGAGCTGTCCCATGGCCACATGGACTTCCATTGACTTTTGCTGCCCCACTTGACCTATTTCAGGGTCTTCAGTTTGAGCTTCGTAATGAAACATAAAGGTGTAACATAATCTTAAAGAACATTCTAACGCCACCATTTTTCTTTGTTAATTTCTGCAGAGATTTTACGTCTTAAAAATGTTCCTCCCTTGCCAAGAATGCATAGAATTATTCTTTCTGACTTATCATATCTTATGTACTTATGAGTTTGTAATGCCTTTCAGCAGCCTAGATTGTGTTGTTATAGAGTGGAAATAGAATTTTTCCATGTGACTAAGGCTTAGCAATAATATTTTTTTTAAATGCTAGCATTTTTCATTGATGTTCTTGTGGTGTGTGAACAAGATCAATGCAGCAGATAGATCTTGTTTGTAAAATATCTTAATACAGGAATATTTTTCCCCAGGTATTAAACCAAGTATGTGAAATGGGAAAAGATCAATAAAATTGACAAAATTGACATAAAAGAACACTGCAAAAAATGAGTACAGACTTAAGTTAGCTTTTAAATTTTGAGTATCAATGTACTGTTAAAAAAAAGGTAGGTGAGGGCAGGTCATGCATAGTGCAAGGGAAATAGGAATATCTGCTTCACTGGAATTGTCTGCTACCTCAGGATCTTCACATGCAAGCAAATCCATCATTATGTGATGTTGTGTTAGTGCCTATGTTTGCTTGTCAGTGTATAAAGAAATGCATCGAGATAATATTGCTTCTTTGAATTAAGATTGGGATGTAATGAAACTTAAGAACAGCTCTTCTTAATTGAAGAAAATATTGTCTTAATGAAATATGGTGTGATGAGAAGAAAAATGTTAAATTCTGCATTCTTTTCTGTGTATTAATGCATTGTAGAAATTTGAAGAACTTGACTCAACAGGAAAAAGATGCAGCTATGTCATCAGACTTTTTAAAAATCCACCTACACTTAACTTTCAACTTGCGATTACAGCTGTCTGTACTCTTATCCATACTGGATAAAACAGATAATGTATTTCAAAGAAATATGATCTGCTTCAATCTAAAGAAGTGCTGTTAGTTTGTTACAAGTTCTGTAAAGTAATTTAATTTTTAGTGTGACATTGAAATATATTTTGCCTCCTAAGGCTTCTTTTTATGCCTTTATTCTGCTGGTAATTTTTTTTTTTCTCTAGGAATCAAGATATAGTATGTTTTATCTCTAGAGGGCTTATATGTTAAGTAAATCTGTCCTAATATTTCAAAGTCACTATTTAGTTGTTTGATTTTTGAATTCCTAAAACCCCAAGCTATGTCAATAACTCAGGTTTGTTTGTTATCCTCACTCATTGTTTAGAAGTTGTAATGGTAGAAAACAATCTTCATTTGGCATGTGACGATATGGTTGTTGTTTTCTACAAGAGTAATGTCACATTAGCCATTCAGAAGGTGCAGACAGAGAGAGGGATTGTTAAATTTGACCTGAGTATTTTGCTGGTGTCAGGAATTTAGGTTTTGAACGTTCATGAAAACTAACAAAAAATATCAAGAGTCAACAAAGAAATGTTTTCTATCCATGCATTACCACAGTATAAACATTAGCGTGGTTTGGTATATCTGAAAATCAAGTCATTTTGATTAAGAAAGATAATAAAACTGCAAGGTGTTTGTAGTTCCATTTACTCTTTCTGCACTCTGTAGTAGTGCAAAACAATAGAGAAAACCACAATATCTTTAATGATTTGTTGTTAAGTGTTATAAGACAGTTTTCCAGTTAGTTGAAATATATATGTATATATAATACTGTAAAGAATGTTAAAAGTAGAATAGGAATCCAAACTGCTTTGAAGACGGAATTACTGCTTTGGTATCTTGCAGTCTTAATATTGTCCAGCCACTTCTGTCAGACCACCATAAGTAGTGGAGCTTCTCCACAGAGCACATGTCCCCTCTCTCTCTTAGCTAGGCTTCATTTAGAAATAAATGGAAATTTAATCAAGCATGAAAATGTTTTCTCAGTGGCACAAAAAAGATTTGCTTGAATGTTTCATGACTTTCTTTTCTCTGCTTATTTTACTTCTAACTCCATGAATGTCAGAGGCTGTTTAGCCACTCTGAGAACTTCAGTTGGCTTTCAGAGCTCTTATTTAGAGGTTCTTATGGGCTTTCTGAGTGGTTTCTGAGCTGCTGCATAATAGTTGTATGTAGTACGTGCCCATGTGGTAGAACAGTAGCAGTATTGTTAAGTACATCCTTTGTCATCTTAGAGCAGTGCAAGTGTTTGCAAAGAAACCCCGATCTGAAGATATGTGCTTTTGGTATCTTGAAAACAATAAAGTTAGGCATTGTCACTGTTGCTGTAGTTGACAAGACCTTTTCAGATTAAATACTTAAACCTGCTGCCTGGTACAGTGATGAGGTATAAAAACTGGTAATGTGCTAGCGTCCTTTGCAGAACAGCAATATCCTTTACTTGGCTGTCATTTGCAAATGGTAGTCCAGGCAATCCATCTGAGAGGCAGATGATTCCTGCTTTGGTTTAGGTCAGCTGAGAGCTTTGGGTTTAAATATGATTAATTTTAATATCAATATGGTTTAAATACAATTCGGGTGCAGATGAATAATAGACATTTAAAATAATGCAATTTTTCACAATTGTTGACAATCAAAGGGGTTTCTCTATTCTAAAGTTCTTCAAGGGCGTTTTTGCTAACTCAAGCCAAAACACAGAAGAGTGTAGTTAGTTTTTGCTTCAGTGGTGAAAAATACTATGTAACATTGTTTCAAAAGCCATTTAAGGTCATTATCCTGCCTTTGTGACTGTTGATGTTTTCCTTCCTTTAAGTTCATCACTGCTGTCCTCCAGATTCTGTAATCCAGAATTTTGAATTTCACATCTGGATTCCTTAGCATCAGATTTCTGCTGAATTTTTTCCTTATGTGATATTTCTGAAGGCTTTGCATTTTTACATACTAAGTATCTTTGTGAAATTGATAGTTGGTTTTTTTTTTACCACTTTCCTTGTGTTCTGTTACATTAGTAAAAGTATACACAAAAGTCCTCCCTCTCAACAAAACTTCAAAGTTAGAGCCAGCATGCTATGCCAGAAACACAGAATGCTCAAGAGTAAGAATTGGTGACATGGACATGATTAAAAAGTAGAATTGAAGTTAGTAATGACTTAATTGTAATACAGATAATTAATTTCAGGAATAATGTCTCAAAATGAACGTCTGACTTTTTGTGTGTGTTTATTTCATGTATGTGGGGCTTGGTATATGCTGCACATTTAAAGCATAAACATTTTTTTTTAAGTCCTGCTGAATCATCTGCTGAATCAAACTTAGTCGCTGAACTTCAGGAGAAGCTTCAGGAAGAAAAAATGAAGTTCTTAGAGCAACTTGAAGAACAAGAGAAAAGAAAGAATGAAGAAATGCAGAACATCAGAACATCGCTCACTGCAGAGCAGCAGGTAAAGCTGATTTTTAAAAAAAATATTTTTGCTTCCATGACAGTTGTGTTCTTTTGCCTCTTTGAAGTTAGAGTATGGTATTCTCTTTTGCTCTGTAACACTTCCACATTCTAAACTTTTGATATTATCTGAAGCCAGGATATGATGTGTTAATGTAATCAAACATTTAAGCATTAAGAGAAAAAACGCAAGAAAGAAACAAACAAAAATACTCCACTGAAAAATAAAACCCAAAAGACAAAACCAATTACCAAACAACTGGCAATCCAGATTAAATTTTTGTGACTTCTTTTGCTTAAGTGCTTGGCATATTTTTAAATTATTATAATATTTGTTATTAAATCAATTATAATAATTTATTATTATTATAAATGTATTAATATTTAATTAATAATTTTAACTGCAGAAAGATACCAGGTATTATAAAACTTGTGGACAACACTAAATTAATTATTTGAACTATGAATTGATCTGGAATCAATTAGTGTTTCACTGCCTTTTAAAGTTTATTACCATGGACAGGTGGTGTTTTGAGGTTCTAAGCATAAACGTATTCTATTTTGAGGTTCAAATAGTATATGTTGTATTTTATGTAATAAACTTAAAGCCACTGTGTAGTTCTTATCTTGATGAAAAATCACATTGCACTGGATTATTATTTTACATCTGTAGCCACACATTTTTTCCTTTGAAAACATCTTGAGCCTCTTAGTTTCTGTAGATGAGTCTCAAGTTCTTAAATTAAATCTGTTAGTAACAGCTATTATCTGCAGCTTTGTTGCATTTAAACGCTGAGAAAAGATTTTCTGTTTTAAGCATTTCTCCTTACTGTAGCAGTGGTAGGATCAAATAAGGACAAAGAGACAAGGGTGGTGATCAGCCAGCTTGGTGAATGAATGCTATGAATCACTTGATGCAGGGAATAGGGAACACAGAATTGCACATGGCTGTAAAGGAGTGTTACTGCAATTGGGCTGCAAGCATTAATACTGAAGTTAGCCTTACATAGTAAATCTAATAGGAAATTTTTTCCTACATTGGTAATAATTTGATTTATTTTTTCCAATATTCCTTAGTATTCCAATTTCCTCATTATGTAATAATATTCTTCATTTCTGCAGCAGAGCGTGGAAGGGAAGGTTCTGAGGCATTGATAGCAAATTCCAGGGAAAGCTGGAACTTTTTTAAAAAACAACAAACAATGAACAACCCCAGAAAAGACCCTAACCAAAGCAAATAAATACTACAAGCCCAGAAAAAGGTGTATCAGTGCTGACATTTTACTTCACTGGCTCTGCTGATTACTGAGTATTTTGGGTATTCAGCCTTGCCTTTGTCTTTTTTGGGTTTTTTTTCCTCTGTGAAGTTTCTTTAGAGGTGTCATGCTTTTGTTATGCTGACATACAACAAAGTTATATATATGTTATATATCTGTATATAACAGAGATTTGTTATGCAGACATATAACAAAGGCTGCTGTGCCCTATGTAAGTTGTGTAGCCCACCAAATAGTTTGCATTTTAAGAGTTGATAGGCATATATCAAGAGAATCTTCAAAGTCACAGAAAAATTAAAAGTAATTTGAAATATCCTTTTAATAGATGGTTGTTAGTAGGTTTTGTCTATCTCTTCAGCAGCACCCTCAGAGTTAAAGGGCACAATGGTCAATAGAAGGATTGAAGAAGTGGAAATATTTGTTAGACTGGTACTGAAGGTTCTGCTGGTCTCTTTATGTTCACTTATTCAAGCTATTAACCAGGATTCCTGTGTGTCTTTTGCAAGAATGAATTGTTCATTCAAGATGTAATGCATTACTTGAAATGTATTTTTAATTCAGTTTATAGTGTACTGGTAATGGTATTTTTCATTTTATGTAACATATCTGGATGCAGTTTAGTTTTATCTTAATAATTTGAACCATTCAAGTAACTATTTTAAATATAGAATGTTCAACTATTTTACATTAACTGGAATAAAAAGTATTAATTTTAAAGAACAATCAACAACTTATTTTTTTTAAATTATTTCTTATTGTACTACTTGTATGTATCAGGCTTGAGGGAATGAGAGGGTTAAAAATAAAATTAATTACAAAAAATTTTAAAGACAAACATGAAAATAAAATGTACTGGCATTTTATCTCTTCACCAAAGCAAAAAGTAAAAAAGTTTTAATTACGTCTTTAATTATATTGTAGAAAACTGGAATCTTTTGTACTATTTTGCATTACATTTTTACAATACATTCCTCATTTCAATACTTTCTTTCTGTTTTCAGACCAACTTTAACACTGTTCTGGCAAGAGAGAAAATGAAAAAAGAAAACATTATTAATGATCTTAGTGACAAATTAAAAGTGCTTACACAACAGCAAGAAAAAGATAAGGGTAAGCAAAGTTCTGATGAAGTTTCATCTTTTGTGATAGGACTGTTCCATTCTTTGCAGGTTGATTTCGATCGTTAGTGCTGCTGGAATTAAAAGAAATTCTGTTTGTTTGTGTCACAGATTTGATTGAAACACTTTCTGAAGATAGAGCTCGCTTACTTGAAGAGAAGAAGAAACTTGAAGAAGAAGTTAGTAAACTGAGAAGTAGTAATTTTTCTCCATCAACCTACTTGGCAGCGGCATCAGAAGCCTGTGGGGCCTGTGCAGCTGATGTGCCCACAGACACAGAGAGATTGGTTGCTGACTTTGGGGCTGAGGGGAGAATGGATTCCACGATGGAAACCAGTATGATGGCTGTGCAGTAAGTATGGGGCATTAGAGTAGAAACAAAGCACGCTCTCAATTCTGGAACTGTGTGCTCTTGGGCAGTGTGAAGTACAGATGAGCATGTTTAACTCTCCTCCTGCTTTTGATGCTCTTCCTGAAAATATTCTTTTAAACATACATGTGCATACAATTGTGGTGTCACAATCATTAGGAATGCGTGGGTTTGATGACTTTGAAGTATGCAGCTTCAAGGTGAAACTTGGCCCTGTAAACATGACATAAAAGAATATACCTAAGTATGCAAAACATACATCAAACAGAAGGAAAACTAGCGGTGAATGAACTGGGAGGCTGCATGTTACTGACACATCTTTTGAACAGTGTCTCACTTGCATGCCACTAGCGTTTTAATGAACTCCAGCCTTCTCTCCATACCATTCAGAGAAATAAGAAACCTGACTGGCAGCCACATGAGAGGAACAAGAGCAAAATTGTTAGGTGTGCTTTAGTCAGTGTGCATCACAACCGATGCTGCCTTACCCAGAGCACTAAACAGCTTTGTAGAAGTGAAGATAAAAACAGGTTGTCCTCGCCAAACTAAACTTGCAGTGATAAAAGAACAAGGAAGTACCCCATCTTTACAAAAAGAGCTGTTTCTTATAGTAATCGTTCTAGTCCTGCACTCTCAAAACAGGTGTACAAAAAAAAAATTAAGGTGAGCTTGTGAACAAAAAAATTATGACCCAATGTATGATTAGACAGAAACTTTCACAGGTTTCTGTTGACTGCTTCCTATTACATGAGAGCTAAACAGCCTTTTAATGGAAATGAATGATTAGTATGGTTTAATTGTAATCAGTTAGCTTTTCAGATTATTTTGATTGGATTTATAGCATGTTTCATCCCAAAACTTGTCTGTTTTCTCAACCAAATCAGTTTGGACTAGAAAATACATTGTTTCTTCCCTATTTAAACTGCTTTTAAAGTATGTTATAACTGTTTTAGGAATTACTGTTTATGTTCTTAAGCAATTACTTGGGATGTTAGCATTTATTTTATCATGCCCCAGTACTCAGTTTATCCCACAGATCAACGGCAACAAGTAGCAGTTCACATTAATGTCTCTACCATGGAGTACCAGGGCACTTCAGACTACTCCCCAGTAGCCTTTGAGCTACAGACCAGGAAAATGGGGCATAATAGAGCTGAATTGCACTATCAGAGGTTAACTGTCAAAGCAAATGGGGCTGTATCTTTCATCCTGGTGTCTTGAAAACAACGCAAAATACCAAGAAATGCCCTGATGTAGTTTGATAAACTAATCAGTGGCTGAAAATTCACTGGCATGTTGCAGCAAAGAACCTCTTTGGTTTAAAGCAAAGGAAAAAAAAATCCAAAACACCAGCCAGAAACATCAATGCTGATTCCTAAAGTGTCTTTCTGTGCTGTTTCCTGTGTGCTAGCAAATATATATAACACTCTTCACTGAGTGAAGATAACAGGTGGGTGTGGAAAAGACCATTTTTGATTATTTAAAAAAGTTAGTTTTTAACTTGTCAATTTTCTTTCTCTTTTAGTGAAAATGTTCATATGTCTGAAGAAAAGCAGAGGATAATGTTGCTAGAAAGAGTGAGTAGATAGTCTTAAGTACTTTACCTCACAAATAAACAAAGTACTTAAAAGTATGTACATGTGAAGTTGTGCTGTGGTCAGTTGTATGCTCTGATGCAATATAGTGTCCGCAGGGATTATAAATATGATTTCAGAGAATGTTTTTTCATTGTACTTTTGGATCACTGTAATTCACTGATAACTATTCAAGATAACTGTAATTCAGGATAACTATTAAAACATTACTCTTGGCCTATCCTTGTTATGTTTATGTGGGCTTTAGTACGAGTGACTGCTCTCGTATTTTAGGAGCAACAGATCACTGATACAGTGAATTTCTATAGAAAAAAAGTTACAATTTCTCTTTCTAATTAAGAAATACAAAACAGCTGGACAGGATTTAAGATTGATTTGCCAGTTTCTCATAAAATTGGGTAATTTCTCCTCTTAGGCTGTATTCTTGGTAAAATGTGATATTAACCTCTAGTAGTTACACTGGAGTATTTCAGATTCTAGTAATTTTTGACTGGCCAGTCATATCTAACTTCATCACAGCTGTCTTTTTGAAGTTGACTTTTTTTTATTTTTAAAAAACGGTGTCATTAGCTTCCAGCTTTCTAGGATCACTTGGACTAAAATCTGGGACCAAATAAAGAAAAGGAATGTTTTCTGTTAATGGATTGTGACACCGTATGAAGCAAGTGCCTGGATGTTTCTGACTATGAGCACATACATGCTTTATTATGTCATCTGATTACAAAGGATTTGTCATGGGTAGAAGCTATAACATAGTAATAGATTACATTTCTTTTGCTGTTCTATCATTTGCATGTTTTTCTAGCTGAAAGAGAAGTATGAGTATGGAGGTGAAATCTTAGCATGGGAGTTTGTAGCACTAGGATAATTTCCTAGACTTCAAGGGGTTTTTTGCACGTCTTTGTTCAAAAGGTTTTTTGATAATTGATAATTGTTTTGATAATTTTAGAACTGAAGGATGTAGTGTTGTACAAGTAGTTGGGCTCTAGTCATATCAGAACTTTTTTAAAAAATGTTTGTACTGTATAAAGTATAATATCCAGTTAATCAGATTAAGATTTTCTTTTAGACTTTACAGTTGAAAGAAGAGGAAAATAAGAGATTAAATCAAAGATTGGTGAGTATTTGTGCAGTCCATTTTTTAAGCCTCATGAGAAAATAAGAAAAGCTTAAAAATGTTAAGTTTGTTAAAATCTAAGAATATAAGAATATTTTTTAATTAATTAAAAAAATATTTTGAGTGCTAAGGCATGTGGTGAATAGGTAACCTGATAACCTTCCAGAGGTACATGAGCTTAGTCTTCTCATGGAAAAAGATTCACAGGACTGAAGAGTGACTTCTTCCCAAAGAATACAGACCATCCAGAGTTGGGATAACGGGGTATTAATTTCCAGGGCACCATGATTCAGTTTTCAGCAGCAGTAGATTAAAGGCCAGTTTACAAAAATAGAAATATGCCTGCACTTTAAGCATAATTGGGAGTGTTAACAATAACATACAGATTGTTTTGGCAAAACTGCACCTGCCACCTTGTAAGGTGTGAAATTGTAATTCTGCCTAGTATCTGGAAATGCAGGCAGGCAGCCACCTTACAAAATGCCTACAGTAAATGTCTGTGGAACGAAAAATAATTCAGTGACAGAGTGCCCTTGATTCCTGTAGTATAAATTCTTCTCCTTTTATTTCTTCCCACTTTATCTGTGCTAGGAGGTCTCAATTTGAGGTCTTAAAAAAATTTCTGTGTGTATAAGAAACAGGCACATCATTTCGATGGACTGGCCAGGGAGATCACACTTTCTTTAAGCGACAGGTGATACCTAAAAGTTTGGTAGGAACTGATACCTCTGTAGTGGGAAGTTAGACTTCATACCAGGTGTAAGAAAGGATTGCAAAACATCTAAAAGTATAATTTTTCAAGGATTATTTTTAATTCAGAATGTCAGTGAAGTACACAGAATTTATTTAAGTGTAATTTTTACAATAAAATTGAAAATACACCCAGACAGTTTTCTAAACCTCTCTGTAGATTTCCTGAATCAAACTCTTAATCTCTTGTCAAATTAGAGTAAAATAGAATGAAAGAAACATTCTCTGTGAGACAAATAGAGGATTATTGTTGTTATGATTAATACAAAGCCGTGTAGGAGACATTGGCAATTCTTTGGTCTCTAAAGCAATTCAAATTTGATTTCTAAATGGAACTTCATATCTTTTAAATTCCTTACTTATAAAGTGAGTTTTTACATAGATAAGTTTATTATTTGTGTCTTCATCCTTCTTTCCCTCTCCTTCTCCTTTTAAATGCACTTCTAAAACTGACGTATACAACAACACTTCAATACCCGTGTTTATTCTATTGAGGTACTTCGGAGAGGGAGCTCAGAAGGCATTATGTGGGAAAAGGAAAACCTTCATAGCTCATTGGCTTTTGCAGAAGAACTTGTGGGTTACTTCTACAAGGAACAAAAAGGAGCTCCTTTTAATATTTGGAATATTTGTTATTACAGGATTTTTGTTACAGTAAATAAGTTATTGAGAAAGGGAACAATTTTTTCTGTATAAAGGCTACTACAATTGTATTAATAAAACATTCCTTACTAGGTTTTAATATAATTATTCTCAACATTCTAGTTCATTCTGTTTTTATTGAAGTTAGCAGTTTAGGAAAACTACAGAAATCAAGCTATTTTGTGCTTTCATTTAACACTTATTCCAGTTTCAAAAAATAGCAAGAAAATATCTGGTCTTTATATCTGAGGAGAACCCTCAAACACTTTTGTGAACAGTCTAAAGAAATTTGACAAATTTCACAGTAACTGCAACCTTTTCAAGGAAGAAAGGTAGCCTCTAAAATTTTAAAAATAATAAAAAAAAAAATTAAGAAAAAATCTGAAGTTAGATTGTATAAAGAACACTGCTGAAGGTGTCATCAGAATTTGAGAGCATTCTGCGATGTACTGCATTCAGTTTGGACCTGTTCTTTGAAGAAATGAAGAAAATGAGCTGTGAATAGGCTTCAGGCTCAAAAAACAAAAACAGGCTGGTACTGCCTCTGAGGAAGGCAGGGGGCAAGATTGACAATAGGAAGGAAATTTGCTGTAGGGAACAATATCTGAGTTACAGCTGAAAAATCACATGCTAAACTTCAAGTGTGAGCAATCTAGATTTGAATAGCATGTATAAATGGTCCAGGAAGTAGGAATGGATGGAAAAACTGCAGGACCTCTAGACAGGGTCTCTGTGGAACAATTATGAATTGTCTGTTGTAAGGAGGTTACCAGAGGGTGATGAAACTGATACATTTACATCTGGACAGCTTTCCCAGCTACTTGTCTGCATGTAGGATAGGTATTCCTGTGGAAATAGAGGTAGTGTTAATTACCCATTGTCATTTCTTGTTATCACAGCTCTTGTAGAAACTTCGTGTGCACTTATGTTTATTTTTAGGTCTAGTTTGTCCTATTGAAGTTGTTCCATGTGCTAGTATTTTATTAATTTAAACAGAATTAAAAGCTAATATACATATAGGAGATAATTCTTATGTCCAAAACCTTACAGAATTGAACCTTTGTTTCTTAGTAAACCTTTATTATTGAACCTTTGGTCTTAGTAAATCTGACTCCAGTTTTGTTCCAGGGAGTGCTGCCCTGTTGATTGCAATAAATTTGAGATTTTGTGACAGTTCGTAGAAAAACTGAGAGACTATCTTGAGCTCAACATCTAGAGTTTAATTGTAATAAACGTGTTTAATCTCTGGTGTTCTACCATCAGCCTTTTCTAGTACCAGTGACTTCTCTGTTACGATGGACAGTTTTATCGTAGCTGTTGTGTTTGCCCAGAATAAGTCTTCACTGGCACTGATATGAAAAGTCCTTCCCAGTTTTAAATAATGAGGGAGAAGTTATGCAGGAACTTTTGTAATCAAAGATAGCTATTAAAAAAAAGTACAGTAATAAAAGCCAAAACAGAACCACAAGCAACCAAACCCACTACAGAGTGAATATAAAACCTGCAAGACTAGGCACTGTTTGACATCAATGAAAAATAATCTTGTCATATTTTCACCTGCAATGTGCATTTCATCATAGCTTGCCAGTACTTTATAGCTTTTCTTTTTTTATAGATGTCCCAAAGTATGTCGTCAGTATCCTCAAGGCATTCTGAAAAAATAGCAATTAGAGAGTAAGTACATGTTAATTTTCATATAAACAGATGGATATGCTTGCAATAAAATAATTGTATAGTTAATGTTACAATTCTTCTGTTCTTGCTCTGTGGTGAAATGTGCATAGATCACTATAATTTAGCCATCAGCTATTGAACAGTCCCACCTGAGCATAAATCAAATTTTATAAAACCTTTTTATAAACAATGAAATGGCCTTTTTGAATTCTGTCAGTGACTGTCTTGAATTCCTTACTTCATAGGATTTCTAGAATTCTGAGGCTTTTTTTAGATTACTTTTTTGTTTACCTGTAACCTTGAAGCCTAAGAAAAAGAAAATCTATTCATCCTGTATATGCATAGTGCTGTATTATATTTCAAGAGAAGTCTTACCTTCCTGAAGTCTCCCAATTCTTGTCTTACCCTAACCAAATGAAATAAAACTAACTGAAACATTTTGTGAGGTATCATCGATCTCTTAGCAGCTGCATGTAGAATTGTTGCTGGAAAAAGATGTATTCTTGTAAAATGTAAAAGCTACAGACAGCTTTTTAATTACATTAGGCTTATCTATTACTTGAGTAATATAAAAAATCTTTTGAGAAAGAAAATCTGTGCAGATTTTCTATTAATGTTTTCTGAATTACACCAGTACTCATTTTTGCTGTAATAAGATCAGGAGGTGAAGA
Organism: Passer domesticus; assembly: GCF_036417665.1. Taxonomy (NCBI): domain Eukaryota; kingdom Metazoa; phylum Chordata; class Aves; order Passeriformes; family Passeridae; genus Passer; species Passer domesticus. Next base: position 121,645,839 of record NC_087474.1, on the reverse strand, counting down.
ATATTTTTTTTCCCTCTAGCATCTGAAAATTCTCACAAGTGTCTTGGTAGATTTTGAGGAAGAAAATAGTATGAAAGAAGAATTAATCTGTTCAGTAGAGATGTTTTTAAGTCAATATAGCCTGTCTTCATAGTAAGTCCAGGCAGAAAAGTTTGAAGTATTGTTTATTTAACCCAAAAATGGACTTTAAAGATGATGACCTAAATTTCTCTAGATCAGCTCAATTGACTCTGTGTATTTGTAGTCTCCTTCTGTGGAGAAGTTTTTCACTTTCTTTGCACTTCCTCCCTCATCCCCAGAGGAGTAATAATATTTATTCCTACAGCTCCCTTGTGATCTAATGCTTAATTTGTGGCTATTTTAGACTTCATTTCATTAATGGGTAAATAATTTACTCGCAACACTTTACACTGTGGAATAAGAAGTTTGGAGACAGAAGTTGCTCTCTGAATTCTGTAGCTGAAATTTCACATGACAACTTGTTTTTTTGTGTTATGCTGGTGTCAGAAAAGCAGAGTTTTAAAAGGTTTTACATACAGTTGCCACAGTGTTTCTTTGGCTTTTCATCATTTGATCAAAGATAAACACTTCATCCCTTCTTTGTCTTGTGTGCTTAAAATTTTAAGATTGGAAGCTGCATAAATGTTCTTGCTGTATTTTTCTGTGTTCAATTTTGCTTCAGTTTAAAACAACAAAAAGATGTAAACACCACTACAGTGATGGTTACCTTAAGTACGGGTGAATAAAAATAATGCAAAATTGAAATACTAGCATATAGTTAGGTATTTCTGATTATGTTTCAAAGAAAAAAATGACAGTTCTTTTGAGAAAAAGAATTTGAGCCAATGGGTGTAGAACATTTCAAAAACACTTCTTAAAAGTAGCCTGCTTTTGTTGTCTTCAGAAAATAGGAAATGTATATGAGTTGACATATGTGGAAATGTCTGCTGCTCTTCAACTTAGTCTCTCTCATGCAATACATGGGGGAAAAAATGTAGTGTAAGTAATGTAATTTTAAGCTTCTGTACTTTTTTTTTAAGTTAAGTTCTGTGATTTTATTTTTTTCACTAGTTTTCAGGTTGGCGATTTAGTACTCATCATCTTGGATGAAAGGCATGACAACTACGTGTTGTTTACTGTTAGTCCAACCTTGTATTTCTTGCACTCGGAGTCCCTTGCTGCACTGGATCTCAAACCAGGTGAGTGTGGTAAGTGTCAGATTTTTTTCTAATTATTATCTCCTCTTACAACTAACAGTCTTAACTTTCTAACACTAAGTGATTTTTATAATTATATATGTGATAAATACAAGAAGCAGGTAGCAGTTGTCAGCTATTTTTGTAGCTTTTGCTACTTGTTCAGATGCAAAATATTTTTCAAAGCAAAACATTTTTAATTAAAAATTTATCTAGATGTTAATATCTTGGAAAACTGGGGAAAAGGACCTGCATCTTCCAAGTAAGCTGTAAAAAAAAAAAAAAGAGGGAGAATATGCCGATTTGGTACACACACAGGGTATGTTAACATTCCCATCAGGCTGCTTTAACTACTCAGCATAAATAATAAATAAAAAAATGTAGACAACAGTATATGGGAGTTTACAAGCAATGTTTTTGCTTATAGTTTTTCCACCAAATTAAAATTGTATTTATTATAATTTTTCAGAGAAGACTTCCTGTATTTCTTTGTTTATGTTCAAGTTGATGGCAGATTTACTTTTTTTCTCCCTTAATTGTCAAGGCTTTTTGTTGGCTTTTTTTTTGGCAGCTATCTAAACTTAGCTAAGTTGAAATCTTTTTAGATGAGGAAAAATAACAATGCTTTGCACTAAACCATGAGCTCTACATGAAGTGGATTAATGGAAATGTTTTTAAACTATCATGCTTTTTTGCAAACCCAGCTATGCTCCCAACTTTGTAAAAACTTCTAAGAATATGCATCAAAATACAATTTATATTAATTCTAACTTATCAGTGAAAGTTTCTATGTTATTACATATGACAAGCTGTCAAATAATTTTCCTGAGCAGACTCACTGTAGATTGCAGTTATGATGGAAGATGATAGATCTTGAAAAATTGTGTATTCTCCAGAAGACCACTAAGCCCTAACTGGGTTGTGAGTCTGCTGAAGGATCTGTGTCATGTGTCATCTGTGAAACCTAAGGGCAAAATGCATGTCTTACTTCCAGATGTAATATATTCTGACCTATGGCATTAGTAGTGCATACATAGCTGTGTGAAATATGATAGACTTTTCTTACTGTTTTTTTTTTTACATATATAAGGTAAAAGCTATGTCAGTTTGTATGTTACTGTGGATACTTGATTCACTGACCTGTTTTCAAATGTACTTAGTTTGCTCTGGTTCTTACCAATTGCTGAATAGAGTTAATCTCAACTCTAAGAAAACTGCAAATAAAACAAATATCAAGACTTAACAACGGCCTGAGGGACACATTTGTCTCTGTCTCACTGCTTCAGGAAACTGTATCTTGATTCTATTCCTGCATCAGGGAAGTGGGGAAAGGTAAATTCAGAACACTAGTTGTATTTGTGATAGGTTAAAATTGGGGTTGGCCTAGGTACTGCAAGTTATTGTTCTAAGGGCCACCAAAATGTTGCATTTAAATCTGACCTTACTTAATGTTTGCTTATTTAAACTGTTTTTTAAAAAAAAATCTGCTTTTAATGAAAATATAGTGTAATATCCTGGTACTTATAGTTGCTTATCCAAAATATTACATACATTTTCTCTTTAGCATCGGGTGCATCTAGGAGACCATGGGTGCTAGGAAAAGTGATGGAAAAGGAGTATTGCCAGGCAAAAAAGGTAAGAAGATAGTAATGAGAAATCACCTCTGATTAATAGAGAAGAAAAGTGTATTTTAGTATTTTTAACAATTGTGAGAAATTCTCTCTGCGTAAGAAGTTAGACGAAAGTGCTTTTCTTTTAAGTCAGTGAATAGCAAGAGTAGGGGAGCTAGAAGAGTTGAGCGAGTGGTGGGTTGGGTATTTGCATCCACACTGTTCAGAGTCCTGCCGGACTTCTAAGGGTCTCCTGAATACTGAGTAGTGGGAATCAATTTGAGCTTAAAAGTACCAGAATCGGTAGACTAGTTCCACATTTTAATTTTTATTCTTTTTTTGTAGGCACAAAACAGATTCAAAGTTCCCTTGGGTACAAAATTCTACAGAGTGAAAGCAGTACCATGGAACAAGAAAGTATAACACAACAAAGTTTTAGTTCATTCTGTCTCCATTCTTTTTTGACTTGTCCTTCAGTGCTCGTTCATCGCTCCAAATACCAGGCCATCTTTTTATACTGAGGTCATGTGACAAGATACGTCATTGATGTACTGCTTTTACTTTTTAACAGGTGACATTTTAGAAATTCATCAAAAACTCTGGCCCTAACTGCTTCGATTTTTTTACCCAGATAACTTTAAGAGTGTGGACCAAATGAGTTCATTTTCTCTAAGGGCAACCACATGAAACATGGTTTGTTTGCCATGTTAATTGCCTGTTAAATATACCATTAGCTTGTATTTAGATGTTAAATGTTAGTTACCATTATTACCAGCATATGTCCTTTTGTGAAATCATTATCAAAGTACTTGCACTCTTTAACAGATTCTTTATATGTGTAAAATTCATCAACTATTTAAAGAGGGTGTTCATTGCATGCCGATAATCATATAATTTTTCTTCAACGTGAGTTTGCCTCAGTAGATAAATAAAAATAACTACTGCAGCTTGTTTCATTACATGAAAATGCTCTTAAATGTTAAAAAACCCTTGTAATTTGATGGACTGATTTTGAAAATCAGTCACAGTTAGATCTGCAATCTTCAAAAGCACTTTCGATGGATTGATCACACAGATTCTGAAGGGAAGACACCTGTGCTGTTTATTCTCAAGGTGAAGCACTTGTTCTTCCCAACAAAACAGAAGTCTTGTATTAATCTATTTAGAAAAATCATATTGATGAAATTGTATTTCATGGTTGAGTTTCAGGAAAAAACTCATTGTACATTAACCATACAAGAGTCATTTAAGTAACAAATTATTGTAATTGTAAAAGACATGTAGAATTTTAAAACAATAAAGATTTGAAACTGTATGTGTTTGAAGTATTTGTGTGCCTTTTAAATACCATCTCTAATATTTATTTCATGTTAATGTGTTGCATCTTTATGATTTCTCCAGTGGTTTCATTACATAGAAATATCTACATTTTCTATGAGAGGTAGTAATCTTCAAAAGCATTTGGGAATTACAAGAATTACCTTGTAATCATCAAAATGAATTTAAATAGAAATTTTAATTTTGTCAGCATATTAAATGCATAAGTGACATTTTTTAGTAGTTATACTGCCTACATTTTTAAAATGTAGTCTTATTTATTTTTAATAACAGTATAAAAGGGATATACTATAAATATGTAACCAATGGGAAGTGAATTTACGAGTTCAGCTATGAGCTTATGCCTCGGATTCAATTCATGGAGTTATTCAGCTGTGATTTATCTTCAGGTGTGGAGTGGAAGAGGAGGTAAAGAAACGACCACATGAAAATCTCAATGCTTCTGCTCATACGTTTCAAATAATATTTCTCTAGACTAATTAGTCCAGTTAAATAGCCAGAAACATTTGTATATGCTTTATTTAAAATTTTGTTCCATACAAATTTTAAGTTCAGATTTTTATGAAATGCATGGGCTTGTAACTGTATCATATCTTTGATTAAATAAATCTAAGACAATTGATCTGTGGATAACAATGTCATTTTGTCAAGTTGCATTCTTACCTGGTTGTTAAATTTACTAGTTGATGTACTGACTTTCTAAAATTAGTTTTCTAATGTGCCTTGTTCTTCAAGAGTAGTATTACCATAGTTGAGTATTGCCCAGTGTCAAATGTGTAAATAACATAGATCTGTAGGTTTAATGCATAAAAAAGGCAAGCCAGAGAAACAGCCCATGATGCAATGGTTTTTTTAATAATTGAATTTTTCACCTTCAGCTAAATGGGAATTCAGTTCTGTCTGCAATTTGGTGCAGTCTTGTTTCTTAAGTCAACTTAGTCACAAGTGGTTTAAGAAGTTGTGCACATAGTGTAACTCATTTCTTTTAGTATGCCAAATGTTTAGTAGCCTTGATGTCTTTTACCCATTGACAAAACTTTCTCAGCCTCAGATACTACTGCTGTGAATATTATAAGTCTTCCAGGGATTAGTTATTTCTTGGAAGCCATCAGGCTTTGCTAAGGAGCACTGAATCCTTCAGTTTCTGGGAGGGCAGGTGTTCCTTAAGTAGCAGCAATGAATCTGTGTAGCAAAGGGCAATCCAGTGCTATAACATAAGACCCCGCTCTTTTGTTATTGAATAATCTACTTCAAAGTAAAATAAGAGTTTTCTCCAGGAGGAAAGGATGTGTTGTTTATCAGGTTCTTCTAAGTTGGATAAAACTGCTAATTTGGTGATGGCCCTACATGACAGAGTACTTACAAGTGGCACTCCTTTTAGGACATACAAAAATACACATTTTTCTTACACTGTGAATCATTAATCACTAAAGTTTGTGTGTCTTTCTGCTTTGTGTTGATGACATACCATGAAGTTCATTTGTTGTAGGCTCTGAGATGGTACCCTGAGTGCTAAAGTGAGCTGAGTACAGAACTCATGCTGAGACTTAACTTGCTTGCCAAAAAATAAAAAAGACCTCAAATTCCTTATCTTTGTCTATCAAAACATCTAAACTTTCTAGTCTCATTTTACTGTCGCCTAGATTAAAAATGCATACTTTTAAGCTTATATATGGACAGTAGCAGCGATGATATATGATACTATGAGAATTGGCTTGATTTCTAGTTTCAGATAAAAAGACATGACTGAGGTTTATATAACTCAGAAACACATGAACAATATATGAAAGTGAACTTGGGAAGCACCTAAATAAATTGATTAAAATAAATTGCTGTAATGCAAACTATGAAGGAAGAAAAACTCCTTCCCTTCTGATATCAGCCACTTAATAGAATGCCAGGATGTGTCTGTTATTGTTACATGACATAATATTTTAAAAATATCAATAAACAACAGTGCCTTTGGGTTTTAGGAATATTTGTCATGTGTTTCATTTTATAATCTTTATGTATATTCAAAATGGAAATTCTGTCAAACAAACTCCTAACGTATTCAGTAATGATTCTGAACAGCCATTGAGAAAAATGTAGTTTACATATTTTTTGTGTGTCACAGCCTTACTGGTTCTTGAAAGTATGTTTGTTATGTACCACCTATGTGCTTCATCTTGCGCCGTAATAAAACTTTGTGTGTAGCTATATAATTTGGATGAGGAGCATGGTCAGGAGGGATGGGGGAGAAGTTGGAGGATAAATTTGGTGATCTCAAATTTCCCTAATTCTTTTGTGCAGCAGCATGTTGGAAACAGCAAATACTAAAAGTAAAAGCCTCTTGTGCTACTGCTAATACATGTTTATTCTAAAGTCTGGCTTTAGAGAGAAGAAATTTATTTTTCTGAACTGCAGAAAGGGAAATGAATGGTAGAAAAAGTTGATTGAAAGCACATGCTGTCCTGCAGACTTAAAACAGAAGGGATGTGATAATTTAAAAGGGATTTTTTCCAGTGTTCTTGGAAAGCTATATCCATTTGAATACTCTGAGAAGCATATCAGTTTTTGCACTGCTCTGCAGTCAGTCAGGAGCTTATGCTGTTTAGAATTCAGCATTTGTTGCATTTGAATCTTAAGATGGTCTGCATAGGACCATCTTTACACTGAAGTATACACTTTTCCATAAGTTACCTATATTGTATAGTAGAACTGGGAGGTCTGCCCTCTGCAGAATTATTCTGTGCCTTTTTGCACCACTAGTTTTCTTTGTGACCTACATTGCAGCCTTATTTTGTGAAGTTTAACTAGAAGGCAGATTGGCTATGAGCAGCTATGGCAAAAATTTATTAATACTTTGGAGTGCTGTTTCATTGCTATAATTTTGAATTAATAAATTGTCAATTATTTTAATTAAATGATTAATTATAAGAATTAATATAAAACTATTATTAATTTTTAAAATTAATAAATGCAGACAATTACTGCTTAGTGCCAAATTAATAATTCAGAAAGAGAGCATTCTCCATATAAGAACTCCTTTTCCTTCTCAAGCCTTTTAAACTTCAGTGATCTCAGTGCTGCATTTTAAGGTCTCTGATTTCTTTATCTGTCTTTACAAGCCATTCTGCAGTCCTGAAGCAGCAATGATAAATGAGAGAGGGTAAACAGTTACTTCCTTTAGCACTCGCTCTATTAACACTCACTCATATTAACAACATCCACATAAAATACTGAGGAGCATGGGAAAGTCTAGTCCCCAGACTCTAAATACTGGCTAAGAATTGAGTTCAATGTTGATGCTCTCAAGCAGCATCAGATTTAGAGAACTGTGGAGGTTGTAAGGAACCTCCTGAGGTTGTCTCGCCCAACTCTGCTGGGACTGGAATCCTGTGGCATTTTTAGTAAGGGTCTTCAATTTGCAACTGATTTGGCAATTCAATGTTTTCAACATTCAATTTAGTCCTTTGTTTTGAAGCCTGGATTGAAACTGTTACTGTAATTTGAGTAATTTTTAAATTCTCCCTTATTTCTGGTTCGATTTTCTGAAATTAATCATAGGTGCCATCCTTGCTTTCCTTTTCCTGACTTTTGCTTCTTTGGACTTAAATTCACTGTGGCTTTAACTTTCTAAGCAAAATTATTTAGTAAGTAGCAGATTATTTTCTGCAGTGAGAAGAGATGTTTTCTTACCTCCTAGTCAAAAATTTGTACTGTTTGCAAAAGGATGTTAATGAAGAACTTTTTTTCACCTCGCTCAGATTAATAAGTCCTGTTTCTGCCCCAGATCTCTACATGAGATCTACCTGTTCTGAACACAGGGATGCATGCCTGTGCACACAGCTTTAGCAAATCCTGCAACAAGTAGCACCTGTTTACCTGTCCTGGGAACGTTAAAGTTGCAGAAAAAAAATTTATAAGTAATGCCTCATTTTTATTTTTTAATGAAGATTAGGTACAGAGCTATGAGTTACATATAACCAAAACATTCTGCTGTGTTGGAATTTTACACTTAAGAGTTGACACATTGTATAGTCGTTATCAAGGACATAATAACTTTTATATGTCAGTTATATAGGAGGGCCAAAAAACATGGCCTGAAGATCCTGGATCCTTAAGGGGTAGCAGTCAGTTTTAAGTACCAGTCCATCTCTGAGCCAGTTAATTTAAGCAGTTGAAATGTCAGCTCTTAATGTCTAATATAATCAAAGTGCTCATGAGGAGACTGCTAAGCTATGCTTCTTGTGGGGTGCTGGTCAGCATTAATTGTCTACCATGTCTCTTGTGAATGGTGGGGTGTATTTTTAGCAATGATTTAACAATGATTGAAATGGTAGAAAAAGGTTATACTGAATACAGCACAGAATACTGTAAATAATAAGTGATAATTTTGTAGACAATTGATAGCTTTTTCAGCTTCAGAAGAGACATTTATTTTATGTAACTATACAGAAAAAAACGTATTTATTTTCAGTTGAAATCAGCTGACTAAAACCAACTGTCTGCTTTTAAAAGTCTGTAAACTAGAAATAACCTTTTTTGGTATATACTAAGATTTCTTGAATTAGGCTGAAGTAATTTTTCAGAGACTGTATTTTTTAAAATCAACAAAACAGCTAAGAAGTAAAATATTTTATTTTAATTTTAGACCATGTAATACTAATAATATTTCTATTCCTTATGTTTGTAGCTCTTACTTATAAGTGAATTTTTGGAAGCTCAAATAATTTGCCCCAGATATGATACATGCAGCTAAATATGCTTCTGTTGACTTTCTAGCAGTACATTGTAGAGCTTGAAAAAAAATTCCAAATTACCAGTAGAATGTAAGTATATATACTGTGTTGTTGCTACTCTGGAACACCAGAGTTCCAGTAAATCTTTTGAACGTAGGTATAGGATAGGGTGACTGGTACTTTAAACTAAAAGAGGGTAGATTCAAACCAGATAAAACCAATTTTTTATGATGAGGGTGGTGGAACACTAGGACAGGTTGCCCAGGGAGGTGGTCTATGCCTAATCCCTGGAAACATTCAGTGTCAGACTGGATGGGGCTCTGAGCAACTTGATCTAGTTGAAGATGTCCATTCACATTAGTGGGAGTTGGACTAGACATCCTTTAGGAAGACCCTGTCAATCCAGAATATTCCACAATTCTATGTATGATTACAGAATGTTTTTATATACTGTGATGGCATATGCTTCTATTTTGGCAGTTTTAAAGCACTGAAAAATTGAGATGTGTCAGCTTATGACTGCTTGTCAAACTGGGATTTTATATGCCTGAGGATGCGCTTTTCAATTAGCTAATTAGGTGCTCTTTTCCTGTGCTTGTGCTTCCACATCTGTTCTCAGTTATACATAAAAACCTTGCCTTGAACATATGATTACATTCTTGTCCTTTTTATGGTGGCAATTTCTGAGCAGAATGCTTGCTATGTATCTCTTACGTAAGACCTGAATTTCTCCAGACAATTTACTTATTTTTGGTACCTGACAACCAGGGTGACCAATTTGTGATACTTGGGCTGCTCTTTCATACCATAGCAGTTTTATATCTTCAAATCCTGTGCTCTCACCATTTTGTTCTCTCTATTATGTAAGCAAGAAGGTAAAGCAGTGTGCTCAAAGGCATGTGACACTTAAAGTAAAACTTAAAGCCTTACTTCTCTGCCCTGTTTGGTACTTGTGATTTTCAGGCACCTCTGGGAATTGTGGGTTGGTATCCGTGTGGGTCAGTTCTTACTCTATAAACCAGTTTTCCATATTAAGACAAGATGCACTGTTGTAATGTGGCGTGTGTGTTAAATCACATACTTAGTGTTTTTCTTTGACTGAGACCTAATACACCAAAAAAATCAATTTTTTACCTGAAAATGTTAATTTATTTTCAGTGGACTTCAGTAGGTTTTGATTTCTGTCTAGAGATCTTCCTGCATTGTTCAGCTTTATATTAGACTTCCATAATATATTCAAAAAAAAGGGAAAAAAATCAATCTTGGCACTTCTCCATCTGCCATATTATTTCTTTGCCAAGCTGCAAGTGTCATCTTGAACTTTCTGACATTTTGTTCCTGTAGTCACCTAGAAGTCATCTTGAGAAATTTTCTTTAAGTTATGACCCAATACTGCACAAGAAACAGGATGAGCCATGATTCTTACATGTTTATTTTAATCTTTCTTATACTTTTTTAATGTCACATGTCCTCTTTGCAGCTCTTCAGTTAGTTCAGAAGGAGGAACTTGCCAGCTCAAGTCCATTCCCTGCATCCCTGTATGGTTAAATGAAGAAAATGTGTTTGTCTCATTGTGTAGATGAATCGCATTTTCCATTCCATGCAGGTAATTTAACCTACTCACTGGTGACAAGAAAAAGTTGTGCAGAAGGTTTGATGTGCTGGAGCTTGTTGGTTGGGGTGTAGTACAAAGTTCTTTTTTGGAAAATCTCAATTCTTAGGATCTTGAAAAATTCCTTGGATGTACATGGAAGCTGCTGTGAGTACAGATGCCACAGTGTGGTCTGGCATGAAAGGGGCCACGTGGCTCTTGAGGGAAGACACCTCACTTCTGACTGCTGGGCCACTGATTAAATAGCTTTCTCCCAGGAGTCTTAGTGTTTGGGGTTTTTTTGGTTGGGTTTTTTGTTTTTTCTCCTTAACTGCAAGAGTTAAGCATCAAAACTGGAATGCATTCTGTGCAGAGGAATAGCTGTTTAGTGGGCATCAGCAGCACCAGTCTCCTGACTGCAAAACGTTTTTATAATCAAGTATTTTAATGGATATGTTAAGAAACTATGAGAATGGTAGATGTTAAAATGGTTTTATTTTCTGTAAATATTAAAAAAAAGTCTATTTTCAAATTTTTTACCAATTTATTTTGTTGTGTTCCTTTACCCATCAGACAGTGACTTCTTTATTGGTTTTGTGTTTCTCAAGCAGCTGAAATCAATGCATCTGTTATCTCATCTTTTGTTTTAAACAGCAGGCTACAACAGTTTATTCTGCAGGAAGATCTTGGGATGTCACAGACTTTCAGCCTAGCTGAAAGACTTTCAGCTTAGATAATTCTGTAATTTCACTTGCAATCAAATTTTGAGACAAAAATCAACATTTTAGAGATGGCAATGCCTATTCCCTTCTTGCTTCCTATGACAGCTATAGAGGATGAAGTCATAAACCTATTCAGGTCTTCAGTGCATAATTTGATTTTTTCCTAAATATAGAATTTTTTGTTCAAGCATCCTCAATATTTATATAGAAAATGAAAATTATACTAGGAATTATTATTTTTATTGTAAGGAAAATAAATTTGTCTTGTATTTCTAAGCATAAATGAATATAAATAAGAAGGAAATGTAGTGAAGGGGTTGTTTAGTCATTGCCCAGTAGATGTTCTTGGAAACTTGATATAGGTGAGAAAAATGACAAATCTGCTGTTGTTGTGTTGCTGCTGATGTTTCTCATTTGCTGAATTTGCATGTTGAATGGTGAGAGAAGAATATCCTTAAGAGTTTATGATAACCATCTTCACTGGTGACATTTTGCCTTCTCCTTGCCACAGAATTTACACCATCTTCGATAAATACTCCTCCCCTGCCCTTCATGTTTTCAGTTGCTCCAAAATTGCTATGTTTAACTTGTCAAATTGTTTCCCTGGGTTGGTGGAATTTAATCTTTTCACCTTGTGAGATTTCTGCAGAAACTCGAGTTGTTTTGCAATGGGCTGGATGTTGTTTTCCTTTATGGCTGTACTTTTCATGTTCAGGAAATGTGGCACAAGGGAGGAGTGGATGTTGGATTTATGCTCAGGAGCAGTGGACCTCAGTGGGATCAGAGCTCTGGTGCTGGCAGTGGCCTGTGATCATACTCACAGCACAGGGTCACAGGCAGGTTCTTTAGGATGCTGATTTGCTGCAGGTCTTTCCTTGCATTGATCCAGGCTTCTGCGGCTGTGTGAGCCTGGATGCAAAGGTGAGGAAGACGACAGCAGGAAGAGGAGGAGGGCTTTGAAATAGCTGTGCCAGAGGCTTCCTGTGATTCTTCTTAACATTAATCCCAGAAACTGGTACCAAGATAGAAAAGCTATTTTAGCACAGGTTTAGTTCCCTTTGTCCAGGGGAACTAAAAGTAATTTCTGAAACTGTCCTTGAAGTTTAACTTTGAAGCATGTCCTCTGCAGGGTCACTGGTAAAGCAGTTCTGCACATGTTGTTCTGAAAGAAAGGAAACCCAGGACACTGCTTAAAGCTCACCCCCTTTTATACAGTGTGATGCTGCAAGAGCTAGAGATTTATGAGCCCCCACAAAAATGTGGTTGGCTTCTCTACGAGCTCTGATGTTTCCCAATCACAAATACTCAGTTTCAGTGACTTGTGGTTGTGGCGTTTCCATCCTTAACGCACCTCCAGAAGGTACAGTCTCCACATTTTTATCTTCCTAAAATAGATGGATCATTTCAACAGGATGATGTCTGTCACTGTTGCATAACTTCTGTTGTGTTCTTTCCAAGAGAATATTTTTTTTTAATCTATGAGCACAGTTATTAGATAAATGACAGAAGAATAGTAGCCCTTCCATTTCTGCAAGCTTGGTTACTCCTCTTTAAACAACCATGTGATTATGCTTCCACATGAAAGTGGAAGGAGTTGATTTAGTAGCTATTTTCATTTGAAAGCCTTTCTAGATGTGGAAAAAAAAAAAAAAAAGGAAATTCCTACTCAGGGATAGTCTATTATTAAATTTTTGAATGCATAAAGTGAATTGTGGTAAGTTACTATTTTAAATGTGTCCCAGGAATCCAGAAGTCTTTTTATAACACAAAATCTGTGGGTTACTTCAATGAAAAGCAAAAAAAAAAAAAAAAAAAAAAGCATACTATTATTCTCGTGCAATTCTTTGACATAAGTAATGTTTAAATTTATTTTTAAGTATATAGAATTATGTGTTTTCTTATTTTAAAATGAGATTTAAAAAAATAAAATTCTCTTTTATTGAACTGCGTCCAATTATATAAACAGTTATTTTATGGGTTTGAGACAATTTCTGGTTGTTTCTGGTGATCAGTAAAAGTAGAGAACAAATGTGGAAACCCCTTCAATGGAATTCCCTGCTTCTGTGCTTCATCCTTTGACTAAGACGATATGCCTGAGCTGTGACTTCAACATATTTCTGTATATATAGGTTGTGTAGCATGAAAACAGCATTGCTGTTACTGTGTGATATGATGAACAGCTGTGTTACTCTGTGATATTTTGAATGTGCTTAATATAAAGCTGATAATTCCCTTTGTCTGTTTCTGTCTGATTTGAGATTAGTCCTTTCATTAGACCAACTTCCTCTAGGCTTGCTTTTAAAAGTTGCATGCATTGAAGATGGACGTGAAAAAAGAGTAATTTCCTGCAAGGAATTAGTTTAGCCTCTGTTTCCTCTCTTTCCACCAAGTTCTAATTTCGACTTGTGAGTGAAAATATATTCTATTTAAAAAGTTATATGAAAAGAATTATAAGGGAAGAATGGCTCTATACAGTCTTTGTGCTTTGTAAGAAGCAAAACCCACAGCTTTTTGAGAAATATGAGTTTTGGAGACAGATAATGGATAAAGTAACATGCTGACTATCGACTAGAAAATACTTTCCCAAGTAACAACACATTATTATACTTAAAGGATACTTTCTTAAGGATAAGTAACACTGTTTTACTATACTGTAGTTTTACTTGTTAAGAGCTATTACTCATAATTCCAGTCACTTCTCTGTATCACTTTTCGGTAGGTGGAAATAAGGGTCTCAATTGAGTTGCTTCTCCAGGTTCCTCTTTCATATAAACCAGGCCTTACAAGTCTGCACATTTTTCCTATTCTCCAGTTTGAGATTTTTTTTCCACCTTCTTAGCCTTCATTTTTTCCCCTTGTCTCCTGATTTCTAATCTCTATCATTTGATTCTGTGAGAGAATAGATATTGATTTTTTTTTGCCTTGAAGAAATTGTATCCCTTGCAACTCTGAAGTGCTGAACTGTGAAAAGAAAAACAAGCAGTGCCCTGGCAGGCAGCTAAGGTCATCTTGCTGATGGTTTGCTTCTGACCTGAAGACTACACACTTTGAGTGACTCTTTGATGGCAAATTAAAGGAGAAAAGCCTGCATGCATTTCAGGAAGGTTTTGAAGTTATGAAGAGGCAGGAAAAAAATTTGTTGTCTTCAGAGTAAAAGTGAAAATTGATTGTTTGTGGCATTAGCTACTCAGAAAAGCTGCAGTATTTGTAAGGAATACCAGAATGGAAATGATGCTGTTCAGGTTTGAGGTAACCATTAGCAATATGATACAGATTCTAGAATAGTCCTGGAATTTCACAGATTAGATATTTCTGTGACAGAAATAGCTTTCCACTTTGAAGGAGAAAGGAAATTTTTTTCCTGAAGGCTCCCAGGTGCTTCACTGAGTATTCCAATGGGTCCTCATTTTCCCAGTGTCTCTGGTTTTCTGGCATGGAAGAAGGTTCCCGTAATCCTCCTTGTTCCTAAGATACAAATATATGGACAAATATAATGAAGACATTTGATCCTGCATGGGGTGGTATTTCCAGAGCAGAGTGACATTTCCTCACATGTTACAGAAAGATACTGAAAATTATTATTAAAACACTATATGGAAGTCTCTGACCATTTCAGAGGTTTGAGGAGCCCTTTCCAAGTACAGCTTTGGCTAGAAATCCTGGAGAAATGCTCAAGGTTCTGCTGTACAGGTTAAAAATAAAGACCAAGACAAGCAAGGTAACCCGAGGCTGGTGGCTTAGGAAAGACCAATGTTATGCTGACTGGTTTGTGGGGAAAAATAGGCCCTTGCCTTACACTTTGACCCTTGAGTTCTTGCACAATTACCCTTGTCTAGGCTTTGGTGCAGCATTACCGACTACAGAAAAACCTCACAAGGACTTCAGATGAAGGACAGTCTAATGTTTGCAATGAGTCACAGTTTGAGCATGAAGTGCAGGACTTTGCAGAGAAGTTCAGGCTTAGATACATGATTCCTTTGGGACTCCTCATCCCAAAGTAATGGGAGGGAAGAAAATTTCCATAGCATTAAAAGATCCAGGACCTGTACCCTCAAGTGGTTTTTTTTTTTGTGGTTTTTTTTTTTTTTTTTTTTTTGTTGGTTTTTTTTTGCCATTTTCTGATTTGTTAAAAGGAAGACCCAGAGTAAAAATGTTAGAAACCTACCTATCTGCAGTTCATCTCACACTGAAGTGTCAAAACATGCAGTGGTTAAAATTTTTTAAAAAGTGGATCAATCAGTCCTTGGTTTTTTAGGATGCCAGCAGCTGACACTGTGGCAGTAGCATGAGGGATGCAGAGAGAAAGGTGGTGCTTTCTGATAACAATGTTTACAAATAAGTTACCTTCATTTTCTTACAAGATTATCTTCTGAGAAGGGCAAATAAAGAATTAAATTACTTCAAGACATGAAAGAAAGTGAATTAAAAATGCCACATCTTTCTGTCCTGCTGAAGGAAAACATCTCTCTTGCTTTGAGGCCCAGTGATGCCCAATGAAATTAATGTAATGTCCCCTAATGGCAGAGCAGTACTATTTAAAAAAGACCCACAAATCCAAGCAACAGCAAAACATCACCTATAAACTGAATTTAGAAGACTGAGCCTAACAATCCAGAGTTTGGAATGTTTTTTGTCAGTTTTTAGGAGACATGGATTTATCTTCTTTTTTTTTTTTTTGGTCACTTTTTGCCTATAGTAGAAATTTTTAAGTTTACACAACTGTTTCTTTATTAGTGGGAGAAAGGGGTACAGATTATTCTTTGGGAAAGCAGTCACAACTGGATGGGCATCTGTGAGAAAAACAAAGTTTTTTTCTTGCTTTATAGGTCTGAATATCGCAACCACAATAGTGGGAAATTCCCATGAAGTTATGAAACTAATAAAAAACTGCTGTTGCTTTGAAATATTGTTTTCCAAATTAGGGAAAAGTTGCCTGTGACAGGAAATATGAGCCAAAAGACAACTGATTAAATTGACTTTGATTTTTTTTTTTCATTATTCATGAGAAGCCTTATCTTTAGTACGAATGGTTTCTATTAGTGTCTTGCTGAGATGAACCTTTGACTGCTCTAACATCTGTAATGCCATGTCTGTTAACGGATATGGAGTGTTCTGCAAGAATTCAAGCCATCCTGGATATTAAACACACCATGGGAGGTGTTGCAAGATCATGCATCTTGGTCAGAAAAAAGGTGCTGCAACCTTTCTCCAACAACTTTAAAATAATGAGGGAATCAACAATCTTCTACAAAGAAATAGATGCACCAAAATAAAAATACTCTTGGTGAGAAAGGCTGCCTTTTGGAATTTTATTAAAGCTGTCTATTTTACCTAATTTAATGTTTGGTTTTTCAAAAATTAAAAAAAAAAAATCTAATCTCATCTCTGAAAAAGAATTTTAAATTTGCTCCAAATATGTTCTTAAAAATCATCCTGCATATCTGATACTTGAAGAAAGGTATTGAAGGAGAAAAAAAAAAAAAGAGAGGAAAAAAGCTGATGATAATTTATCTTGGGAAAAATAAAACAGTCATGTAAAAATCTCTTGGCAATATGTTCTGAGACTAAACAAGTGTGCATTCATTATAATGATCTTAAACATCTAGATAACTATTTTGGAAGCTGATCCTTTAGAGCAGTCTTCCACTACAAAATAATTAGATGAAGACCCTTCAGAAACAAAAACAGCCATTGAGCAGTGAACATTAGCTAGAATTTATGTTCTTAGATTAATCTTTGTGGTGACAAAGTGTCTCAATTATGGATAAATATGAATTTATTTTTAGTAATTCAATAGAAGACCTGTGTTAAAAAGTAAATAATGAAAAACATTAATAATAGTTTTTCTTTAGATGAATCTGTTTCTATGGTGTTAAAGAAAGGCTTTAGAATAACTATCTTCAGCCAGCATGAGGAATTCTTCCATCTCACAAAAAAGAATGGGATAACTTCTCTTGCTGCTGTTCTAATGAGTTATTTAATAATTAATTATGTATTTTAATTTTATACCATGTCAGTCAGAAAACTGATTAGATCACTTAATTTGGCCTTAGTTTGGCACTCTAGAGGCCATTATATTTTTTTCTCTATTAGGGCAGAACTAAACTCCACTTGCCAAAATAAAAATAGCTCAAAACATGAGTCTGTCTTCCACAAGACACTTGGTCTTGATGTCAAGGCTCTCACTAATTCATAAGTATTTGTAACAGTGGTTAATCCCACCTTCTAAAAATAAGAACAAAAAAAAAAAGAAAAAAAAAAGAAAAAAAAAGGCCTGACTTCTAAATCCAATGCACGTGGTTTATTTTCCAGCTCATGTTTTAGTTTTGCTCATTGCTGGCCCAGGATACTTTAGAGAGGGCCTGGAGGGTGTGTTGTGCTCAAAAAATGGTTGAGTGTGATCCTGTGTCTGCTGGCCTAGGTAGAGCAGGAAAGCATCTTCTCTTCCTGAAGGTCTTTGTGTCTTATTCCTCTTTTTTAACTGGCTTGCACAGATTGATCTCTAGAAGTATGTAAGATGTTGGTGGTTTGTATTTGTTAGGGGTTTTTTTTCTCTTTGTGGAAATCTAAAGTACATTCACAAAAATCTACCAGCCAGACCATTACTCTAACGAGATGCACCTCCAAGGGCAGAGATGCCCCATCCCTCAGGAGGGACAAGTGGCCCAGTTCCTGTGTCTGCTCTATGTGTCTTTGCCCATGCTCTTTCAGTGTTTGTACAATCTCCAGCTCTGTGACCAGAAGCCCCAGAGCTGACTGCCAATCCTGAGGGTGGATTTCAAACTACCTCTAGGGCAGATCTGAATTGGCTCAGTGCTCTGTTGCCAGGGGAGAAAATAGCTGAAGGTGCTCTCATTGTGTTGAATGTGTAGTCATCACACTGAAGTATTTATTTAGAAATTTTAGAAATTAGGATATTTTTAAAATGAGTCTCTGTTATATTCAAAAGCAGTAACTGGAACTGATGTGTTGAGCAAGTTGAATACTGATAAAAAGTGACTCTTAAGTGTCAGAGCTCACGTGACTGACAAACCTCCCAGGAGATGACTCCCCACAAGTCCCATTAGATGTGGTGGCAAAGTAATTTTTCAGTCTCCTCATGCTGGCCTTCTTGAAATATGATGAACATGATAAGTTGGGTTTACTATTTGGGTTTCCTTCCCCCTAACTATATTTGAAGCTACATTTAGCCTTTTGATCTTTCTCTGATTAGTTTTGTTAAGTAAAATGATTGCCTAATTATTGTGATAGTGTAGGTAACATTCAGGAGTCATTTAAACACAGATAATGGTCTTCTTGACAGCAAATGAATGGCAAAGCTTCCCACACCTAGGGCTTTGAGTCTTTGTGGAACACAGTGCCAATTCTAGGAAGGAGCAGTTGAGTGGGAGGTAGTGTGCTCCTCCTCTGTGAGGATCGTTGCGGCTGCTGTAGATTCCAGATGTGCTGAGATCTCCAAGCAGGCTGCATCTCCTGTGACACTCATGCTGTGAGAGGTGGAAAACATCCAGTGCAGAGGTGTGAGAGGTTCCTAGAAGCCATGAAAGATAATAAATATACCTTTAAAAAATAAAAAAGGAAAGGAAAAAAGTTTTCTCAGATATTATTCCATCCAGAGAATTTGTCACTGGGATAGCAACAGCCCTATTTAGCAAGATATAAATTTCCCTTTTTCCTAAACATCACAGGCGTTATGGAATTTGCAGCTTAAACAGCTGAAAGGAGCAGCTGAGATATTTGAAGAACTGCATTGCATAGACAAGTAGGGTCATAACTTATTAAAACATTTGCAAAACACATTCCAGTGAGATGAAGTTAAACAGTTAGAGCATCTTCCCACGTAAGAAAGACATCGCAGACCAGAATGGGTCATCATGGAAATAGGCTGCTCAGACACATTCCTTGGATTGTTGAACTCACTTTGGATACCTCTGAGCTCACTATCACTGGCTTTTAGGGCAAATTCAATTGGTATTACAGGAAGCGATGCGGGAGCTTATGTAAGAAATTTCTTTCCCCCTATGACACTGTATTTCTGAGCTGTATGTGATTGTAGGCTGCCTTGAAAGCATATGTTTTGGTCAGAAATAGAGCAGTGTGCAACATACACTTCCTGAACATCCTGCATATAAATAGCACAGGTGGGAAAGATGAACTCAGTTGTCCTCTAGTTCAATGGCAGCTTGAAAACTGGTCTGGCTGTCCTAGTGCAGTGATGTAGTATTGGCAGTGGCAAGCAGGAGTAGAGCCAGAGATTTCAAGATAGTGCACAGAAGCAGCTCCAAGGCTGCTTCCCTGTGCCCCATCCATTGTACAGTCAGTGCAGCAGCAGGTCATGGCTCTCTCCCCTTCCATCCCTGTTAGCTATGGCATTTTGAAGGGCTAGAACACTGGATGGTGTATCCTCCAAAGAAGAAGCAGAATAGGTGGGAAGATTCTCTCCATCACTTCCTAAGTAAACGATGCTGCTGCCTGTAGTGAAAGCGCCTGCCCTGAAATGGCAAATGTGATGTTCACAGTGGAGCAGAAATGTGTCCTGTTGGTGCAGATGAAAGTGAGAAGTTCTCTCTGCAGTCTCGGAGGTGTTTGGTGAGCTGGAAACACAAATCTCTTCAGAGAGCTGTCGGCACTGTTCTGAGGGCATGTTAGATAGATTTTGTTTATTTGTCTTGTGTCACAAAGTTGTTCTGAATATTAAATGATAATCACTCTCACACAGAGAATATATTCAGATTCTAGACTCTTCACAATTAGCCATTTAACCACGTTAAATTTATTTAATCACCTCATTTCCTAACTGCAAAATTCAAGTGCATCATCATCACTTGAACGCTTAGTTGAATAATGCTTGTACACAATAATGAGTAAAAACTGCAAATAAATCAGTGAATATTGTGACTGAAAGTGAACAAAAAAGCAGAGATCCTGGTTGTCATTGGCCAGTTCCTTAAGATGTGCAGAATTAGGATTATTTACTCTTAAATCAGCAATACGCTTTCTGTGAGGCTGAGTGCTGATAAGCGTCACATGCTGTTGTATTAAGTGTAAAAAATTGATTGTTTTTCTGGCTCTAAGGCTAATTGCTATTAGGCCAAATGAGCTATCAAGGTGATAAGATAAAGGCCTTGTTGAATATTTATGCAGAATTAAATTAAATACGCATGTGCCACTAGCTCTACAAAGAGCATACGGGAAAATATGAGTAACACATAGGAGAAAAGATTAGTTTACTTGTCAGTTTGTGATCATGATATAGATGGAATTTTCTTCCATAAAAACAGCATGACAAAGAGTTCATGAATATTTTCATCAGTAGCTAATGTTTCCATTCCCAGAAGAGAGCTTCAGACCCACAAAAAAGAAAGGCTGCTGCATTTAAGATTCAAGGGAATGTCATCACAAAATGTAAACTGTCTGTAAGAAACTTCCAGCTTTGATAGTTTTACCTCATTAGAGACAAGTGCATCCCAGCTGTGAAGTGCTTCATAGCACAGGCTTGACTCGCATGTATAAAAATCTTTGGCTAATACAGCCTTTTGTTATATTGGAAATCTGAGCTGTGCTCCACTGGAACAATGAGAGTTTGTAGGTGGGGGCAGTATTTTGTTTCCATTTTGTTATCATTTTCCTGTGAAAGGTGCAGTTCTACACTGCTATAAGTGTGAGGACGTATTTTCAGAGAAAGGCATAATGAACTTTTATGCATTTACTGTCTGACATTTAGGTATTTTCATAAATGTAATAGATTCAATTGTAGGAGAGTGTGTAACATGTAGGTGCAACATATATATGTTTTGATTTTGGCTGTGTCATAAAAATAATTGACCTGGTTTAGTAGTTTAAAATAATTCTTTCCTAGAATAATGATAGTTCTCATAAGTAAATATGAATTAGTTAATTACAATCTGCCTTTGGACCCTTGTGTAAACTGTTTATGCACTGAGCTGGTTTGAAATAGCATTATCAAGTATCTGGAGCTCTGTTAGCTTCTGCCAAAAATATACCTGTGTATTATTTTGATCAATCTTATGTATTTTTCTCAGGGTTTTTGTTCCTTCCTCTTGAAACTGGGAGGGTTAGGCAAATAAAATTGGAAAGAATTTACCCAAATATGGGTAATAAATAGTGCTGCAGTAGATCTGCAGAAACTAGGACATAAGTGAGAGTAGCTCTAATAGTAAATGAAGGAGAAGGGTGTGGGTAAAGTTGGAATAATATTCTTAAAAGTAGATGCTTAACAGAATGAGTTAGAGATGACATAGGTGGGGGGAATAGTTTTACAAAGTGTATTATGGGAAAAGGCTGGCAGCCTTCAAAATGTGATAATGAGAAAATCAGCAAGTTTCTATAAAGGGAAAACATCCACAACCATCTAGAAATATTTTTATTTTCAGTTGAGTGCTGTGACATCTTTTCCACAGAAGAAGTATAGAAATTGAGGAAGTTCTTATTATAACTGCTGAGCAAATCCAAATGGACAAACACTTAGTTTTTTCCAAATACATGCAAGCTCTCTGCAAAATTCTAAGAAAATTAGATAATTAAGTTACGGGATCACAGACATTTGGTTCTAAGGCATTCTTATAGAGCATTGTGCTACATTTCTATTGTTTATATTATTTCAGTATCTCTACTGAAGAGACAGCTGGCCTGTGTCTGTAGACCATGTTAATACATACTCTGTTATTACTCTGTTTCACGTGCAGAGTGGTTCCAGAAGCAGCCAGGATGTATCTGGAGTGGGACACAGAGTGGTGTATCCAGAAAAAGCAGGGGGTCTCTGGGCTCCCCTGCTGATGCTCTGTGCTGAGGGGACACTTGGAGGCAGCTCCTGCACCATGTCACAGGGTGAGTCCAGGGTCCCAGGTACGTACAGACTGTGCAGTGCATGGTGGATAAGCGCTCGTGCCCCTGATGCCCACTGAAAATCTGTCCTGCCAGCTTGTCCTGCCTATTTGCCCAGGATTCCCAAAGTTCATGAAAATAACACTCATGGTGGGAAATAACAACCATGAGCAGAATGATAATCTCTGGGCTCTGCTGGCGGGGTTGCTAGATACCACTTGAAAGCTATTTTCTTTGTCTTGGTTTGGAAATATTTTGTTGTTAAATGTTGCACTGTTTTAGTGAGCAAATGACCCAGAACCAGAATATGAAGGAATAGAGCAGAATCACATTAATACAATTACTATCCATTAATATATCATACATTATTATCTTGCTTAATATCAAATAATTACAGTGGATTTAATTGCATGCAATTAATAGCCACTTAAGGGCTGAAACATTGTTTTTGGGTTTTTTTTAAACATATTAGAAAGATGCTACTTTTTGCCCTCTTGAGCAGCAAGAATTATCTAGGTCCATTTCAGTTTGGTTTGCTTTGTAAACCCTGTGCACACGTACTGGAAATACACTTTCTTTGCAGAATCTATATTTTTGAAGCATCTTCTGAGAAAAAGCAGAAACTAGCTCTAAATGCTTTTCCTGCACTTCATAGCCTAAACATACAGACTGTTGTCCTCGTTGAGCAACAACATCTGTTACTCTGGGAAAACAGATGTGTGAAGTATATTAGCAGTTGGGAAGTATCAAAAAAAAGGTGAAGATAAGGCTTCAGCAGCTTCAGGAGAAGCAAAGAAACTGGGGCAGATGAACAAGGCATGAAAAAGAGAAAAAATACTGTGTGAATTGGTTAATTTTGAATGAGAAAGGGAAGTTCTAGGAAGAAAAGCACAATATTGTGAGGCCTTGCTTATGTTTTGTTATCTTCAGTCACATTCCTTATTTCTAACAGAGTTGATGACATAGAGTTTCCCAGGAATTCTTTAATAGTTCTGGGTGCTGATTTATGCTGAATCTCAAGGGTTTGCTATGAAGGGGATGTTGGATTAGTGGAACAATAGCTAAGTATAATTCTTGGCCATGTTATAACAATTCATGAGATGAAAGTCTGGCTCCAGGAGATCAAATAGTAGGTTTTTATTTGCTATCCGGACTTTGCTCTGTTTTTTCATTTTTTTTCACAGCTTGATCAGAGAAGAGGGAGAAAGGAAAAAGTGCTGGTATGCTGAATGTTTGTAGTGTCATTAGAACTGAGAACTTCCAGCACTTGTAATCTTGTGATTACTTTAAACAAAAAAAAATATCCCTTGAACCATGGAAGTTAATGCTTTATGGGTATTTGTAAGCCTGGAAAATTAGCTTGACCAAGTGTTTTAATTTCAGATGAGTAGATTTAAATTTGATTATTAAGAAAAAAAATATTACACTTTTAAGTGTATGAAGGGATACTGACCGATAGTACTGGAATGCTTGGAAAAGACAGTCTTGGATCTCCCCAGGGTTCTCAAATCCAGATGTCTTTCAAAACAGATTTTTTTTGGTGGTAAAAAAGTTGGCTAGAGGTATTTGCCCTTTCTATCCAGATCCAGCATGAAAAACTCAAGAGTTCAGAAAAAAAATATTAAATCAGTATGTATAGTTCAGACAGCACATTTGAACTTCTAAAAGTTTTGATCTGTTCTCTGTTTTCCCTGAATATTTGATTCTCCCTTTGCAGTTCTTAAAAATATGAAAACTGGGAGATATTCTGATACATTTCTTCCTTGGGGTAAGGATTCCTGACTCTTACATGACGCACTGGTTCTTTGTGTGTCTTCAAGACTATTTTAGTCTCAAGGCTGCAGTTAAAACAAATGCTGGCAATAGTTGCTCTGCTTATGGGCACCCTGGAGGGGGTTGGCAGAAAAGCTAAACGTAGAATTGAGCTGGCATAGAGGAAATACACCTTGGATTAGGTCCAAACCTCACCTAATGCCATACCATATCTCCAGCAATGATTAGTGTCATTTACATCAGTTGAAAATGGGATTACGTGCTCTTGGCTAATACACAGACATTTGAAGGCTTATTCTGTGTTGTAATCATTTGAAATTTGCTTAAATCCTGAAGGCTGTGGTTTAATGTCTCTTGCACTGAATCAGTTGTAATGAGTGATACTGTGGAAGTTGCTGTCATCTGCAGAAATGACCACTCTCTCTTCAAACTTTGTTGATGTCTTGACCCTAAGAGTCTTTCATTGCATCCATACCCTAATTGCACTTGGGGTGAAAGTTTTGGAAGTCTGCTTTGTCCTGTACTAACTTTGAGGGAGCAGAGTAACTTCTTGACTACATTCTCTAGATCCCTGGTTATTTCTGGGATAGTTAGTTTGTATGCTGTTATAATGGCACCAAATTTTCCTCCTGTTTTCAGAGTATTTTTGGTCTGTTGAGCTTATCTATGCTAAATTGCCTAAAAGGGTTTGCATTGAAATATAAACAGCAGTTAACTGAAACTATTTCCAGACACAGTCAAACCTCTGTTGCCTATTTTTTGTATAATAGTTGCAGCTAAGGGCTGTTTTTGTTTGTGGCAATGTTTCAGCCTCTTTCAAAGAATCACACGTGGGTACCTGAAATATCTGAAATTGGTTTTTAGACCATGTACAGTTGTCTGAATGATTTGTTTACTCTTTCACAGTAGAAGAATGCAATTCTCAGCAATCCATGTGCTGTGCCCGAAATACTTGTCAGGCCTGTCACATGAGGGTCACTGCAATGCTCCTTGCTTTGCAAACCACTGTTACCAGCCAGGTGGGTGACCTTACTGGCCAGTCTTGTGATGCTGTGATGCACCTGAGGGTAGCAGAAATTTGTCTCTGAGGTTGCCATAAAGCTTCATAAAGGCAATAATTCACTGGGCTTCTTGATACTAAAAGGGAGGACAACAGATGCAATTAGTAGGCAGCAAATGTAAAGCAAAAGCAAACATGTTTTTTTAAATAAATCCTAGTAAAATTGTGTTGCTTACTGCAGTAAGATATGTCTGGACATAAAGGTGTCAATACAACTGCTCCTTGGGGCGCTGGAAACTGGGCAGAGACAGTGTTCATACTTAAATTCCTTCTCTTCTCTTTTGTTAGTGGCCATCATGAGATCATGATGGGCAAAGCACCTGAGCGAGTGACTTTGTCACTCCAATTTTCTTAGCTTAAGAAGGTGGAGCTTTGCAGGAGTTTAATTATTTCACACACAATCATTTAAGAATTAATATTGGCTTCTCTGTTTTTTTCACAAGATAAATCTGCTTCAGCGGATAAATGCTTGTGATTCTGTATTAAGTAAGTTAAATTAAATTAAACCAAAGCAACCAACCAACCCCCTTCACCAAAGTACCCTCCAAACCTGTGGTTACAATTTTACATTAATTATCTTGTCACTGGTGTTGTAGTGGTGTTATGGGCACCTGCTCACCTCACAGTTCACGTTCCAACAGTGTTTTCAAAGTGTCAAACCACCTGCAAATAATAGAGGTGAAAACTGCCTACATAAAGTATGTAATTTTTTCTAGGTACCCAGAGAGGTGCTGTGCTTTATCTGACAGCAATTCAGTACTAGGCATTTTAAAGAGGAAAATTTTTCTCATTTCAGTATCCTTTTAAAAATAAGAAAGGAAAACTTTTTAAAACAGTAAATGAAAATAGAGTGTTGTGGGTTTTTTTCTCTGATCTATTGCTCTCACAGCATTTCTCAGATGATTCTCAGTGTGAAAATTACTGCACCCATATGCTTATCAAATGTCTTGCTTTTACTTCAGTGTCAGTCCTGGGGCAGCTAGAACAATCTGTAAGGCTCCAGGCAGCAATGAGATGGGCTGAGTTTATGTCTGTCCAGTGAAACCAGTCTAAGTCAAAGGTTCTCAGACATCACCTGAGAAATCCTTGAAGTTCCCATTGCATGTGACCATTTTCCATAAACCTGTAAGGAAAAGCAGGCACATAAGCAATGACTAAAACATCATCAGCCCTATTAAGAGATATGGGTCTTTGTTAGTGACCTTCTGGTTTTTCTGCAGGTGCTGCTAAACTTAATTCTGGACCACAAGGGACCTATGAGGCAAAGGCACTTGAATAGGCTTTCCTAGCTTTGGTCTAGGTGTGTATTTCTATCTAGATTATGGACCAGTTTATGCAAATAAAATAATTTGATAAATCAATATGTGCAGGAGACTATGAAAATCTCAAGGACTTAGCGATATCTGTAAGAATGTTCACATTTTTATACTGTGTTGCCAGTATTATAAACCTAAATTTTGTGGTAACTTGATAAAACCAAGCTTTGTCTTTTCTAAGTCACCTCCAAGCTTTAACACAGAGGAAAATATTCCCTCTGAGTGAGCCCAACTTCTTAAAAAAAAGTCAACACAAATGGAAGTAACTGCAATTGTGTGATTGTGTGTAAAGCCTGTTTGATAAAGTGTTTAATATCCTTCCTTAGCTGGTTGCCTGTTTATTTGTTGTGATACTGCATCTTCTGTGGGGCTGTTAAAGCTCTGAAACACAATTCCAATCCTACACACAGTTCTAAATCTAATAAACACAATTTAGAGCCAGTGCTTAAGCCTTAAGGTTTATGGATGGACTAGTGAAATAAGAAGTAGAAACCTATTACCTTCTGGGCATTGCAGGTGGGGTTTCAGAAGCTTGTGGGCTTGGTGCTCACCTAAGGTGGCGACTTTAAAACTTTATATTTGTACAAAAGTAAAAATTAAACCTCTGCCAGTTCAAAACTTTGAAGTATTTTTTTAACTGTAATAGAAACAGGCAGATCAGGTTAAAACTCCGCTGTATAATTGGAATTGAATTAAAAATCGCTTTTCCAGTTTCAATGGACATTTTGGTGCTGTAGAAATCATACCCCTTCCAACCACCTTTAACTCTTCTAAGAAAATTTAAATATTCATCAACATTTTTAACAGAAATTGTTATAATTAAATTGGGAGGAGCAAAATTCTTTAAAGTATTGGTTTGCTTTATATACAAGTTATAATAACATTCAAACAGAAACTTAAAATTTAGAGGAAAAAATAGTAAATTGTGAATGATTAAAGGAGATTTAGTAGGACTGATTCCTGCTAAGTTTTGTGTTCTTGCACTTCATTAAAAAGACCTCCTTTCCTAGGCAATCCTTCACTATTTCAATTCTTTTATGTGTCTTATAAATCATAATGAACTAGGTAATTTCCTGCCCTGGTCTTAGTTGGTAAAAGCTTCTGAGCTCTCTGACTGTTAACTGAAACAATTACACACTTCAAATTAATGACTGAACTGACTAAATTGACATGCAGAAATTAAGTCTGTCTTTTCATAGGGGAATCATTTAATGATTTATTACAAGGATTAAATTTGCGTTTCTTTGAAGACATTTAAAATGTTGTAAGAAGAGAAAAATAGAATATGCTGCATTTTTCACTATAGGAAAAAATGTCACTTTCTACATACAAATTAACAGGAGGGTTCTTCATTGCTGTCCATAATGTTGTTTGGCTTGGTACTACAGAAATCTATTTACTGTATCCAAGTGTACTCTTGTTCTAAAACTACCATATTCAAGTCAAAATTCAAATATTCTCTGACAAGAAAAAAACTTTTTTTTGATGAAAAATTTTGGCCTCTTCATCAGGAAATTAGATTTTATTCACACCACTTTTATTTTAACTTTTTGTCACCTTTTGGATGGCTATGTTGGAGAGTGTGAGCTTGGAAATAGGACTGCAAAGTTTACCATTTGAGCTATTTAATATATAAATCAGAGGTATTTGGAGGCTACATTCTGTCTTAATTACAAAGATGGTAAAATGTTAATTATTACTTGCCCTAATAACTCTAAATTCCGTAAGAAACTGTTTACAGGCTGCTGACCTTTTTCTTTTTTCTTTACTATTGTGGATAAGCTGGGAAGTAGCCAAATGTCTGAACTTCAGTTTTTTTGAAGGCAACCCAACCTCTTCTGGAAAGAGTCCACAGCCTGCTCTGCTCCCTGTTTCCAATGTAAAAACATACATTAGTCCTGCTGGAAAAATTACAGAAAGGAACTTCTGAATTCTGGAAGCTGCTGCCTATTTAGGGAGCAGGTATGACATGGAAGAGTTTTGCAGACTTCCTCCAGATTATCTTTAGAGTGTGGCTCATACCCTGTGTAATGCAGTCAGTGCTTGGCCTCCAAGGATTCAGGGGTTCCATTTCTTTTTAGACTGTCCATCCTGTGTGGCAAAAATTATGTCACTATTCTGCCTTATCACTTGAAAATTTAACTGATCACCAAATTCCCAACATTTTTATGGGTTTTGGCCATTAAAAGTATGAATTTAATTAATTCTGTCTGTACACATATATCCTCATATGCTGGTTTAAAACTGATTATGCCATTTCCAAAAGTTTTTTCAAAACTCTGCCTGATGACACCACTTTAAAGGCATTTTTCCTTTAAGCTCAAACTTCCTCTCAATGAAGTTCTAAAATTTATACTAGTGCCTTGTTGCTGAAGGCCCCCATTAAGACAAAGCATTTGGTGATTGTAGAGAGCATGAGTAGCTCCAGCACAGACAGCAGGACTGTGAATTTTCAGGGCATTTTGTGCTTTGAAGGCTGGAGTAGTTTGCTGGCACTAATGCACATTAATGTGTCTGACTTTAAAGACTTTGCAGTTCCATTTGACATTGAGGCAGAGAAAGTTTAGGGTTCCTAAACTTGTTTTCTCTCTTCTCAATTCAATTGTGCTGATTCCTTGTCCTCTAATTGTCTTAGACCAGAATGGGTAACTGTCAACCCACCAGGCAGGTCTGAGTTACTCCTGCATTGTATTTTTGTAATCCTTCCTGAATTCAGTTGCTGCTGGACTGGTCTTTTTCACACTAATTCAACAAATAGCATTGCAAAACAAGCAAAAAAAAATCTTTTATTCCAAAGGACATGATTGTTAAAGTTAATGAGGGATTGTGGTTTGGATGCTCACTGGCAAAGACTGCTCTTCCAAAGTAAATGAAAACTTTGTTTTTAAAGTTTAGCTATCTTTTATTGGCTTTTTACTCCATACTCATGCTGTGGTAAAAGTAAACAAAGTCAGTTTTTGCAGAATGAGCAATCCTTTAGAAAACTTATCTTCTAGGAAAAAAAGTCTATTAGAGAAACAAAACCCTGTTAGTAGTATTTCTACTATAGTTCTCTATTTGTAAGACAAATCATGGTAGCAGATCAGAAAGAACAAATGATGACGCTTTATTTTGCTTTAATTGTTGAAAAACTGGAATATAATAGGGTACTATCTTCTCTATTTATCCTTAGAAAAATTTCTGATGATTTTCTGATGAAAATTTTCTGTTGATCTGAGCCCTGTAGTGGAGGAGAAAAGTGGGCCCAGGTGAAGAGTCTAAAAGAAACTGCTTGGACTTGTAGATGTGACTGGCTGTGCACTTTCTTTTGGAGAATGTCTTTGTAGTGTCACTCTCAGAGGAGCCAGGAGGAGCTGCTGGGATGCTTTCAGTAACAGGACCAGGCCACTTGGTTTATTTGCTTGATGAGAGGAAGCATTTACTCTTGTTGCTCTGATGTAGAAACAGAACAAGGTAAAGAAGAGAAGCAAAAGATAGTTTGACCTACGTATGAGAAATAACTAGAAGTTCTACAAATTATGAATCTGTGAAAATTCCATGGTGTTTTATGAGATTCAGGCCCAGAAAAAATGCCTTTTCCACAAAACATGTGTTTTGTTACATTTATTTTCAGTAGCTTCTAATCAGACTACGGATTATTTTTAAACCAAAGTGATGTGGTTTCAACAATGAAAACATCACAGATTTTGAGCTATTTTGCCATAACTTTCTGTCCAACAGAACATTTTGCAAGGAAGTTTGCAGTGTGATGAACTCTGAGGAGTTTTTCTATCTGTCCATTTGCAGGTGTCTGCCACAGAAAGAATTTCCTAGAGGATGCTCTTCAGACATGTTATCCACAGATCTGAGTAGAACGGCTATGTAAAAAGTTCCATATGAAGGAAAAGAGATCAGACAAAGGGTCCATACTTGAATAGTGAGCTAAGTATTCAGGAAGTTTGCTCTTCTGTTAAATATTTTCTG
This sequence comes from Passer domesticus, assembly GCF_036417665.1. NCBI lineage: Eukaryota > Metazoa > Chordata > Aves > Passeriformes > Passeridae > Passer > Passer domesticus. Next base: position 121,615,701 of record NC_087474.1, on the reverse strand, counting down.
ACATGGGAAAAAAGTCAATAAGAACAGAAAGAAAAAAATTTAGATGTATCCCTCACAACAAAATTTGGTCTATCTTTATAAAATAAGGGTTTGAAAAATGTATGTATTTTGTCTTAACAACATAGGTACTCTAGGACTGTTAAAAGCTGTGAAAAATGTTGACGTATTTTAAAGATCTGAATTTTATTTATCAGCACTGGAAACAAAATGCTACTTCGTTACCATCAAGACTTTGGATATAAAGATTATAATGATAAAAAAATACATTAGGTTTGTTATCAGAAAAGCATCACTTTTTGTGATTTTAATGAAGTGGATCACAGTTAATCTGTGGCAGATGTAAAGTGTAAGGTATCCTCAGATACTTTACTGTGTAAAGTATCTGAGGATGCTTTACACACACAAGACTGCTTCTTCAAAGGTGAATTCAAAAGTGAGCCTAAATGAGAATTTGGGTACTGAAAATTTAAGAGAGGGCTGGTCTATGGCTAAATTTGGGGCACTTTTCTCCCCAGTTCTTGTTTGCTGGTGAGCTAAATAATTCATGGTTTTAATTTGGTTCATGAAATTCTTGGCAATTTTTAAACTTATTAGTAGTTATGGCTGAATCTATACATAGACACCCGAGTTGCCTAGTACCTATGTGTGATTTAGGAATTACTTCTCTTTGTCTTAGGTATGGAAATCTCCTCTCCTCTGACACTCCTGTTTCTGGGGATGTCTGTAAGCACCAGGATCTGGGGAATGAAGTCGATGGACCCCTGCCCAGGCTCTCAGTAACCCAGAGAAAACTGGGGTGTGACAGAGATATTTCCCATCTTAGAAGTTCTCAGCTCCATGAGGAAATGGTGATACAGACTGGTTTGGGGTTTCACTGACCCATTAGGGGAGCTGGGGGCTGCAGGCTCAGGCAGCTCAAGAAAAGCAGGTGTAACTCTGGCAGCTTTCTTGCGACAAGGGAGGAGATGGGTGGCATTTCTTCTTCCACTTTGCTCTGTCACAAAGGGAGAGGACAACGAGTGTATTCAAGTGAGCAAACATGTACAGATATGAACATCTCAGATGTCACAAATGCCTTGAAATTAATTACATGCATAGAGTCACAGTGGCTAACCAGTGGTAGCCCAGACCTTTCAGAGCATTGCCCTCATCAATCAAGGACAACAGAAACACCCTTCAATGAGTGAGCAGCTACTTTTTTCTCGGAACAATGCCACAAGCAAATTAGGGGTATTGTAAACAAGACTGGGTTTATGTGTTTGACATCAATGCTACTACCCAAAAAAAAGGTTTCCATTTATTCTATTTAATTTAGACTGCTTATGTTGTTCTTTCTGTAGTGTGTCACTGATATCTCTATGTTGCTGACAAACAAACTGAATTTATGTTGCTGAAATCATGACAATGAGTCATTAAAACCATTAAAATGAGTCAATAATATGAGTCATCAAGTGAGAGAGCTACACCTGCAACCAGCTCCTGTCCCTATGTTATGCAATTAAATGTTATGCAATTAAATTTTTGATGATGGGCTTAAAACTTATAGCTGTCGCATTGAAGTGTTTCTTAACAGCTCATACTGCCACTGGAGTTACAATATTTAGTACTGCTGAATGAGTCTTTGTGATTGAATTAAACTGTTAGTCACAGAAAATAGAACCTGCCACACACAAAGGGAACCTCGATGCTCAAAGTGAAGTGTTTTGAAAAAGTTGTAACAATCCTGTGCTTGGCAGAGATTATTGGTATATCACAACTGGCATACAAAACTAGTGTATATTATGAAGATATACCTTGTTTTATAAATTTTAGTTTATTTACACCTTCATTCTTGCCCTAGTAATTTTTTTAATTATGTGAATTAAAAGGGTTTCACTTTTTTGGGGAGGGACATTATATTTGAGAATTATATGTTATATATATTTGTGTTATATGAACTAAGCACTTGAGCTTTTTAAGGAAGGGGACTACACATTATAGATATCTAGAAAATGTCTGCCATACCTCTTTCTCACTCTTATAGTTGGTGACTTATTAATTAAAAAAATACAAGTATTATGCTTATTTTTATGTGTTGGATATTATTTGCCAAATACTGAAAATTAGAAATTTCAAAACTTCTAATGATTGAAGATGCATCATTCATTTTAACAAAAATTTGTTCTGTGCATTATTGGAGTTTTTTTCTGACTATTAGATGAAATATTTAAAACCTCAAATTTGCAAATTTGCTTATGTAAATGCTGACTTAAATTATTTTCCTTTTTGTAGATTTTTAATATATTTTGCTTGATTTCAGGGACCTAAACACAGCTTTTGTTGTCCACCTTTGCAAAGAGAACAATTAATTAAAAAATGGGCTTTAGGTATTGGCATCAGGTTTTGGAAAGGTTAAACTAGTAGAAAAAGAACTGTTTAACCACTCTTTTTTATTATTCTAGTGGTCTCTTTCCAGATATTCCCTGTTCGTACTCTGAGATACAAACAAGCTTGCAAGAAAAAACATATTTCCAATTCTTAGCTGATTAATAAGAGCAAAATTAAAACCAAAAAAGACAAAAAAGCTCCGTGGATCAATATGCTCTCTTAAAAGAGTTTGGGCAGTTTCATTAATGGTTTAAGATGGTGGGAAGGGAATCTGCATCTTTCTTGTTCCTGCCCAGTGTTTTTTCTTGAGTGACTAAAAAGTTCAGTGAGGAATTAAGGAGCTTTAGCTTTTCCTGCAGTTTCTTCAGCAGAAATTTATACCATGCTACAAAATGCCTTTTCTAGACAGATTACACATTTGTTCTACACATTTTGTCTATTTCCTAGTCTGTCAGATCACAGAGAGGTACCAATGGGAACTGCCTTTTCTTCTGTGCTAAGCTTCTATTTTAAAAGTGATTTACAATTCCTAGACAGAAAACCAGAGCAATAGAACTACAAAATTTATGATTGTGATCATATCACCTTTCTCGGTGGACTTCCGAGTATTAAATAAGTAAAAGAGAGAAAATCAATATTTCATGGGTAGTATATAATCTCCACAGAGATGGCAATCTTTAATTTCATTTTGTCTTGCATGAACAGGGAGATACCATTTCTATGGAAAAATCTCTATCAGGTGGTGGCATCATTTGGAGCTTTCTAGAGCAAACACTGTGCTCTTAGTTTGTTTTTACCTGTCACATACCATGAGTGATTTGGCCACTGAGTAATGATCTTTTCCTCCACATCTGTTTGCTACTCAAGTACACTGTTTGTAGATGGACATGTAATCAAAGTCATGCTTCAGATTATCATCTAATACATCTTGGACAGAAGAGGGAAGGAGAAAAAAGGGTATTTTGAGAAAACTAATTTTTGGAGGAATCATTTCAGTAAGGCTCTTTGTGAAGCTAGAGTCAGATTTGCTAAGCTAAGGCAAAGCAACACCAGCAAGAGCCCCAGATCTGTGAAAGTGCTGATACTTTTACATTAAATTCCCTTTCTTTTCTAACTGCTAGTGACAGAATATTTCAAGTAAATACATCTTCCAAAAATAATGCCTCCAGCTGAATTCTCTGCCTTGCTTTATATTTGCTTTCAAGTTAAATAATGTAAGTTGAAAATCAAGAGCACTTTTATTCCTGTTCTTTTCTCAGTCTTAATGTTCTAAAAGTCTTAAGGGAAATTCTCAAAGGACTCTAATAAGCAATTTCAGTAATACAGCAATGTTATAGATTGTTGGCTTTTCTGTAAGGTGGACTATGATTTAAGAGACAGATTTTTTTTATTTGCCTTAGTCTTCTATTAAGTGGTTTCTGTCTTCCTGGAAAAATGCTTATTTCTATCATTGATTGATGTCTTCAGTGAATCACAGTTTAAAACCTGGTTCAAGGGTTAGGTAATTCCTAGTGATATGATTTAATATTTTTAGACAGTAACATTTGCCTGTAAAATCTAAAATATTTATATATTTTGGGAGGTAGTGCAGACTTTGTTGTTTTACCAGCCATAAAAAGAGCCAAGCCTGCAGCAATAGTCATGAGAATTTTCTTGCAGAAAAAACCCCAAACAACAAAAAAGCAGAAAGCTTTTCCTGGATTCTTATTATGTCAGAAAAAAGAAAAACAATCATGGTCACTTGTCTCCATAAGGATGGCTGTTACTTAAGGGAAGAGAAGATTTGAGGAAGATTTGATAATCGCCTTCAGTTAAAGGTAGATGTGGAAGAGTAAGCACTCACCCTGTTTCAATTTGGATTACTAATAAAAGATTTAAATTATAATAAGTAACAATAAATTACATAGAGCAAAACTTTCTTACAGCATTGAAGTAGTTTGATTTTAGAGACGAGAGAGTGTCCCAGCACTGTAGGCTATTCAGAGTAGACTGTGCAAGCATCCATCAAAAATGCCAGTGCTGTGTTTTGGAGAAGGCTGGGAGATCAGATGTTATGTGATAATCACTTCCACCCCTACTTTCCTATGAGAAGAGGGAACTCAAGAACTGCATGTAGAAAGAGTAACACTTTTCTGGAAGAGGAGAGTGGAGAGTATGCTTCCCATGGTGCCAATGCTGGACCATCAACCCATATGTAGGGCAAATGGGAGAGCAGCACTATGACCTGTAATGGAAGGATGAGGAGGAAGGCAGTGCCATCTCTCTATTGTGCCTGCTAGGCATAAGCTCCCTCTGCTTTCATCTGTGCTAATGGAAGAGGAAGCATTTTCTACCTGCAGGCTACCTCCAGAGGAGACACTGACACAATTCCTGTGTCATCCCTGCAGGCATCAGGCTCTGAGAACTCAGCTATTGCTTGTGGCTCCCAGCAGAGCCTGTGAGCACGGCACAGCTGCGCTTACGCAGAGCCTCTGCTGAGCAGCTCGGGGTGCTGCTCAAGCAATTTTACCCCATTTTGCAGAGAAAGGAAGTGGCTCAGAGAGTGCCTCTGATCGACAGTTCCAGACCACACAAAAGCAGTCAGGTGCTCACTCCCTGTCAGCCTTAGGTAAAACACAGGAGTTTGCTCTGCAGTTTTTACCTGAATGAACCATGCTATTGTCCCTATTGCTGAATGGACCAGTGCTGTACCTCCAGGAGACCCTCAAAGAAATTTGTTGAGACTTCATGTTTAAGCCTTCCTTACATGTATTGATTAATTCCAGCCTCAATAAACACAGAACAGTGAAAAGATGCCTTCTCCCTGGAGGTCTTTAAAAGACTTGTGGATGTTTTAGTGATGAGCATGGTGGTTCTGAGTTAAAAGCTCAACCCAATTATCTTAGAGGTATTTTCCAACCCGTACAGTTTCATGATTCTCTATTACTAAACATAATGTCAAACTAGGAGGATTCTTTTAAGACATGTTTAAAAGAGCTATAGAACTACAAAAAAAATTAAATAAAATGTGTGATTTTAAGTACATTTCATTGACTACATTGCTTGTAGTGATGTGTCTATAGTTTTGAGAGACTAAATTTGTGTAAAAATATTTCACAACCAGGTTTCTTCCCTTGTATATTCCATCAGTGCCTTGTTCCATATCCCCTTTGCCGGGGTCGGCTGTCACTTGTCTCTGCCCCAGCACGGGAAAAGGTGGTTCTGGGCAGGCCGCGCTCTCAAAGAAGGAGTCTGGACTCTTGCTTTTCGGTCTTCAGTTGAGTTTATTGTTCCTTATCTACAAAGTTTTTCTGTCTGTCCAGCCGAGGTCTGATAAGCAAGACAGCCAAGGGCACTCTCTCCCACCCACGGGGCGGTTTTAGTTTTCTCTTTTATAGTGAAAACTACGTATTAGATATTTACCTTCAATTTCCAATACTTTTCGCCTTTGTTGGCAAGTGCACCTTCTCTATGAACCAATCCACACATGCCAACATCATCCTGAACATGGATGCCAAGGAGAAGAAAGAAGAAGGACAGGGCACGCCCAAATCCCTCCATCTTAGAACCTCTGACCCCCGTGTACAGAATTTCAAACCCCCCTGTACAAGATTCAAAACCCCCCTGTACAGTGCTCCAAAATCTTTCCCTTCACCTTGTGATTGCTACTACTATGCTACTTAAACTTTTGTGACCTGTAATTCTTCATATCAGGTTGGCAGTTTGCTCCATGAATTAAGATCGAATTTCCAGGTGTCTTTGGCTTCCTGCCAGGGTCTCTGAGCCCCTGCCAGGGCTTTGAGACATCCAGGGTATCCAGAGAGATGTCCTGGGCTCCAACACCCTTCTCGGGTTTACATTAACTGTGGTGGACTCCAGTAAAACATGTCAAACTTAAACTACATTAAAAGTTTTGGTGAAATTGAAAACGAAGAATTTTACAGGAAATTTCACTCTGCACACCCAGTCTGAAGTTCAATTGACACAATTTCCATTTTTCCCTTGGATGTTACTGCAGATCTCTTCCTTTATGAGGTGAATGAACCTTTGTTTCTTTAGGTATCTGCTGGCTATGCTCTCTCTGTGCCTCACAGTCAGGGCAACAGGTAATTAAATGTTTGTAAAGCCTTTCCTGATCTTGAATTTGCATTTCTACCAACTATGATGGGTGACTGCAGAGAAGATCTGTCACAAGTCCCTTTTGAAAGAAAAGTGGCAAGAGAAGTGAGTCAGAGGGGATGGTTGTGAAACTTATTTCCCTACCATCACTTTTCTGAAATAAAGATCATCTGACTTGACCATCCTCTTGACCAGACTTGATCAGAGATCAAAAGGAAGTAGATCAGGGATGTTTTGTCTCAAAGGCAATAGACGTATTGCCTACTAGGGAATTACTTTTCCTCCCAGAGTCCTATTTAGGGCATTTGGATTCTCAAGTGAATGTTGGTATGTTAGCCATGTAAACCTTTTTTTTTGTCATCCAGTTGTATATCCCTAAGGTCTGCGGCTGTAATATTTCTGTTTTGACCACCTTTCTTCTATTTGCAGCAGCTCAATAACTTGATCAACTCTAGATCTAATATTTTCAAAATTTATTTAGAGCTTGTAAATAATTTTTTTCCCAGATGATAATTTTGTTTTAGCAGTGTGATCTTTATTGCATTTACCCTTACTAAACTTTGTAGGTTAGAACTGTGCATGGTTCTGTTAATAGGAGGTATTTTGAGGTTTTAGCCTCTATTTACATACCTGAGAATATGTTTATTCTTCTAAGTTTTAATTGCTGTTTATGAAGAGGTTGTGTTATGTTTTAATATTAATGGGTTAATATGAAATGTTTGCAGTTCACAAATGAGATTTTTCTAATCAGAGCCATAGCAAGCTGGTCAGAAACCAAGAGAGAAATAATACCTTACATATCTGACGTGACTGATTGAACAAGTCTCTGTTCTCAGCAAGATAACTATTCTAGGACAGATCCAATATGACAGCTACAAATTTTGGGTGAAATATTAAAATGCATTTGTTGTTTTATGGTGTCTTGAATTTGATCTTCTGTTTTAACGTAGCCATTCCTTTGAAATGAGTAGGTTTAAATCTAGCCCCAAGACTTCTATAAACTTTATTCTAGCTTAGAACACACAAGAGGAAAGGAATCTTTAAAAAGCTACTGAAGGAGCTAAACCACCTACAGTTAACAGGGTGAGCATCCACTGGAACTTCTCTGTGTGACCTGGAATCAATCCTGACTGGTCAAGTTGTGATATCATTGGTCTCAGGTTGCATCACTTTGCCTTCCCTCCCATCCCGAGGCATTTGGTAAAAGACAACAACTCTTCCATATTAACTCAACAAATGTTTCAATTAAGTACTTTTCCAACTCAAGTACAAGCTCTGTTGTAAACCAGGGATGGGCAGAGGAGCTCTGATCTTTGAAAACTTTGGAATGATTTGCTTTTCTAAACAGATACCAACCAAGGCCAAAACACATTTCTGTCAGTGACTAACTGCTCTGGGTTGATTTTCTCTTTTAAAAGCCTGTGTGTTATGCATGGAACGTCATTAAATAGGAGCTGTTCCTCACCCAAATATAGGTTCTATAAGTTGTTGAGCTGCTGTTGTGTTCTGTCTTCCCTCAATCAAGAACAGTATGGTTAGAGCAACAGATTGTTTGTGCTCAATTACCAATCTTGGTTTACTAATCGTTTTAATGAATGGATCCATTCTAATACATTAAGTGCATTATGATATATGATTGTTATAGACCTCAATATTGAATTAAATATCTAATATTTCCCTACTTTTCCAATAATTCAAAATTTTAAAAATGTGTTTTCAGACTCTTAATGACTTCTTTTCTATTCAGATTTATCATAGATTACAGCAACAAATCTGGCACTCTGACCTTGAAGTCAGTAAAACCATAAGAGTTCTTCTGAAGCCAATTATATGAAGAGCATGTATGTTTCAGAGCTACTGCATCAGACCAAAAAATGAGGTAGATTCTTAGGTTTCTGAAACAAAAAACCCTCAGGCAGATTTGAAGCATGCAGTAATGCCTGGAATTATTCAGAGGTGAATGAGAAACCAATGGAATTCATAAATAAACAGAAGTACTGCTGTTCTGGCAACTCTTCTGGCACAGTCTGGAGGCTCAAGATATCATCAAGGTAATCTTTAGCTGGAGTTTAGGAGTGAGAAGTCTGAACTCCTTTCTAAAAAGATCAAAGAAAAATTGTTGACACTAATCAAAGCTCATATGAAAAAAAAGATTCTAAACTGAGAAAACTTCCTGGCATCTTGTCTTGATGGTTTTAAGCTCTGTGTCATAAATTACATTATTTATGGATGTCATGCACTGAGTCAGCTGTGAAAGTCTGGGCCTCAGCTAAGTTAAAATTTTACCCTGGAATAAAGTCTAGTGAAACACATAGCAAAACTATGATCTATGATTCTGGCTGATAACTTAGATTCAAAGCAGAGAAGAGGTCTAATGAGAAATTAACACAGATTTATATATGAAGAGAAATTAGGCAATTTATGTACACTCATTCTTAAAAGTTTCCTGACTAATAAGTTTTGAAAGCTAAGGCAGGAGGGCAGAAAAAATTCAACTCATTTTCTTTGTTTTCTGTTTCAGATTCTATCCATTCTTTTCCATTCTATCTCCTTTTGAATAGTATTGAAAGAGGAATGATACTGAATATTAATGGTACCAACTATGAAACAGGTGCAATAAAGAAATGAGATATTATAAAAGACATTGGATGCAAGTCCTGTAGTTTGGGTTCAAATTTTGCCCAATTCAGCTGAGCCTGTTATGTTGGAGGCATCCTGAAAATACAGTGGATTATTTGTTATTTTCTTTTTGTCTTTCATAAGCTGTTTGTACCATGGCAGTTATTAGTTGTCCTGAGCATACTGAGACTGAATTAATTTACATGGGAAGTAGTATCAGATCACATCTGTTTCTACCAGACCAGATGAGCATGTGAACACAAATATCTAAATAGCTTGGTTTTGGTGATATTTCAGATCTAAATGAAAAACCCACTATATCAGCTGAGTCATTACTGAGCCACAGAGAGAAAATTACCATCCACGTGTTTGCATTAATGCATTAGAAGCTTGGTAGGTGAGAAATGCCTGTTCCTCCCTACCATGATCCATCTTAAAGCCCCGAGATGTTCCCACCCTAAGACACCAAAATTACTAAATAGTTCTCCTCATGTATATACTGGTTCATGCTAATCAGTACTACAGATGGGACCTGGAGAAGCTATTTTTTTGAGTAGAAGAGACCTTTGTGACTAGGAAATGTGTGTTGGATCCAAATTCAGTCAGGTGTACCAGAAATTCATGTTGGTGCTTGTAGTACTATAGGTACACGTCCCTTTTTTCTTTCTGTAATACTTGGACATGGATATTCAGCCACTACTATTTCCTCTAGGAAGTCTGACATTTATCTCAAGGCTGGAAAATAGTTATTTCTTTTTATGATATTCATATCGATGACGTTTGTTTTGTAGTTAAGAAAACATTAATGCAGTATAAATGGTGGTGGGGAAGAGAAAGGGGGTATTGAAAGGATGAGTCAATGGCTTGGGTAATTTTTAGAAAGGAGGAAAAGTGTGCTCACCTCCTGTGAATTCCTGTGAATTTGCAGCTGTACAGATTAGAGCAGCTGTCAAATTTCAAAGCTTTTTATTTTCAAGCAGGAAAGGGAGCTAGCTTTGATTTTCTTCATTCCAAGTAAATTTTTAACCACAGTATTAATAAGCAAAAATATGCTGCCATTGTTGCTTCTCTTTTGCTGGTGTGTGTGCAAATACTGTTCTGAGAATAGTCTCATCCAACTTGGAAGAGAAGCTCTTAATTTGTTAATTTTGCTGGAACTCTGGTACAGTGACAATGTCTGGCTGCTCATCAAATATATAAAGACTCTGCACAAACAAAAGTGCCTTCAGACTACAGATGGAACGATGATTAGGTGATTGACAAGTGTGGTATTTTGAGGATCTAGAGATTTGACTTAGGTATTCAAAGAAGAAGTAAAATGTCCAAGTCCCTTAACGGATCTGTAGTGATTAGTCTATTCAAAGGCTGCTAAAGTCTCAAGAAATGTTTGGGAAGGGTTCATTTTCCTCTAACACAGTGGAAAGTAAACAACTGAGAGTGGTCACGGAAGTAGTTAAAACAAAGAAAATAGTTAACTCATTTTCCAAAGCTGTGAGATGCTTTGATATGGGCTGTAATATGCTGGGAGAAGACACATCTGTCAGAGATAATATGTGAGCTGAAGTCACCTTGTGTCTTGGCAAGCTGTACAAATGCTGAAAGAGAAAATTTTGAATGTGCTGCATATTTCACCATTTGCATACTCAGACCCTTCAAGAGGCTGTCTGAACTTTGTGAAGGAGTGAATATTTGTGTGCTCTGAGTCATTCAAGGAAACACATCCATACTGCTGAGAGCTACAGAGGACTCAAGCCCAGTAGGTTCCATCTGGATCAGAAAAAACCCCACCAGTGACTCGGTGAGGATTTGCTGTTCTCTTCTCTTGCTTTCATGCTGATGGCACAGCAATGCCAGCTGATTTCTGTTTTGCTTACAGGAAGTGAGCGAAAGGGGAAATTTTGAATCTATTTCATATGCCAGATGAGGAGATCCTTTGCATCACCAGGGACACAAACAATTCAGGCAATTCACCATTCTCAAAGCCCCAAGCTTCCTGTCCATCAAGTCTGCTTTTGACTGTACCTTTCCAAAGAGAGTGGCTACTGCCTGCTGAGCTGCCCTTGGCAGCTGCCCATTGAGCAGGAGAGACATGTCAGAAACCAGAAAGGGAAAACTGCAGGGAAGATGTTCCTATAAACTGTGGGATATGAGCTAGCAAAGGAAGTACACCTGCCCAGGTGCCTCCTGAGGAGGGAGGAGTAGTGTACTGGGAGGGCTTCAGTTCAGCCTGACACCAGGCCATGAAATTGGCTTCAAAGGAAGCATCAAAAGAGGTTTCCTTAATCCAAGGACTACCTGATGTTGGAACATATGAAAGTAAGGAAATGTTCTGGTTAAACGCCTAATAGTAATAACTTCAGGATTTGTAGAAGGATCTGCCTGAATACCTACCAATCTCCCCACACTTAATTTGTTACAGAATTTTTATTCCTGAAGGAAACTGAGTGATCACTGCCATCTATTGGCAACAAATAAGCTAACATTACTATCCCACTGAGAAAATGCATTTGGAATTACAAAATTGACCTGAAATTGAACGTGCTGCTGTTAAAATTTTTTGTTTTTCTTTTTTTTCTTTTAATGAGAATATTACCCCATGTGAAATGTGCACTTCTTATGCTAGTTTTTTTTGTCTTAGTTGGATGTTTTTGTCTCTTACAACACAAATCTCCATTTGTATGATTTACATGAGATTGTGCTCCTGTTTTCAACAAACACCTGGCTAGGACACCTCCAAGGGATTAAAAAATTGAAATTTTCAAGTATGAGATTACTTGGTTGCTTGAGGGAAAAAAATCATGCTCATGGCACAAACCTTGTGAGAAGAAACACCATGACATCTTCTCAAAGAAGGCACTGAGCGCCACATTTAGTTTCTTACTCATGGCACAAATCTTGTGAGAAGAAATACCGTGAGAGCTTCTAAAAGAAATGCACTGATTGTCACATTTTGTTTATTATTGGTACACTGGTCTTAAGAGCAAAGAAAGGAAAACCCTTGCTGCATGGAAATTCTACTAATTTAAACATGTAAAGGAGAGCTGACCCTACCAGCAGCTATGAAATCAATCACAGACAAAACAAAGTAAGTGACAAACCCCTTATTAATATCTTAAATATTTGTCTTCGATATCTGAATATTTAAGGGTACTAATTGTACAGAACTAACAAATGTAATAATGCACTAATGTTTTTCAACACTTTTATTTTGAATGCTCAGTGTTTAAAAGATTTTCATGCCTACATATAAATAATTCAAAACTAATTTTAAACACATCCTCAATGGCTCAACGTCACTAACTTTATTAGAAGTTGGAGCCATTTACACTAGAAAGATATAATGTAAATTTACCCTGAGTGATGCCATTACTGCACTTGTGTCGTAACTAACACAAAAATAAGTTTTTCTGCTGTGTGTAAATTTATACTTCAGTGGTATTATTGCAACTATAGATTAGATTAGAGGATTAATCAAAACAAATTTGGAAGAAGGATTTTTTTTTTCAATTTGTAGTCAATGGTGTATGGACTTTCCTAAACACATTCATGGTTGTTAGTTTCTCTTGAAAATTAACAGATGTATTTTTTCAGAAGCCCTAAATTTCATCCATATTTGTGTTCCAATTATAGATTGAAATTGCTTCAGCTGACATCCTTTTCTCTAAACAACCGCCGCACATTCACCAAGTAAGATGAGAACTGATGTAAAAGCCAAATGGTGATTCAAACAGCCTAAAATTTCATTTCTCATTCATTTAAGATGAATGTTTTTCAGGTGCTGGGAGCAGTAAAGAAAACTTTGTCAACTTGAACCATAAATTAAAATAAAATTTAAGACTACTAGCTTGTAGGAGGAAACAGATCAGCAGAGACCAAGGATTTCAGGGTCTTGTGCTATGGAAGTACGAGGCAAGTAAAGCTGTCTGACAAGCTTTATGAATGGTTGTTTGAATTCTGTAAGAGAACATTTTCATATAGTTGTAATCCTTTTATCTTGAAAGGATTGCTGCTTAAATTACTGTTAACAAAATCAAGAGTGGGAGGCAACAGAGGCCTGCCAGTATTAAGGGGATCAAAGCATGCTAGCGTCAATGGATATATTTATGTTTCAAGTTTACTGTATTTAATTATTGAGGTGTTTCAGAAGAGAAGAAAAATTCACTATCAATAAAAGAAATATTATACTGTTAACTTTGGTTGGAACTTATTTCTCTTGAAATAGAAAGTATTCTTAATTCGCTATTATCTAATAAATTTGCTGCCAATTCCTTCAAGGGCAGAGAAGCCCTTCAGAGAGACCTAGATAAATTAGAGGCCTGGGCAATTACCAACAATACGAATTTCAGTGAGGAATGTGCTGGATTCTGTAGCTGGTATGGGTCAGCCCTGGATATGTGTAGACTGGGGAGGAAGGTGCTGAAGAGCAGCGCTGAAGAAAGGGATTTGGGGGTCCTGGCTGGTGGCAAGATGAACATGAGCCAGCAGTGCCCTGGCAGCCAGGAGGGCCAACCCTGTCCTGGGGTGCATCAGGCACAGCATCACAGCCAGACGAGGGAGGGGATTGTCCTGCTCTGCTCTGCTCTGGAGTGGCCTCACCTTGAGTGCTGGAGGCACTTCTGGGCACCACAATATAAGAAAGATATTAAGATATTAGAGAGTGTTGAAAGAACAATTAAGAGCATGGTGAAGGGTCTGAAGGGGAAACCTTATCAGGAGTGGCTGAGGTTACTTGGTTTGCTCAGCCTGGAGAAGAGGAAACAGAGAGGAAAGCTCATTAGAGTCTGCAACTTCCTTGAGAAGGGAGGAAGAGGGACCGGTAACAATCTCTTCACTCTCCTGACCAGTGAGAGAACCCAAGTAAATTACCTGAAGTTGTGCCAGGGGACATTTAGGTTGGGTATCAGGAAAATGTTTTTCAGCCAGAGCATGGTTGAATACTGAAATGGACTCCCCAGGGGAAGTGGTCTCAGCATCAAGCCTGACAGAGTTCAAGGAGTCTTTGGACAATGCTCTCAGGCACATGGTGTGACCCTTGGGGTGTTCTGCACAGGGCCACGAGGTGGACTCGATGATCCTGGTGGATCCCTTAAAATACAGCATATTCTATGATTCTATGAAATAAGATTCAATTATTTAATTTTTTTAAAGAAAATGTAACATTTTTCTGTACTTGTTTAAAGCTTAGGGGAAGGAATGATTTCCATATCCAAGACAAAAAATCTTCATATGAGGAGGTTTCCTGCATCTTTTATACTTCTTTCTTGTTATAATTTCGCCTTGTTCTACATACAAGGGAGTTTCTAAAATGCAGTAATTGTGGCTTTGTACTGTTTGTCCTTCGGGCCACTCTTGTGCTTTCCAGACCCAGAATCACACAGAATCAGAGAACGGATCATGTGGGAAGTGACCACAGTGGGCCATCTGGTCCAACCTCCCTGTTTGAGTAGGGTCATCCTAGAGAACATTGAAAGGATTGTATCCAGATGATTCTTGAATAGCTTCAGAGAGGGAGACTCCACAACCTCTCTGGGCACTGTGTTCCAGTGCATAGTCACCCGCACAGTACAGACCTGTGTGTCTCTGCCTCAGTCTTCTCTCTCTTCTCTCTCCCCCCTACTCTGCACTTTGGATAGACAAAACCACTGACTGATTGGTCCAGCCAGCCAGGACTGCATTCCTCAAAACACTGCTTTTGTGATATGGCCAGCTGAAAGCAACATCCTCAGGATATTTCTATGGCTCTGCTGGCCATTCCATCAGTATTGCTAAAATGGAGAGCCTGCTCCTCTGTCTGAAGCAGTGATGGACATATTACAGCATTTTCACCCTTTGCTATTGTTTGTTTTTTTAGTATTTCCGTTAATTTGCCCTTTGTTTTAAAGAACCAGGATCAGAAGGTCCTCAGAATGAGCTTATGATCCTCTCAACTCATGCTTTATTTTTTTTCTCTATGTTGCCAAACGGAGGAATGTTTTTTCTTACAAATAGGAACAGGACAAATGTAAGAGCAAATATTGCTGACACAGAAGACCTACTTCACAAAAATATATATTTTTTTAAATTTAATTAAATGACTTACACTGTTTTCCTCTTGCCTTCCTATTTTCCTCATACTTAAAGCTTGAAAAAGCATTTAGTGATGGTTGTTTAATGGAGGACTAAAAAAGCTCTGCTCTATCAATTTAACCTCATGCCCTGTTATGTTATTGTGATAATGTGCAGTGACAACATCATGGCATTTTTTATAATCAGCCCAGGTCCCTGAAATTATCTTGCTTAATTTTGGCCTTCAGTTGCCTCCTTAGAAACTTCATGGCAGATAACAGCAAAAATTCATCATGGTCAACAATAAGGATTTAATTTCTCACAAAAATTAGTATTTTTAAATAGGTGTGCATATATGCAGACATATGTATGTATGATTTTTTTTTTTTGCTTATACATAAGCATACATACACATGCGTGTATGTCATCCTGGATATGGATGAAAACTTAGAAACCTGACATTTTTCATGGGAATGAGATCCTTCTAATGTCTCTCTTGATTTGCTAGCTGCCGAGCTCCTGTTCTTCCCACAAAGGAGCAAGTGCAGGATTATGGAGAGCAGGCAACCTCCCCACCCCATTGCCAGCTGGCTGGAGCCTTGTATGAGGAAATCTGTGTTATTTCTGTTGAATTTTTATGGACTCCTGCAGGATTTATATGTGCTGTTTAATTCGTACTCTCCAATGGAGTAGCAATCCTTCAGGGACAAAAAGTAATTTTCTTCAGCAAAACAATTTTCTGTGGCATGCAGGAGAGTTCTTCTCAAATCCACACTTTATGTGTGCTCAGCACACTTCCAGGATGTGCCAATGTATCAGAACTGTATTCAAATAGGGCTCAAGAAAAACTGAAAAAGAGCCACAGGGGTCCTGAAAGCTGACAATAGTGAAAGACACTCAGGTATTTCAAGATATGAGCAAGCAGGGCCTTTCAGAAGGATAGGAATGATCTCAGAGAATGGGTAGAAGCTGGGGGGAAACCCTGATAAGCCAGTGTCTTCAGCTTTCAGACACAGAAAGCTATAAGTCTGTCATGCTTCAGAAATGCCCAGAGCCAGTTTATAAAAGCTCAGCATTGTTGCATGAGTGCAGGATAGCTAAAGGAACATCATCCCTGGTTATGCAATAGCAAAGCCAAGTTCATAATCTTCCATTTACTTCAGTAGCAAACAAATTTCCTCTATAATTCCCTATGCCAGAGAAAATACTTTGCTTTGGGATTTTTTTTCAGCTAGTAAATGTCATAAAATCTAACTTACATACCGAGCAAAATCTATGTAGCATAATTCATATTTGAGAAGAGTGCATGAAAAGAATCTGACCTGTCCGTATGTGTTTCAGGTATGCATTTGGTGATGATTTGACAGCAGTCTTTGCCCATAAATTATTATTTGAAGTGATATTTCTTTTGTAAACACCTCTCCCTCAGTTTATAAAAGTTGTTTGTTTGGGTTTTTTAACTCCCGTTTTCAGATGTTCAATTCTGACTTAACTCTCCCTATGAAAACACCCCTTCATTTTCTAGGAAAATACAGTGAATATAGTATTTAAACCAATACCTCAGCTTCTTCCCCTTCATATGTCAAACACATGATTTTTGCTTTTCATAATTTCCTTTCCTATCCTACCACAGCCCACTATTCTTTTCTTCAGGTTTACCTCATGTGTTCCAATTCCTTCATTCCTTCTCAATTTGCTTCAATTTCTTCACTTTACAAAAAAGGTGTGGAGCAGAACTTCCTTCATTCAGCCTATTCAGCCTGTCTTTCCATTTCTTTCTCCTCGCCCTTCTGCTTTCAATCTAAGAAAATCTTCCTTCCTTTCCACATTCAACTTTTTGATTTCTTCTTAATCACCTCCTCCTACTCTGCATTGACTCAGACTTTCTTTTGCTGTTCTTTTAACCCTTCTGTGCCCTGCATCTTTCCTCCTCCCTGCATCACTGCTCCTCACTGCACTCACTCAACATTTTTCTTCTAATTTTTTCTACCTCCTCCACTAGCTTGTTATCTTCCCTAGTTAAATTCTCTCTTTGACTCATTCCATGTTATTATTGTTATTAATAATAGTAGAAAAGAAGCCTTTCATAGAAAGCATGAGGTCTCTGCCAATGAACGTGACAATATAAAAAGAGATTATAGAGACAAAGATGGGGTGAAGACAACTCAAGAAGGCAATGGCATCTAATAGGATGATGAAGTCCTTGTTTAGTTTCCCATCATTTTGTTGTTCAGTGATCCTCTACTGAGGGAAAATTGGGCTAGGGATTAAAGTACTTGCTAAGCTCACTTTAGATAGGTAGCTGTTTCAGATAACCAAGTGGGAGTGCTTCGACTATGTCACTGGAGTCAGTTGTCAGAGACATCCATATTCTGCTTTGTTTTCCAGTATTGTCTGCAGTATTTATTCTTCTGCCTTACAGAGCTGATACTTTGTCATACAAAGCAAAAAAAGGTTGGTTTGTTTGTGTCTTTTTACTCTAAAGTGCTCTTCAAATATTTATTAGGGCTTACATCCAAATAAGTTAAATTTACTGAAATCAGATTTAGTAAAGGCCCATATATTGCAGGCAGGCAGTGTGGCAGGCTATCCCTAATCTTAGTCTTTCTCCTCAAACAGCTCAGGGTCTTTGGGCCAAGGAGATCTGCTTATCTTAGATCCGCTAGCTTTAGTAACACATTTTTCACAGTGTTTTATAAACTGTCTAAACATCACATCTGGCAGGTAAAAGATTGTTTAATAGGGATTTTTTTTTTTTAATTTAGAAGTGTAAAAAAGAAAGGGCTTTCGAAATGCAGTCTTTGCCTAGCCTTCTGTTGGGTTTTGCACATCTTGGTGTTGCCTACCAGGTGAGTAGGCAGCATGGGAGGAGCCCAGTGCAGTTGTCTCAGCACCATATTCAAATTCTTACAATGATGAAGAGATGAGAATTGTGGAGGAAGGAAAACAGGAGATGAGACAGTAGAGATGGAGCAGTAGCGAATGCACTCCTGGGTCCACCTCCTGCTGAGTCAGTTCTGTCTTGGCCTGGGAAGGAGAACAGAAGAGCATGGCATCCCTCACAAAGGTCTTTAGTTCCTTTTCCTCTCCATGCACTAATGAATTGCTCTGGCTTGGTCTTTTATATTTAGAAAAATATGAGGATATCTTTAACTGTTATACATTTGTCAAAATGCTTGAAATGTCCAGTGCACTCAAACGTTGTTGAGATGGGCAGAGGGCACCACAATCTCATCTGGACCCACAAATTTATGAACACTATAAGACAGCAAGGCTTCTGAAAGAGGCACTCCTGCTCCCCTTTGCTACCAGCAATTCACTGACATCTCCATGGTACCCGCTTCTTCACATTCTTTCCAAGAGGAATTGTGAGCTATACAGTGGGCCTGCTAGGGGAACCAGCCTATTGGAATGAATTTCAGCTCAAAATGGTTTCTCAAGCCAGTTCAGCTTCTTTTTTTTTCTAACTCATGTTATTCTATGCCTCTATGATCAGGATGTGCTTCGTATTAATGCTGTACGTGATTGGAAAGGATTGATAGATATTTGGGTTTTTTTTCTTTATTTTCTGCTCCATTTGGTCCTTTCTATATCAGAAGTGGTCCCGTTTTGACAAAGAGATGACACTGGTGTAAAGTGTGTTACCTGAATTGTGGAGTCCCTTCAGTGGTGAACAGAAAGGGATCCAGTGGAAGCTATTAGGTAGGCACAGCTTTGCTCCCATAGGGTCTCACTGCCAGGACTTATATCAAAGGATGCAATAATTCAGAATAAGGAATGTACAACCTCAGCACAACTTCCAGTTTTAATATTATTTTCAACTAGACTGAAAATAATCTCCAACAACAATACACCATGTAATTAACACAGCTTGACTTTCTGTCAGTCAATCTCTATTCTTTTAAAAATGTCCAAGTCAATTTGGAAAAAAGAACTCCACAGAAAAAAAAAATACATCACCACCACCAAAATTAAAATTATTATTAAAATTAAATAGTTAAAAACCACTAAAAGTGTTACTCAGATTCTTTATTAAGTTGTTATTAAGTTCATTATTAAGATCAGGACAAAAATTAAAGTTTAGTAGAGATTTTGGATGTGTTTAATATGGTTTCTTCTTTCTTTCCTTGGTAACAAAGACCTTAGTAAATGGCTTTCTGTTTGTTAGAAATATGAGGAACATGTAAAAAACCGCATGAGTGAACACAGCTGATATTTCAGCTGTAGTGTCCTGTGTAATTTTAAATGAAAAGAAAAAAAAATAGTGTGGGGGATGGATGGCTGAAAAGAGGAAGGCAGAATCAAGAGGAAGGCAGGATCAAAAAGTGTCTACCAAGGAGAAACTGAGGCAGTTGAAGGAACAGGTTAAGTGATGTTTTAAGATTTAGGAGTAGCATGACAGGAAGTGCAATAGAAGAGGACAAAAAAGGACAAATTGAAGAGGGTTAGAAAGATCTAGTTCTTTTATTTTTTATATGATTTTGGAGCTGAGACCTTCAACAGTCCAGTCTTGCAACACAGTAGAAAGGAAGAAAAATTAAATGCTTATTCTTTTCAAACTTATCAGAAAAAAACCCCACATATAATTACATAATGTGTAATTCATTAGTTCCTCTTATGATAATCAAAAGCTTTAGTTGGGATCAGGGATATGGCAAGGTCCTTAAAAGCATTTCAAACATGATGCTAACAAATGAAACACTTTATTTTTTAAATTTTTATGATCTAAAGACACTTTTACATAATTTAGCATAAGGTGATTTTTCTCTGCCATTGGTAGAGGTTTTTACAAAATAACTTTTATCAAAGGATAGACATCTTCAGAAATAAGGAAAATGTCTTTCAATCAATTATTCCCTTGGACCATTATTTAGTTTAATAAGAAATCTGGGGGGTGGGAAGTGGTAGGGAGAAGATAAAGCCATTGGTTCCACAGCCTCTACTACCAGAACAGTGCCAGATCTAGAAGTAGTCTCTGAAAAATAACAATGACTATATCCAAGTGAATTTAGAAGTTATAGGAGTACTGCTCACCAATTTCATTCCCATTGCTTTAATCCCATGTTCTCACCTGATTAAATATAAACTATTCCTTAGGTGTCCCTTTGATGCCTTCTTTGCCTCAGGAGGCAGAGAGGAGGAATTGGTATATACAGATTGGTATTTTTCCCTTCCCTTTGAGTCACTGGAGATTTTCACAGCTGGAGACAATATGTCAAAAAGATCCATTAGTAATTTATAAAATTCTCAGCTGCTTGGCTATGTATCATAATCACAGGTTCAGCTTTAAGTCAGTCACCAGGGCTGGAGTCATCATGAAATTTTTCCTCTGGGTCAGGTAGGCAGAAGAATTCTGACATTCATAGCAAGGGATGACCTGCTTCCTCAGGTTGGTTTATTTTAAAAATCCCCTACTCATTCAAGGCTTTGGCATTGTTCTGGATATTTTCCTGAAGTGCCTTTAGACATTATCGACTTGCTTTTGGCTTGTCATAGGCCTTTTAAATTTTCTCTAGACTATTTAATAATACTGTGTCATCTGAAGTCTGTAGGGGCATGTGGAGGGCATGTTTTATACTCTGTCTGAAGTAAGTCTCTATTGCACTCTAACAGCTTCAGGTTTGTAGACTGAATGGCCACAATGGTCTTTTACAAATTCATGTTCCTATATTAAAGAGATTCCTAGCATCAAATTTCTGCTTTCTGAGTAGGTATTTTTAGACCAAGCTCAAAGTCCTTTCTGATGAACTTGAGTCTTTTGCTTTAAAGTATTTTTTTCTGAACTTAAAATCATATTCTTTTTTTTTCTTTTCAGTTTCTGTTATTCTTCCTGATGTCTGAATTGACAATTAAAGTACAAGATTTGATCAGCAGTCTCACCACTGAGAAACAGTATTATTTGATATTCTTCTTTCTGGATATCAGCAGCATTGCTTGGCCAACTGTTTTTCAGGCAGGAATCCACCCTCAGAGAGCTCCTCTCCCTGCATGTGGCCCTCAGTCTCAGTGCCCATATTGGCCAGCAAATCAGAGACCAATAATCTTTACCTCTTTTCAGTCTAAAAATCAATTACTGCTGAAAATCTGTTACGAAATCAACACTGATGTGTGTTTTATTCAAATAAACATTACCCCACTAACATTTTTAGTATGAGGCTCCTCTGAGAACTAGTTAATCCACTGAATTAAAACCATGTTAACTTTCAAAGTTCTTGTCTAAACTGTCAAGAAGCACAAAGCTTCTTAGAAATCTTTTGCATTGAAACTATCCATGGGATAGCAGGTCTGGAAAGCTTGCCAGTCTGATGAGAAATCATACAAGAAATCAGCAAGGATTCACAGGAGACCACTGTGGAAATCTATCCTTAATGTAATAGATAATCAGAAAACATCTTTGCTGTAGGGAATGGCATCAGATGTCTTAACTTGTGCTTTGGAAGTAAGATGAACCTAAGCTGGAGGACTTTTTAATTTGGAGTGGTCCTTACAGTTAATTTTTTCTACAATTTTTCAAGCCTCCTCTTTCATCACTGACATAACACAACCAAATTTTCTTGTTCTTTTTTAAAAGTTGATTACTTCAGCAGTGGAGGTCAGTGAGCTCTAATCTCAGGCCACTGTGCTGCAGCACTCCTGGAGTGATTCTCATCTGCATTGAAGGTTGCCCTTGAACTTTTCCATCCACAAAAATCCCTAGGTTCAGGCTCCCCTGGTAAAGGCTCTCACTGCAAGATGGAATTAAACATTTTTTTCTGAATCAACGACTCAATGATTTGAATGTAAAGTCTTGATATTGTCATTCTTGCCAAGCCCTGAAAGTGTCACTCAATCTTTGTTGTTGTTGAGAGGAAAAGTTTGGGTAATGATCCTTATGTTGGTTAGACAGATCTATTCAAGGAAGCCATGTCACCAGCATGGTTATTCTGGTCACCAGTCAGCTTTTTGGTGCTGTCAGGAAGTTGCTGTCATGAATTTGCTGTCACAAGGGGCATAATGGTGGAGATGTCTTCTGTGCCAGGCAAGAGATTTAATTTAAACCTGCTGCATCTGGAAATAAACTCTTTTAGCTGCTATAATGACAGGTGTAATAAGCTGTCATTACCTCAGTAAAAGAACTTTTGTCTTTTGCAGTGCATCTGACAGAGCTGAGGATCTAGGTTCAGAAGAAAAAGAAAAGCTCAAACCAGTGGGACAATTTGGTATCTATTTTTGGTATTCTGGGGTCAGTTAACAGCAGGTGCCTGCAGCAGGATTCTTGTGGTGGAGGGTCTGCCTTGTCCTTCTTAAAGGTAATTCTGGTCAAAATCAAAAGGTGACAACAAATCAAGCTGCTATTGGATATTTTCTAAAAATAAGCTAAGCTGTCTATCTTCAGACTCTTGGTAATACAAATAATTGCCTTCACACCTTCCATGTTCCAGCATTTGTGAAGAACTGCACACAGCTCAAAGGGTCCTTTGACCAGACAGATTATTTCTCAGCCCTTGAGACCAGCTGTCCTCAGCACACAATTCTCAGGTCCTGGAAAATCTTTCTAGGTTTTAGAGTATTTTTATTTTTCTTTGAAAATCTTGTAGAAGATTTTGTCCAGGGAGCAATTTAAAAGGCAAGCCACGTTCATTTCTTGCTATTAAGTTCTCAATATCAGCTATGTTAAGAGAAAAACTATTCGGGTCAGATTCTTGTGAAATAACATCTATAGACTCAGACTCAGTAGTTTATTCCATGTGCCACCTTCAGCTGAACAGTCCCAGCTGCAGACAGTGCAGAAACAAAACCTTCCCATCTGAAACTGTTTCAGGAAAAATAAAAGAATATAGGACTTATTTCATAGTCCTACCAAACTTGACTCCTCAGTGTTCTCCCTAGATCTTCTTCACCTCCTGCTAAAATACTTGTAGCTTAGTATTCAGGTTATTGTTTGAAATCTTTATGTCAGAAACTTCTTCATGTTTCCAGCTTAGCCTTCCAGGGCACAAGGGAGACAAGGGGCCTAAAGAATGACTCATATTTTAATTGAAGGTGCAAAATGCCCCCCAAACCTTAAAGGTGACTTAATTTTAGAATTTCTTAATGATAAGGCCAGTAAAGATCATTGCAGCTTTGTAATTAAAAATGCTTAGATATGTTTATAGTAATAAAACATATGTTACTCTTTAATGAGAAAAATGATGATCTTTATTGTACAGGATAACCAATGGAAGCTGCTATCTAAAGTTCTATTAACAACAACCACAATTCTCTGCTGTGCTACTTCTATAAAAAACGTTCAAAAAATAACACCAAGTTATAAGATGCACCAAGTTTTAATTTAAGATATAAATACAGCACATTGACTCTCACATTTCTTTTAGTGACACTGTTTTGCTTCTTTAGCTATATTGCCTCCCCATCAGTTCATTAGCATGACCTGTGCCTTAAAAGCCACTTGCAAAAACCCTATAGACTCATAGAAACAAAGGAATGCAAAAAGTATTCAAAAGGCCATCTGATCAAATCCTCTGCACTGAGCCCCTATAGGCACATATGTATATGGTTGTGTAAAATCTCCGATTTTAAGGAAATGCTCTGATCTGAAAACAGCTGGAATCCTCTGTTATTTACCAAAAATTACAACAGCCATCTATAGTTTACTAGCTTGGCTAATACATTCATATTTTGAGGTGATTTTTCACTTCTTCACCTCTCCTTTTGTAACAACCCTGCATTAAATCCCTGCTTAACAAAGTCAACAGAAAAATTCCCATGAACTTCAACAGAAGCAGGTTTTCTCTGTTTTTCTTCTTGATTTAGATGAGTGGCCATGGAAATCTTTGGCTGATAGATTTATGTAGAGACAGCAAGACACCTAAATTTTAAACGACTTTAGCCTGTCTTTTATTTGAGTGTGTGCTTTGGGAATACATTTAGATAATTTTTTTATTTCAGTGTAAATCCTAAGGTAAAATGTCACTTCTAAACCCACATTTAGCAATTTTTCATTCAATGGATTTGTGATGAAGTGTTGAGCTTAATGGGAGAAATTAAAAGTTTTTTTGCTGAGCCCTGATGACATAGATACAGTTGTCTCTGCCTTGAGCAAGGGAAAGCACTAGATCATCTCTCTGAGTCTCTGTCAGCCCTATGATACTTCAACATAACTGATTTGCTTTTGACTTCAATCAGACATACTTGTGGGTAAGGCACACCAGAAAATAAAAAGACCATGTCGCAGGAAAAATAATGTGAAGTACCTGTTTAAATCTGTTAGCTACAGGAAGCAAATAACCAGACTTATTTAGGCTCACTACTAACAGGTTTTCTGTTCTTAAATAAGATAGTGAGTGAAGCACTAAGATGGTCTCTTTGATGTAAATCTCATGCTGAGATTCTTTCTCCATATAATGATGAGGAGAAACACTAGAGCTACTGACAAAAGGGCCAATGAGAATGGGGTTTCATCTTGCCAGAATTGCCTAGGATTAGTAAAACATCATCCTCTGGATGCAGTCTGGTCCTCCTTCTTTCAACTTCTCTCTGATGAATTCAAATATCCAAACAACTTAAAAGGGGACAAGGCTTTGCACAATAATGGAAAACAAATCTTTTTGGGTTTGTTTTTTTTTTTTTGTTTTTACACAAAACTTTAAGGTTCTTGAGCATAGAAAGAATCTGAAAAAGCTGCTTAAAACTTGTGATTTAGATGTGCTATGGTTCTAATTGGTTCTTTTCATTTTAAGTCTTGTCCCAACTCCTACAGAAATGAATGAAAATCTTTGCAGTAACTTCAAGGGCTGATAGATCTGCCTCTCAAGCTGCTCTGCAGGGACACCCACTCTCTTGTTTTCTTGACTTCTTGATTATTCTTTTGAAAATTCCAAAATATAACATAAAAAAGGGTAAGAAATTAAGTAACCTACCTGTTTAATTTGTCTAACAGAAAACTAATTATAAAACAGTTCATTTCCCTCTGGGTGAGTATAACGTCCATCCAAGGAAAGAAGGATACAGCTCTTCCAAAGGAGAGAAACAAGTTATAACAGACCTAAAGGACAAGGTTAAAACTGGGTGGCTCATAATGGTAAATGGCCAAGCTGGGTTCCCTAAATAATCAACATGCAAGTTAAAGAACAAAATTTAATGTCCTTTGTATTTGTAGCAGCATTTTTATCTTATGAACCCACTACGTGGGGGTGACATATTTGAGAATCTTTGCTGAAGGGGTTAGAAATTTCCCAAACTGGCAGCCCCAGGATGCTGTCCATCAAGATGACATAGTCAGCCATGCTAGTCTCTGCAGACTCCCTAGGTCTTCTTTGGGGATGTGAGTGAGAATAGAGGGACTACTTGCTTGCCTTTTGCAATACTGCTTTTAATCCTTATGAGTATTCTGCCATCTGCCTCAAACAGACACCAAATAAGGACTTTGGGGTTTTTATGAGCAGCAAAATTATTCTGTCTTAAGAGTGCCACATGGATTTCCTTCCCATGTGACCTGCTTCCAGGGCTAGAAGATATAATTCTCATCTATAACTAGTAATGAAGTTGGGCAGAGGAGCTTCAGTCAAGTCAATACTTCGGTAGGTTCCATAGAAAAAATCAGTCCCATTCTGTGGTGTCGATATATGTCTCTGAGGGCAAAATAAAAGAATAATAAAATAATAGAAACAAATGAGCAAATGGAGAGAAAATTTAGGATTTATTTTGCAGCTGGATAATTTAATATGCTACTTTTTTTTCTCAGCTGATTAGTGCTCTCCTTTCCCTCTTCACTGAACTTAACCATCAGCTTGACAAAAGTAAACTCCTTATATGCACCCAATAAAGATGCAAAAGCAGGAAACCACCTAGCAAGAAAAAGAGTGGCACCTTGCTTCAGTTATTCTGGGAATCCACAGCTCAGTCCAGTGTATCTAGTGCAGTACACTGACATCTAAAAAAAATTACTGTGATAAAACCCTTTGCAAGCATTTATTAGTTAAATGTGGTTTGATCTCTGATCTTTGTGGGATCACACCCCCAAAGGTGAGTGAGGATGGCCCAAGCAGAGGATGATGTGGGAAAGAAGCTGGTCCCCATCACCAGCAATGACACAGCCCCTGTGAGACACAGCCCAGAGTGTGTGCTGCCTGAGACAGACAGAGAAAGGTATGAATGAAGGAGCTTGGGGAAAGAGACAACGTTTGTAGGGAAATGTTGTGTGCCAGACAGATTCAGAATAGTTTAAATATCCTTCAAAACTAAATTTCCCATTTTCACATCTTACAGGATATCTCAAGTCTTTTTTCTTTTTGTCCCACTCTTATTAAGTAAATATCTAAGTGGTAACTTACAACAAAGAGTTATACTTGCAACAAAAATACCAACATAAAATATTATCTGGTCTAATAATTTGAAAAATGTGTATTGCTTTTCAATCTGTCAAGACCACCTGCATACAACTGCTCTCTGAAAGTTGAGATTTTATTTGCTAATTTTTGGCTGATCTATTTAGGGCTTTAGGAAGCAAGTTTCGTTAAGTGACTACTTTTTTTGTGAGCTTTTCATTAAGTGTTATTGTCAAAAATTAAAAAAGTTGTTTTGAAGAAGCAAACTTTTACGAGGTTCATAGTTTGTGAATTCACCTGCCAAAGACAGACTACCTATCACTTCCCTTGACAACAAAACAGAACCAAATTTATACACACTTCAGAGTTTGCTCACAGCTTCTTGGTTCAATAAAAAAAGGAGGGAATTAAATACTTTCCTTGTTGTACTCCCAAGGGAATCCCGCTAAGTTAAAGCACATTTTAATCTCTTGAGCCGGCAGCTTTATTAGTAAGCGTTCCCCAATCTTCAGGGAAATCTAATTTCACAAATAGATCAGAGTCACTTCAAACGCAGCTTTCAGTTGCCATCCACCGGGGGACAAACGGGGAGGAGGAAGTTTGTCAGAAAAGACCCTCTCTGAGCCCAAGAGTGATTACCAGAGGTGTCTCCATCGACTGCCACCCACCTAAAGTCGATAGTACTCAAATGAGTACGCCGGTGTGGACTATATAAGAGAAGCGCATGGCCCTGAAGGGCGCATCCCCCATCTCCGGGCGCAGCACCGAGCGCCCCACTCCGCGCCCGGCGGAGCCTCCGCGGGGACACGGGCTCTGCGACGGCGGCACAGCACCTCGCTCCGCAGCCCGCACGCACCCAGCCGGACTCGCCTCTGCCTGAAGGTAAGCGGCCGCCAGCCGCCTCTCCGGAGGGGATCTTGGCGTGGAGCGAGGAGGTGTCGCTGCCCCGGCAGCGAACGGCGGGTCGCTCCCCGGTTACTCCCCGGGATTGCCGTGCGCCCCGGCACGGCAGCGAGACAGGGAGAGCCCGAGCCGTCGGGGAAAGCCGGCTCTCTCGAGGCTCCGATTAACTCCTTCGCCCAAGAGGATTTGCAAGGCAGGGCAGCTAGAAAAGAGTTTGTAAATAACAGAATTTCCCTCCCTCCCTCTTAATCCTACCCGTTCTCTATAATTAGAATAGCTTACTTAGGGCATTAAGTGCTGCTCTGGAAGCCCCAGCCTGTGGTAATTGATTTCGCCCTTTCTACCCTGATGTGCGGCACCTCCAATGTAACCTGCCCCTCAGGGAACTCCATCCGACTGCCGTCCGTGCTCGCTCCCCGAACTCCCGGTGTGGCACCGCCCGGGCGGCTGGACAAGGCTGGCCCACCGCGGGAATCCCGCGCCGCCCCGCTCCGCCGGCAGAACCGGGAGGCACCCGCGGGCGCGGGGACTCCGGGGCCAAAGGGAGCCGAGCAAATGCCCCGCCAAACCCTGTGCCGCGAACATGTGCGGCGCGGTTAAAGACCTTCCCCCGATCCGTGTGTGTTAAACGCGGCCTCCCTGGAGCCGGGCGAGCGCGGCGGCCCCGCACGGGGCCAGCGGGTGCCGGCCCGTCGGGTCCCCGCTCCGCGGCCCCTCCGCCGGCGCTGCGCGGCCGCGCCCGGCCCCGGCGAGCGGAGCGGCGGGCGGGGGTGCCCCGGGGCGCGGCATGGGGGGCGGGCGGCCGGGGTGCGGGCCGGGCCCGGCGCTGACCGCCTTCCCTCTCTGCCTCCTCCCAGCGCCGCAGAGATGCGAGGGGCGAAGAAGCGCCAGGCGCTGCCCGCCATCGTGCTCCTGCTGCTGGCCTCGGCCCCGCCGCCGCCGGGCGCCGAGGGCAGGGACGTGCCCGCCGCCGGAGCCGAGCGGGGGGCGCTCCTCGACATCCTCCTGCAAGCCCTGGGCGACGACGGCCGCCCGCTGCCGCCCCGCCCGCCGCGCAGGGACCGGGTGATCTCCCGGCGCTACAGCGGCGGCAGTGCCCCTCCGACAGAGCTCCGCGCCGCCGCCGCCGCCGCCCCGCCGCCCCCCCGGCTCTTCGCCGCCGCCCGGCACGGAGGTAAGAGACGCCGCGCTGCCCCGCGCAGGGAGCCCGGGGGTGCAGCCCCTCCGCATCCCGTCCCCGCCGCTCCCTCCGGCGGCCGAGCCCGACGGCTCCTTTGCCGGCGCATCCCGCTGCGGGAGCGAGCGGAAAGCGGGTCGGGGGATGCTCTCCCATCGCCCCGGGGCTGCCACGGCGGGGGCTCTGCCTTTGCTGAGTTCGAGCCCCGCTGAGAGCAGCACAGCCCAGCCCCGCTCCCCGGCTGGAGCTGTGGGGGTATCCGAGACAGAAGGGAGGAGAGGGTCACTGGGGCTTCGGCACCTTCGGCCGGGAGGTCAGCTGCGACCACCATTGATCCACAGCCCCTCAGAGCCAGCCTTCCAACTTCCCTGTACCGCAGCGCAGCACTGGGGGAGCCCCATTTCTCCCCAGTCTTAGGACGGCTGCTCTGATCTGCACAAAGAGAATAAATGACCAATCTGAGCGACAGCTCTCTAGACATACTCCTGTAAACTTCCTCTCCAACTTTGCTGCTTCCCGTGTGATGCACTTCTCTAGTTTCTCAGGGCAGGTGCGGAAGGTCCAGACCGAGATGGGCGTGGGGCTGATTTCACCTTTCAGAGGACGCCCAGACTGGGTCAGGGAGCCCTGCAGCACTGACACGGGCCAGGCCTGGCAGGGACAGCAGGGGCAGTTCAGGACCAAGCACAGCTGCCTGGTGATAGTCACAGTGTCCTTGGCCAGGAGACTAACACTTCTAGGCTTCGTGCAGAGCCATGCAAAAGCACTTGCTCCTGGAGTGGAGCTGCCGGAGGGGTCTGTGTGAGTTAGGATGGTGCAGTGCTGCAAAACAGGAGAATCTATTGACTGGCCCTGCCTGTGGCCCACTAATATTTTTCTCTTGTCGTCTGCCACAGACCTTGCTGGAGAAAAACCTAACTGAGGAAACCCAAGGAAGTTTGGTTTCTTAGGGATTTGTGTCCCTGGAGAGCGCCCTTGTGGCTGGTGGCTGGTACATGGGTGAAGCTGAGATGCAGCCCTCCTCAAGTCTCACTGGTAGACTTATTCTTTTCTGTTCACTAGCCTGTTTTAAATGAAATGAAGCTCCATTTTTGAAAAACTTGAAGTTGGGTGACAAATGGAGAAGTTAATAGGTGAATAATTGATTGGTAGGGTGGCACTTGCGCAGGGAGATTGCTTCTCATTCTAAGGAAACTAGGATAAAATTTATCCATCAAAAAGTAAACAATGCTCTGGCCAGGGAAGCTTCTTAGCCTGATCTGCTCCAGATATTGAACCATACTTCTGTAAGGGGTTGAATGTCCCAGTGAGCTTCCAGATATTCTTGCTTTTTCAGACCATAAAGTCTCTGGTAGTTATGGAAAGCCAGCCCAAACCAGACTGCCACAGATTTGTGTGCTGACTGGAGAAGATGCTGCAGGTTATCAGCATGACTGGTCAGAACTGTTTATTTGCTGTGGCTTGAATTCTTTATGTGCTGTGGACAAGACCACAGCCCAAGAAAAAAAGTAAAATGTTTTTTCAAGGAAGAGTACATGAAGTCTTACATTCTTCTTTTCAAGAAAATGAAAGATAGAGTAGTATAAGCCTGAGAATTAATCTCAGGTTTCTACTTTGCAATAATTATTGCAAGAATTACTATTATTAGGTGGTTTGAGGAAAAAAAAATTTGTTTTGGACAGCAGTCTCTCCCATTTGAGATGTTTGCTCTTAATGAAATAATTATATTTAACTATAGAAAGTAGAAATATTTCATAATATTTATGTAACTTTGAAGGGGAATTTTCTTAAACCCATCAGTATTATACACAGTAAGATAGTGTTAGTTGTTACTTTTAGTAACTATGTTGTACACAAAAGAAACAGATGAAGATCCTTAGAGAAATTCTCCATTTGTCCCTGACATAGGTACAGCATCCTAGGGGCAGCCACAAAGGCAGCTGTCTCTCCAGCCTAAAAAGAGCATTCTACAGTTTAAATAATAGTCCCATTTTAATATTCATCTCATTTTTTGTTACCAATACCAAGGATAAAAATTAGTACCTCTCATGATGGTATGTACTTGTTTTTCGGGATAGAGGACTGTGACGAAGCTTTTCTCACAAGTAATTAACTTTTTTATAACTCCTGTCACAAACACATTAATGGCAGCTTTTTACTCCAGCTGGTAGCACCTGATCAAACAGAATGGCTTATCTTAGCCTCAGACAGGAAAGTTGTTGCATTCAGTTGAGTACTCAGCCAACTGGAGTTATGTATTTTGATTGTCTGTAGCTGCTGAAAATCAAACCCAAGTGTCTGATTTAAAAGACAATTGAGCAGCTGATTACTTCTTTTGTTTGAAACAAAAAGCATCGGGAATAGTGCTGTATACACAACAGAGAATCCAAGACAAATAATTTCTGTGTGTTTTCTCTTTTCCTTTTTTTTTTTTTCCTGAGGGTCCTATTCTGTATTATCAATGAGCTGAATAGCAGGAAGGATTAAATGTGCTTCCTCTTCTGTTCTCTCATTCCCTCACTCTCAGGACCCTCTCCAGCTTTAGTCTAGCCACTCACTGAGCTGCACCTCCACACTCACCTTTCTTTTATTTCATTTAGGGGCTTGGTTTATTATTTGTATAGTGAGACATCTGACCTGGAGTACCACTGGGTGAATTCTAGGGGCAGCACAGGGTGAGTGGCTGCAGCACACATTCAGGGGTGAGGTTTGAGAGAGGATGGGACCTCCTCTTTAGATTGGTGGGGTCCTACTCATTTAGCTCAGGCCATAATGGAAAAGCACAGCACCCTCAGGGCGTCTTTGATGAGGCAGGAAAAAGAAGAGTGAAACACTTACTTCTCAGACATTGTACATGTACTGCTCAGTTCAGATGCATAAAGGGGATAGGAAAGCAAGAGTGGTTTTGGTCTGTGGTACCCTATCTGGATGTGGCTTGAAAGTGGCTCATGGACAGCTCCTGGGCCAGAGCTATGCCATGGGAATAAGAGTTGTGCTCTACTTCGTGTGATTTTGTCACAGAGCAAAGGGTCAAGCCTTAAATGGAGTGGACACTCAAACCTGCTCAGCTGTGTGGGACAGTGTGATGCTGTGACCTGCCTGCAAAGGACTCATTGGGTCTTTCTTGCCCCTTAATAACCAGGGTTATATTCCATGTCATGTGCTTCTTAACCATTAGAAAATTTGTGTCATGGTTCTTGTATGACCCATGACACTTACATAGGCAATAGAAATGCCAGTTTCACCAACACTTTAGCTGTCTTAACTTCTTATCTCTTTTATCCCTACATGTTCAAAAGTCTTATCTCACACAGACCTGTCCCTGTTTTTCTTGGTGACCTGATTAATGAGAATGAGCACTTACTCTGAACAGTATCTTTAGAAGAAATTCCAACTAACCAATCTTCATATTTTCTAGGATTCCTGGTAGGATGCGACTAAAAATACAAGTTGTTCCTTAGAGTTATTATATCCAGTAGGATTAAAATTCCTGTCATAACATCCCTTACTTGCCTGATTTCCATGCTTGAGTGTGATTTTATATTTTTCACTAAGAAGTGTCTTAAAGTTTTTTAATCTTAGTGATGAAAGCTCTTCAATGGCTAATCTTTTTTATAACTATCCCCTGCTTCTGATGCATAACTGTGGTCAGCTTTTTTTTATGAAGAAAACATGTATTTTCACAGAGAGAAGATTCAGCTTCAGGTTATTTTTGGATGTCACGTCAGGGGAACTAGAATAGTTTGTCATTCTTCTTTGATTTTCTTTGTTACATTTATCCAAACATTTTCCTCAAAACCAGAATAGCTTCCATGTAATTAGATTTAAATAATCTTGAGAAATAAAAATATCTGCTGTGACTATTCTTTTCTTACATGTTGCCCACCACAGTGGAGAAAGGAGCTGTCTGAACCTACAGGCGTTAGGGGGCTGAAATTTCCCTTTTGTCCTGGGAGACCAACAAGACATTTTAAAACATTTTGAGTAGTCATTTTTCAAGCATGAAGGAATGAAGATAAATATTGCTCTGAGTTTACGAGTATGTTCAAATTAGCCTCCTGAGCATATCTACTTCAGATTTAGAATAACATATCAGAGAAGAGAATTTGGCCCTCAAAATATTTAAACTTTGAGGTTGCACTTACGAGTTCAGTTTTATGCCAAAATTTCTTACACATCAGCAGCAGAAAACTGTAAGTTGTCCTGTGACATAGTGCTAGTTTAACCATTATTCATCATGAATTAGATTTGAAAGATATGTTTGAGGTTTGTTTTAGTTTATGGTTAAATCAAACCCAACCCATGTATCCTATGTAAAGCATAAGAAGAGTTTTGTTCCTTTTCCTCACTTAAAAAAATCTCCTGTAATTGTAGTGATAATTACAGCTGGAAGTCCCTAATTCTGAAAGACCTGCTGTGCCTAGTACTAAACTACCTCAGTGAATGTAATTACAGATCTTGAATAAAAAAGGAGACCATTGAGGAATGTAAACTTTGTCTCTAAGAAATTAAAATGCACGGTATGACATAATGCAGTGTTCTTTGTAATACTTAAGCCTCATCCAATTATTATTCCTGTTAATAATTTAGTTTTTTTCTTTTTTTTTTTTTTCTTTTCTATTTTTTCACTGTATTGTGTTAATAGGAATTGCTGGGCATTCAGAAAACTTAGAAGATGGGAGTTAATAAAAATGACATTCTCCAAAATCACATTTACCAAAACCACGTTATCTTAGAAATTAGCAAAATAGTGGATGAAAGTGTTTTGGAAGAAAAATAACTGTTACATTAAAAAAAAAAATCTTTTGATTTACAGTAATTATTCCTGATCCTGTAACTGACATTCTTGAGTCAATTATTTTTACAGTCAAGTTAGTAGGTAGGCTTTTCTGAAGCAAAACCAGACAAACATATTCTGCTTTTGAAAGATTAATATAATGTATATTCCAAATGGGTAAGGGGCTTGTTTTTCTTTATTTTTAATGAGGTGGACATAATCTGGAGATAAATTCTAGGTTTGTCTATTCCTGATCCAATGATTAAAAGAAAATACATTGTCATAAATTAGCAAATGTAATGAATCATCACATGCTGTTCCTCTCAGCTGAACATCTATATGGCAGTGTCCTTAGGACAGGGCAGCTGGCTTGAGTGCTGGGGGGACTGAAGATCCCATAGGGCAATAAGATTCCCAGGCCAGTGGTTCCAGGGGCTGTGAGGACCTCACCACGCCATGAGGCAGAAATACAAACAGTCACAGAGGGTTCAGTGGAAAGAACCATTATCTCTGCTTGCACCATGGTTAGGTGCCAGTTCCACCCGAAAAATTCAAGTGGGCAGGATAGATTTCCATTTCCTATGATGAAAGGAAGTCCCACACACTGCAGAGACTGTATATTCCTTCACTTCTGCACAGTGCTTGGACCAGTCATGGTTATGATGGCTTTGAGATCTGTCACAGCACTGCTACATTCCTGTCCCTGCCTGCTTGGGTTTTTAGGTGTATTGTGCAACATGACTCTTAACAGCAATACTCTGTGTTTGGCAAGCACAACTGCCAGACTGTAGAGCCAGGCCACTGAACAAAAGGCATCTGAAATCTAGGATGAGATAGAAGTCTTCCGTATTATGGTGGAGAATATCAAGCCCATGGACCAA
The DNA here is from genome assembly GCF_036417665.1 of Passer domesticus. Taxonomy (NCBI): domain Eukaryota; kingdom Metazoa; phylum Chordata; class Aves; order Passeriformes; family Passeridae; genus Passer; species Passer domesticus. Next base: position 121,581,528 of record NC_087474.1, on the reverse strand, counting down.
CCCTGACAGCTGATGGAGGAGTGAGCAAAGATAAAACATAGTTGTTGCATACATGGAGGCCTAAAAATATAGTGAAGTACCAGAGTAGTGCTTCAAATGGAGTGGTCTCTATGGGGCTTTGCTCTCACTCCCATTAATCCCAGTGAAGGTCACTCGATATCTGAGACATTGTGCTGTCCTGGCACAAAAAATGGAGAAGTCTTGTTGAACTCAGTACCCTGAGCAGCAAACATTTCAGTGCACCGTGCTGTCCAAGGAGCAAGATAGGATGTCAGCATATGGAAAAGTTTTTCTGTTGAGCTATTGCTTTGATCACTATGAGGAGATCTTCTGGGTTTTGTTTTAGTCCTATTTCTATTTTTATAAAAATTGTATTTACCACGACAAGACACCCAATTACCAGTGTGTGCAGCTCTGGCCCCAAAAAAGTGAATGTCAGAATTTTCACTGTATTACACCAGGACTGGATCTGAAGTACTCCAGGACTTCTCCAATATGCAGCAAATTGAATAGCAAAGAAAACAGAACTTTTATTTCAAAGTAGATCTGCATGCATTACCATCTGTAATTCAGGAGCAGCATGAAATTTGTAGTAGTCTAGCTTGGCCCTGAGCCTGTGAGCAAACTGAAGAGCTGATATATTTTGTGTGGTTTTTTTCTTTACGTTATGCAAAATTTGATTTTTCTACCAAGAAAGAATGGCAGGTCTCTGTGTTTCTGTGGTTGTTATTTCAGGTGTTAGTCTGCCAGGGAAAGCCTCTGAGAGGTGGGAGAATGGCAGTGCACAGGTATAAGGCTTTGTAATACATTTATTGTTTGACAGACAGCCTCTAGTCTTGAAAGCACACTGCTTCAAGTGTAGAAATGATGTTGCTTTTAATGTAAGTATGTATACAGGGAAAAAAGATACAAAAAGAGAATTATACATACATGCATACATCTAGGCACACAGACTCCTCTTATAATTAATAAGGTTTGAGGGCAATGTGCATGAGAATGATGTGATGTTTTAGACCCACATGTAATTTAAGAGTTACCAATGGGAATTATAAAGGCTTATGTTTTCCGTAGTGCTTAACTCAGCATAAAAAGTAATTGCAAAGCAGTCATCACTGTGTAAAGCTGTAAGTAAAACTTCATAATCAGTGAGATGCCTGAGAAAGATGCACCATATACAAAAAAGAGCCACTGTGAGCTGCAGAGAGAAAGGGGCGACTGCTTCCATGCTTAAAGTATATGTAAGGCCACAGTCTGCATTGAGATCATCTTATTCTTAAAGAAGATCTCTCCAAGTGACCCAAAAGTAGTTTTTGGAGGGGGAACATATCCCCCTTATTAACACCTTTTTTCTAGAACAAAAAAAATTTGTTTTGAGAGGTTTATCTAGTACATTTCACAGAAGTAAAAATACCCTCAAACTGAAATGAAACCTTATCCTATATTAATTATTTTTAAGGCTTGTTTTAAACATACCAAATAAGTACACTTTAATAGTCGTGGTAAAGTCTTCTTTTTCATTACATGCATTCAGATGACATTGTACTGAAAAAAACCAAAACAAACAACTCAGTTGTTTGCTTTTGTTTGGTTTTGGTGGTTGATGGTTAGGCTTTTCTACTCAATTTAAGGATGAGTGCTTCATTTTGTCACTTGTGAATTAGAGGTTACTACTTCTGTGTAAGTCCTAGAGGCTATTTACTTATTTTGTGGGTTTTTAATGTCGGCCAATTGGAAAACAGTTGCTCTAGTGAGAGGTTTAATTGACTATTGATTACATACTGAGAGCACAATTCTTTAGGTTATAAACAAGATTTAACACATGAAGGATCCAAGCATTTGATTGATTAGTGGCCATTTTGATATTATCCTATGTTTTATTATGTCTACTTGTGCAAAAAAATCATTGATGTGCAGTGCTCCACTGATTTTATCAAAAGAGGGCTTAAAAATGTTCTTGTTTAGTATAGGTTTTAACACGAGAGAAAAATGCTGTTTGGAGTTACAAATTGTGGTTACTTTTTGATCCTAATATTTTGTTTTTAAAGACAGAGTTAAAATGTATGTAGCCAAGCAAAAAACACTCACGATAAAGGCACAATTTTTAATGCTAAGAATATTTAAACTTTTTTTTTTAAGTTTCTTGTTCTTGTTATTTTATAAAATCTATCAAGTTTTTCTTTCTCAATTCCAGTAAGTTGGTTCAATTGCATTTTAGTATGTGTTATCTTGCTACATGATTTGAAATCTCTGTCTTTGGCTTAAAGAAAAACATTTAAAGTTACATCAGCAAAGCAATTATTGTCATGTTCCTTGCAGATTTCAGACAGCATTCTGAGTGACATAGCACAAATCTAATTAAGGCTTTGCTACTCAAATTATTTTCTTCTTTTTTACTCAAGTCTGTAAAATAAAGTGAAAAGCAAAATAAAACCCTAATGGAAAACAGTCAGACAATTTTTCTTCCTTAGCCTGTGCTGTTTATGATGACTTTGAAATGAAGTGTTAGAAAATTCATCCTTGTCAGCACATGTGGCAGTAGGGGATGTATGCCCTGGATTAGTAAAACCCTGAAATCCCATTGGATTAAAATAAGTAAGGAGATAGCTGTGATGTTATTACTCTAATCATGATAGAGTAATTACTTCTTAGTCTGTTAATCACATAGCATGCCTAACACATAGGAGACTTCTTTGCTGTCACAGAAATTTCAATTTAGGAAATTTAGGAAAAAGATTTTCGGAACTTGTCTTTTACACAGTAAACAAAGAGTTATGGCTGAAACATACTTTATAAGAGGGTTTCTTGTGGCCTTCAGGGCCACAAAATCTCTTGGGATAGAAGGCAATCTAGAGCAGGCTAGTTGCTTGCTTTTTATACTATGCACCAAAAGTTTGAATGGTCCTCTTGGTCAGTAGTAAATTAGCCAAGTAGCACAATTTGGGCTTCCCATTATTATATGATCAATTACCAGGTTTGTATATGAAGATAATGTATACAGATTTTCCCCTTTATTCAGTACCAAGTCACTTTTCCAGATATCAGTCAACTTTCATTCTTTCAGAGAAGGGATTACAACAAAATATTTAATTTGAGTGGATAGGACTGGCAAAGATACAGCAAATTTACACAGATCTACTTCTCATGAACAGGGTGGCTCTACATTACCTACATGATGGAGTCACTCCATGCATGGATGTGTGATTCAGCTGCATGGGAATATGGAGGATCACTTGTGTAAGATGCAGTCAGGGCTTTGAAAATCCTTGAAACAAATCCAAACCACACATTTATACTGAAGTCCACTGTCCCAGAACTGTGCAGCGCCTCCAGAAAAGCCATCTTTACTCTTGGCTGGGATAGTTGTTTGTTTCCTGTCAGAACAAGGAGTGAGAGAAGGAGAAAATCTGGAAATTAAGTATTGCAAATATGTTAAGAGTTATCTTAGAATGAATAGAAAACTTCTCCAGTATTAAGAGGAGCAGTTTCTCTGCAGTTATACTCTATCTCAGAATGCCAGAATATTATAACAGTGACAGTGGTATTAAAAAATCAGGGAAATGTTAAAGATGCTGAGTCAGAAACTATGTAAAGTGTTTTCTGCTTTTTTATTTAAGGTTAGCTCTTTCTGCTCAGCACCTTTTGGCCCACTGAAATGTATGTTTGCATGTATATTGCACCTGTTTATGAAGATCAAACCTCCAATATTAGTATGTCTAAGTAGTTCACTATCTTTGATTCATTTAAACGTTATACTCACATAAAATATTCTGATCTTAGTTATGCTTTATAAGCAGTCTCCTTATGTAACTATGATAGGGTAAAATTACCTTAGCTTGAGTATAAACCTGACATGTGATCCCTGGGAACATCTTTAAAGTAGTAGTTAGAATAAAGTATCTATAATGGAGAAATGGTGTATTATTAATCCATCTGTGACAGTTCTGTATCTGTTCTCATGCGGAAAGAAATAGAAACATTTCTAAAATAAGCATAGGAAATGTAAAGTACGGTTAAACATTACCATTTGCACAGCAATCAACCTGGAGCCTATTCATATTTAGAAAAAAGAGCAGGGTCTAATTAAACTCTGGCAAACTCGATTCTATTTTCTTTCACACCAACAGAGTTTGCCTGTTTGTCAGTGCTGAGTTTGGCTTGCATGCAGTTAAGCACATGTCATCAGTTTTCATTCAGTCGATTCAACTAGTTCATATATTGCTTTTGATGTATTGCAGCTGTTCTTGTGTTTAATTTATGCAAATATTCCAGAATCTACATTTATTAGCAGCCATGATAGCTAAAACAGAGTGCTTTGCATAGAGTCCTGCAGAATCGCCCAAAGTGAATTTCCTCTTAATACTTACAGATATGTGATGTCTTATTCTAAGAGTGGTTTTGCCTTCAGTCAGGAGCCCTCCAATAACTTTCCAGGCATAATTTGTAGTCTCTGAATTCATCTGAAATATCATCTGAAATATCTTGATAGTTTAGTGATTCTGAGTAGCTAATAGACGAATTAATTAAAATTGTTGTCTGTTATAGAAAAAAAGAAATTTTTTTCAGTAGATCAATTTCAATTCTATAGAATTAAATAGGGAAAGATAGCTTCAGTAAATAATGCCTTGAATAGTTTGACCAGTCTTTTCTATATGCCTCATTATTTTCAGTGTATTATCCGTTTGTAAGTTTAATGAACAATTAGCATTGTAATACATCTTTCCTCTTGGAAAGGGGGAAGTACATATTCGCAGCTTATTATTCAAAATACCAAGGGTTTCATAATACCCTACATTTTCTCATTTTAGTTGTTTGAGGAATATTCCATCCTGTTTATTAGATTTTTTTTAAAAGAATGATCTTTTGCTTAAACTCATACATCAGCTCTGTAATAGTTTTGAGATTTTTTAATTTACTCTTCAAAATAAATATTTTAGTTTTTTACATGTTCACGTCTCTGTCAGAGGAGAAAAGAAAAGAGATGAAGTATGCACAGAGTGCTTATCTGTACATATGTGGTGCTGTTTCAGAGTCTCATAATGCAAAGTATAGTTGTTAAATAACTTTTTATATTTCAAATGAAAACTTCACAGAATATGTTAACCTAAATCTTTATCTTTTCTAGTTTTAACTGTTTTCTAAAATGATCGCTAATAGTAATAGCAGAAAAGTAACCATATACTCTACAATTGGCTTATTTCTTGATCCCACAGCATTTTCTGATGGAAACAGGGATTTGCTGAGAGGGAAAAAAAAGAAATCCATCCTTCTTAATGTTCTTTTGCCAAGCTAATATAAGGGTCTCCACAGGCAAGGATTAACTAATACAAATATGCTTTCTGAGCAGCTACTGAAGAATTACTAATAAACATAATTACAGCTGAGTTCAAGATATCCAACCTTGTAAATATATCCTGGTATAATTTCATTACGCTTGGCTGAATCCCTAGAAGAAGCCAATGCCTCAATCTCTTTGTTCAAGTCTTAATGAATTATTGGAAAGTGGCTGATTAAAAAGCATTGAATCAGAAGAGGCTGCTGCATTCTAAATATTGCTCTCTTTGATGTTGTTTACCTCCCAAGTTGACCATTTCCTTGGCCAAAAATCTCTGCACATGAAGGTCTGAACCTACTTTTTTGGACCATTAGATTTTGTATGGAAGATAAATGTGGTAGGTCGCTGTTTGTTGAACATTCTAAGTGTTCATTGGAACTCACACCTTAGAAGAGAATTCTCCCCAGAAGTGGGGCACAACTATATGGTAGCTAAAGGGGATACAATGAAACAAGTGAGATACCCAACCAGACCTTTAATTTCTTCTTAGAAACCACACTTTCCATACTTATTCCTTTTTGCTACCAGTTTCCAGTTGCCTCCAAATGGACGGCTCTTCGGCTGCCCAAGGCAGAGTCTATAATATGAAAATATCTGTTTGTGACACTGAAATCACTGTGAGGCACTGGGGAAGAGCTGTGGCCTACACTATGTACCAGCATGTACTTGTGGAGAGCTCCAGGTTTTAGTTAGTCAAAAAAGAGCACGGGCATACAGGATTAGGATGTGAGTGCATCTTGAGATTGGACTCAGATCCTTGACAGTCTGAACATATTCAAAGGTGTGGATGAACTTTGAATAATTGGTGGTCCCTTCACAGTGTCTTAGCATTGTTTCATTACTTCCCACAGCACACATAGAGTGTGTGCTCCTCTGTGAGCATTCACATTTCCCAGCAGATCAGTTCCACACTGCATTGTTGCTTAAAGTAGACTCAGGTAAGTGCAGTGTTAAACTGCATCCTGATTTTTTTCATCTCCATTAAACTAGTCTCACCTAAAGTTATTCTCATTGCATGCCTCCCCTACAATAACGTAGAAGGAGAGGTTCCCCACTCAGGCAATGGTTGACGAACTCTCTATTCAGATCGTGTGGAATTTTTCAGTTGAACCTGTCTTCACCCTCTGCTCTCTTAGACTGGAGATGGGGGTTAAGAGGTTGGCATGCTTGGATTGAGGGTCTTTAGGGATGACCTTGCACTATGATTAAATTATTAAGTATGGCCTGCGCAGATGGAAGTGACCTAGAGTACAGGGGTTTAGAGCCTCTGAGGTATCTCACTGGTAACGCACCTTGGAAGGACCCTCAGTTGTATGTCTTCTGAAATACCACAGAAGAAGCGCCAGAACAGACTGTGCTTTTACCTCAGTTACAATAGCCTAAGGATTATTTCAAATTAACCATAAAGGTTATTTTGAAGAGGCAAGTATACAGGCTAAAGATATTTGAAGCATGGTAATGAAGAACGTACCCCAGGCCTAGTAATTTACGCTTTCTTGTAAGAGTATGGTAAAGATTCAAAGGGTGAAATAGAGGAGAAAATACCATGAAAGCTGATTTTGCCAGGTGGATAAAGACTTATTCATGCTGGTAGAATCTCCAGCTGGGAAAATCCATGGTTTTTATAGACACTGTGCCACCAGAACAGAAAAAAGTATTGGCTCAGAAAAGAGAATCTGGCTCAAAGAACTTAAAATAAATATCAGATGTCAGAGCTGTGACTTAATTGTTTAGCTAAGTACATCATGTGAATTACACACAGATTGAGGACCTGGTTTTGCTCCTGTTGAAATCAAGGAGAACAGAATCAGGGCATACTCTCCTTCCAGCATTTTTCACTCCTCAAAAATGTGTTCTTTGAGAGTACACCAGCTCCTAGATTAATTGTACCAGCCGGGAATCCAGAGAGCTGCTTCTACACAACTGCTTTGTGGTTTATTGCTGTAAACATAAGCTAAGACTCTAAACAGAACCTATTTTCTTTGTTGCTCTTGGTTTTTATTCCAACAAAAACAATGGATTCTGTCACTAAGCACAGCAATTGGAACTCCCAGTTCAGACAGTGGTCTTTGACAGTTGCCAATCTCAAAGAGATACATTGAGATGTACACTTATTTTCTTTCCTTTATTGTAATCTTGCATTACAGCTCTTCCAGTCTTGGAATTAGACCTGTACCCCAGCTCAAAGACATTAGCTTATAAATACCCTCTTGGGAAACTGTAGTTTTGAAAGACTTACAACTTCATAGAGATTTTTTTTTTTCTTGTAATGAACATCTAAGAGATGTTTGCTACTTTTATGAATAAAAGGAGAAATTTTTAAATTTTTTTTTAATCACACCACTTTTAATCTTACACTAATGAATGCCTACTTTAGTATTTTTAAATTCTCTATTAAAAATTTTTAAAAAAACAAACAAAACCATATTTAATCATGAAGGCCTTATAGGAGTGACGAAAATACCCAAAGAAGGACATTAGCACCTGAAAAACTGAAAGGAATTTTTAGTTACCAAAATTAAATTACCTGGAGCTGACTGACAATCTTACATTCAGGAACAACAGGATTGTTTTGGGAGAAGGCTTCACATGTACAATTGAAACACATTTCCATTATGTGGCCAAGATCCTTCATGTAGTACTCGTGACAAGGTGAAATACTGGTAGACTTGTGACAGAAAAGAAATTATTTGGAAGCTTCTACAGCCAATTTATAGACTGACATATATTTGTACAAATTCTGTCTGGATGATGAATGACTTGGTACAGCATGTAACTGATACATTATAAAGGAACAGAGCTTAGAGAAATTATTTAGTATCATATTTCTAGACATACTTGGAAGATGCTGTGCAAAATACTCTGATTTAGATAGGGCAGTTCTTATGTGCTGGTTTCTGCATTCATTCTGCAGCTAGGGCTCAGCTTCTTCAAGTTCGTGATGATGATAATACCATTGCAGCAGTTTTTTAACCAGAACTGAGCTGTGATTTCTTTTTCTGAGAAGTAGAATTATGGTGTCTAAGTACTTAGTGAGAAATTATATAAATGGTGAATTAATCAAAGAAAAAACAAAGTTTGAGGGGAAGAGGAGGAACATAATATTCCCACTGTTGAAAAACGTGAATAGTTCACAGCAGGAGAAACTATCCTCCCCATTCCCAGTCCACCTATGCTGACACTTCAGACACGATTAAATATTTCTTTTCTACCTTGAGTAAGTTAGCTCCCTCCAGCTTCAGGTTATGTCCTTCCCACAGTCCAGAGCTCAGTCTTGGAGGAGCCAACTTTAGGGATAATCTGTTGCCCTTAAGAGGATGTTGAACTGGTGGCTGGCAAGCCCTTTCAGGCCGTAAATAGTCATTGCTGTGCTGAGGTGGGAAGGCCTCCCTGGAATTACTGCTCATGCCATTAGTTGTCTTCATAGCAGCGATTGCTAACTATTCCTGTCACTCTCTGCTCCCACTCGCAGCTCAGCAGAGTCCAGACAAGGTGCAGAGTCCAAGCAGAATGCAAGGGAGGGGAGAAGGCAAAGGCCAATGGCCTGGCAAGAGTAGGACGGGGACAGGGAAGAGTGGGGGAAGTATCTGTCTGGGTCCTTACCATGGATGTGAACAGATCTGTATCATCCTCCTCTGACTGCAAGTCAACCTTTTCTGCTTCTAAGGCTACTGCAGTGTCTTAGTTAAATATAGTTGTCCTCCATAGCTTCTGAAGGATTGAAGCTTGGTGTGAGTAAAGGTAAGAAGGTGTTTTATATCCATTGAAAGTGCTCCAAGTGATAACAAGATGAACTCCAAATACTCCTATGCCTGTTTCTCCTATTTTTGTTCTCTTACATCTGGATGAATTTTCCAGTCTCTGCCCTTGCTCTGTCATAGGTGCTTTTACTTTTGAATGATATTGTGATGTGGATCCCAGAGAGTGGGAAACAGAGAGTACATGAACAGTTGTGGTATCTCAAAGATGGTCCTAGGAGTTTAAGTCAGAAAGCTGGGAAAGGATAGGACTCCTGAATTCTTTCCAGTTAGCAGCATAATAAAATGAAAAAGCAAAGTCAAGTAAAATCAGTATGTGTTTGCTTTGTTTACTCTTACTGATCTGATTTTGTGAAAGCTTTTATTGAAAAATTGATTTCATCTGAAACATAGGAAAACCTGGAGACAGAAGTTTGTCACAGAGGACTTTGTGTCACTTCTCCTTCCTGCACTTGCATGAAAGAAGGCAGGTTTCTCCCAGTCCATCCCACACTTGGCCTGGGATGGACTGTGCATGCAAGCCTGCCATGATCCTAGCTGCAACAGCACAGCATCCCTGGCTGGGGCAATCTGCTCTCAGTATGTCCTGTGATGTTTAACAGAGAGGTACAAGGATTACAGGACTGAAGGTCTTGCTTTCTCAGAAAAGACTTCATTCATTTTCTGCCACAGATGAATGGAGAAAAAATTGCAGCAGTGAAGAAAATTTAGAATACAAATGAGCACAAATTTAGAATATAAATTTAGAATAGAAATGAGCACATAACGCCTCCTGAGACAGCAGCACAATTATGGCTCTGGTGTTTCAGAAAGAGAAACTTGAAAAAAATTGATTGCTTTAAAAGTTATCTGTCTCATGATATACACCAAAGTTATTTGCTTTTCCTAAAAACAGTGATGTTTTACAGTTTGAAACATCCAAAAAGGGCCTAAATAATGGGCAACTTTTTCATAAAAACTAGTGCTGAATCAGTAGCATGTTGCTTACAGATTTGCCAGAAATGTGGAAAGGAGCTTGAGACATTTAATTTCTAATTCCAGGTACTCTGCATGTAGTAGTAAGTAAACGGAATTAATTCAGAAACTGACTCCATGTAGTGACTTGCAGTAAACAAAGAATGGAGGATTTAGGGACAAAACACTGTAGCAAATAAATGCACTTCTGCTCAAGGGTTAAGAACATGTTTTGGTTCATGGTTTACAAGCTTGCATCGCTTTTAGGTAAGATGTAGGGTGTAATCAGAAGGCCTCCAGGAGAGAGTAGGAGTAGGGATTTAAGGGGAAATTATCCCTCTTAGGTGTTCATAGTCTGTCATCCAATGGGGATGACAGACATTATTTATTGGTAAATAAATTAAAATTGGTATTTCACATTTAGAATAATTTGGCTGAAGCCTATTGAATTTACTGAATCCAGCTATCAGCTACTTTGGGAATCACATCCAAGGATCTTGTTCATAACATTTTTCAAATAAATGGACTGTGCCTAGCTAATGTAAGACTTCCCTTGCCTGTTTGTCAGTTATTAGAGATAAATAAGTACCCCATTATTCTTGAAGGAAGAGCCGAGTCACATCTTTTGTGTTATTATTTATATTATAGTATGTACAGAATTTTCCATACTATTTTTGACAGTGTTCCTAAAGTTTACTGCCCCATTGCTCAAATAAATTCTATAAATCCAACTGAAATTGTCTCACATTTGTCATTTTTTTTCTTGATATCCACCTGAAGGTCTCTGTAATAACAATAAAGCTGAAAACTACTTGAGTAAAAAATGCCTCCCATAATTCTCTTGCAATTACATGAATGAGGTGCTGATGAATGAGAGGGAGTATATGACTTTCAGTAAAGCTAGAATTTTACTCTGGTCACTGTAAAAAGACAGCACTTCAAATTAAATTTCAAGATTATTTTTAGAAATCTTAAAAGAAAAAATGAATATTCCATTCCAAGCAAAAGGTGAATAATGAGAAATTTGCTATACTTCAAATCTATTTGCATCTGTAGTGTGCAGGTATCAATCCATCAAACAAATTTTATGAGGCCATATAAACATAGATGTACATACAAAAGTCTAAGCATGCAGAACTAGGAAAGCTGTGTGACTTTTTTCTTTGTATGGTTTTAATGGGCTTATTTTCACATTTTACTATTGTTTGTAGTTGTCCTTATCTGTTTTGGGGGTTTTTTGTCAGTTTTAGGAACCCCACTGTACAATAATTGGCATGTTTCTTTAAATGCCCAGTATTTGCAGTACTGCAGTTTTGGTAGAACCAAACAGATCTTAGTTATGCTGCTGAACGCCTTGTGAATATTAATCCCCCTGGTTTTAAGGGAGCAGCTGATGTAGGTAAGACTTATAAGGGTGAGTAAGAGAGATGGGACATACTGGAGTAGACATTCTGGAATAAGAGTGAATGGTTGACTCTAGAGCAAAGAGAGGACAAAAATAGAAATCGTGACTAAATGCCAGACTGTGATTTTGGAAACTAGTGCTTCCTTTTATACCCATCTTTAGCAGAATTAATAACAACACTGATTTTTTTTTTAATGTAATACTCTTGACAATGTGGCTGATATGGTGAATTTAATCAACCATTATGAAAGCAGACCCTGGTAGGCTTTTTCTTTGGGGTCATTCCATTGTACCTCTAAACTGCCTGATGTCACAGCCCACTTCATTATTCAAGTTTCTGGTGAATGTTCCAGAATAAAACCTTACAATTTTATATATGCAAGACCAGATATTCTGTTTGTAACTGAAGTTGGGAGAATTTGAAGATATATCAATTAATCTGCATTTAAGAGGAGTATTATTTGCCATGTTCACATCAGAGAAATATTACTGGAATGAATACCAAGGCAAGTAAGTGTTAAGTCATTGGCTTAAGTATCCTTAGAAGCACTGTTTCAAGCCTGGACACATAATTAGACATGGAAGCATCTATTAGACATGGGAGCAGAACTAGCATTCTAGGACTTGACTAACGAGGTATTATAATATATCACAACGTGCCTTCCAATTTTCTGTATAAATAAAGATTTGATGCCAAACAAAAATTTTATGGACAGCAAATAAGTCCAAAGAGATTGGAATAGTGTTTATATCTACTCTTTGAGAGGATAAATTGACCAAGTCCTTAATTCTGAATTCTTAATTGCACTCCCTGTGTAACCCTTAAGCTCTAGAGTGTACTTTGTGTTTTGGGAACTGAAAGGGCCCCCATTAGGCAGGGTAATGGGAAGCCTGGTAAACTCTGCTCACAGAGCAGGAAGGTATGCTTGAGTACTTTCAGCATATTCTACATTCAGTAGATGGCAGTGGTATGCAGTAATATATTAATTCTGGATTTTCTCTTGAGCAGACACTCTTGCCTCTGTGAATCCAAGCCGTGTTGATTTGGGGATTTGTCTGAGGCTTTCTCTTCCCCAGAAAATACTGAGATACTAGATAATTCTTCACTTGCTAGAGTAAAAAGTGACAGAAAATGAAAAAAACATTGCTTGTAATCTTCATTACACAGCACTTGGAGGAATCTGGTACGTTTTGAATTTCAACAGCAATATTACATCCAAAAAGGAATGTGTCTGTCTGGAGCATTGACTCATTTTCCATCTATGCTCAGTATGTACACATCAAAGTCTCAAAACAAAAGTATTCAGTAAGTGGGAACTGTGTGTGTTACTTAACAGGAGTAGTAGCACGGACTTCTCGGAATACTGCACACAAAAATAGATATTTTCCCTTGTCTAAAGGAATGAATTGCAGATCTAATGGGGTAAAGCTGGGTATGTGAGTTGGGGTGGGGGTATATAAACAAAAAAATTACTAAAGTTGTTGTAAAACTTTTAATTGCGGAGAACTGGAAGAAAAAGAACAAAACAAAAGCAGAAATGCAGTTTATGTAGTGGAAGTTGCAGATGAGTAGTATAAGAGAATTAAAATACATAATTTAAAAGTAGATATTTTTGCATATGGCAGTTATTTCTAACACAAATAATATAAAATATTTAATGATTTATGATTGATAGTGATGGAAGGAGTTGCTCCTTTCTGCACAAAGGGTTTTTTCCCTCTTTATGGGAGACAGCAATAGGAAAAGTGGTCTGTGAACTGAGTTGTAATATAAATACAAATTCATCCTAAGGATTTTGAGCACTCTTAAGGACCTTAGAATCAATTGGTAGTCCCTTAGTACGGAATAAAAATGTCACACTTTTTCAACAAAGTGCTGTTTCTCTTCTGTTTCAGCCACCACGTGAGGAATCAGTAAAACATTTCAATCTATATTGATATGTCTATTTTGTACAGAACAAAAAGTAATATCATTCAGGTAGAAATGGCATAGTAGCATAGAAAATATAGCATTTCCAGCCTAGCCAAAGCTGCTGGAAGCCCTCAGTTTTTCAGGTAAGGACTTTGTCCAGCCCTGGGGCCAGAAGCAAGACCTGTAATAATGGAAGGATGAAATTAAGACCTTTTAATTGTTTGGGGTACTGAAGAAAGAAGTATATACTGATTGATTCAACCATGCTTAACATCATCTGCTGCTGAGGGCTGTGCTGGGAGCTGCTGTCCTGAGCACTGTGAAACCTCAGTGTGGAAAGTGCCCCAGCCAGGGATTGGGATCCACTCCCTGTCACAGCTGCCCACTGTGGTGACCACATGTTTCTGTCCACCTAGAGCTGTTTAACCCAGGTGAGAGCTCTAAGCACACACTTCATGCTCCATTTATTCACAGGGTATTTTATCTGTGATTCCCATGAAAAACACCTATGTTTTACGCCACACCACACTGAATTTTTATCAAATGAACATTAACAATTTTTTCTCCACTAGGATGTCTTATCTTTGCTTTTTGAACTGTTTTCTATTCTGAGCAAAACTCTTTTTAATCTTTTGTTAAATTGAGGCAGTACATCTGTATCTAAAAGTTGTAGGAATAGTTATGTATGTAGATTAAATGCAGAGAAAGGATGTTTTCGGACATTATGTTTTTGAATATATATATATATTTTAAGCACTGTTTTTCTAGGATTTCACGTATGTTTGGAACAATCATGCTGAGGATACTTTCATGTCATTCTATTCACTCATCTTCCTAGCATACCGCTTTACTTGGGTATTATTATCTTGTTGTGGTTGAATTCCATCTCTATTGCTTCAATTCCTCTGGGAACTTATAAAATTCTTTACGAATTTACATTTGAAAGATTTTGTTATCATTTTTGTTACCAAATATTTTTTGTTCTGAGCTAAATAAATCATCTTGACATTGTTGAAAGTATGCATACCTCCTCCTATAAGTGTTTCACCTTGTATTTTTGCAGTAGGCAAGAGTTGCCATCTTTAGGCAGGGTGGAGAATTTGTAGAAAAGAAAAGCTTCATCCAAATAAATGTGACTTGTCTGTGTAAGTACTTGAGACAGTTTTGCTGACAGTGTTCCAATATTTTTGGGAGCGTGATATTTCAACCATTGCAAGATTTATTTGTATACTGTGAACCAATATAGCCTTTGTGTAAGTTGAAACTTTGGAGAGTCTTGTCCTTTAAAATGTCACATTTATTTAAAGCTATGCTAAAACATACTGTGTTGTAAGCAGTCTCATGACATGAAATGTTCTTTCTAAAAAACAAGACAAAACAGAAAACTGAAACCCACATGCTATTTTCATGCCAAAATGTTTTGGAAGCCTGCATCTGGGTTTATAATGGAAGAGTCAGCTGCATCTTACTGCTGACAATTTTCTTCTGCCATTTCACAGATAAAAACCCAAGAAAATGCACTGTGCACAACTCTGGCCGGATGTCAAACACCCACCAATGCCACTCTATCACTCCCCTCTGCAACTGGAGAGGGGAGAAAAAATATAATGAAGGTTCATGAGTTGAGATAAGGACCTGGAGAGATCCAACACCAAATACCATTATGGGCAAACAGGCTGGAATTAGAGATACTAATTGAATTGACTACTTACAAAATCAGAGCAGGATAATGAGAAGTAATATAAGACTTTACAAACACCTTCCCCCACTGCTCATTTCTTCTCAGCTCTACCTCCTTCCCTCAGTGGCAGAGGGAGACAGGGAATGGATATTTGATCTGTTCATTGCATGTTGTTTCTGCTGATGTTTCAGCATGGTATCCCTCCCACAGGAGAAAATTCTTCATTAACTTCTCCAACTGGAGCCCGTCCCAAGGGGAGCAGTCCTCCACAAACTGCTGCTATGTGGGCCACTCTTTCATGGGGTGCAGTCCTTCAAGAACAGGCTGGTCCAATGTGGGTCCCTACGGGGCCACAAGTCTTATCAAGAAACCTGCTCTAGTGTGGGCTTCTCTCTCCATGGGTCTGCAGATCTTTGCCAGGACTGTGCTCTGTCATGGGCCTACCAGAGGTTCACAGGTATCCACTTACGCTAGTGTGGGATTCCTCCAAGGGCAGCAGGTGGATCTCTGCATCCCCCTGGACTTCCATGGGCTGCAGGGGCGCAGCTGCCTCACCATGGTCTGCACCACGGGCTGCAGGGGAATCTCAGCTCAAGCAAAATGGAGCAACTTCTCCCCTTCCTCCTCCTTCTCCAGTGACCTTGGTGTCTGCAGAGTTGTTCCTCTCTGTTCTCAATCTGCTCTTCTCTGGCTGTAGCTACATCTGCACAATAACTTCTTTTTATTTTCTTCTTAAATATGTTATCACAAAGGTGTTACCACCATTTCTGATTGGCCCAGCCTTGACCAGTGGAGCACTTTTGCTGTCTGATTGACACAAATTCTCTGAATAAACTAAAAATATAGAAAAGTTGTCTGTTGGGAGCATAAACAAATGGAGATCTTGCTTTTTTTTCTGCCTGAAGATGTAGAGGTTTTATGTTCCAAGTCAACAAACTGTTGTGTGGAGTTGGCTTATTTCAGGGCTGTGATCACAGTTCTTTTTATTTATACTCCATTAGGACATGAATGTTCCTGGCACAATTATGGTGACATGATACAGGAGACAGTGCAAACACAGGGTAAAAATCAGCATGTGCTGTTACAACTTTGCAGTCTGAACTGACAAAACATGGAGAAACTGAAGGCACAGAAAGGTGAAAAGACCCACTGAAGGTGGAACAACTATGTCTTACGTTGCAAGCTGAGGACAAACCTGAGACCAGGCTGTAGTTTATTTAATCTCAGAGTTTTTTTGTAATTTCACTCAAATTAGTGAAAAATGAAACATTCCTGTCATCTGCTGAGTCCTGAATAACAGCTGAAAGAGTAATCTTCTGGGGAATTAGTTTTACAACAGTGGTAAAATCAGCTTTGGAGAATTTGAGAAAGGAGACTTGGATCAGATGTTGCTTACTGATTCCTAGCCCAGACCTGGCTAACTCTCCCAGCTAGGATAAAACTCAGGTAGATCTAGTCACCTCTTACCTAAAGCCATGAGATCTCTGAAATGTCATAGCTTGATAGAACTAACAGTATGGATTGGTTTGGAACCAGCTTTGCATTATAAACTTAACCATTCTGTCTGTTAAGCAGTGCTGGAAAACCCTCTAAATTTCTCTTGTCCCTAGAGTTTACTGTAAATATTTCTGCTATTTTGGACAGAAGAGCAAGCAGCAAATCCATTTTAGCACCTTTTACTACTTGCCCTTGGCCAGTGCTCTCTGTGGAAGGACAGGCAACATTTTGCCCCAGATTAGTAAATATCTAAGGATATGCATAGAAGTCCTAGTGTAAATAAGAAATAAATCCTAGAACTAAGGTTATTTATGATTATAAACTGAGATTATGCCCAGAACAAACACAGAGTCAATAGCTCAAGTGCCTTTTAACCCAGATGTACTCTGTGGTGAGCAGTGCAGACTTTGTAAGCCTGGGCACAATAATGCCACAGTCTAAATATTCTCCCAGCTGAATAAAGCCAATGTTACTATATCCCATAGGATATACACTGGCTGTATTTTAATAGTTTGCATAATATGGTCTTGAGGCAAGAATGGACTGAGTAATCTCTCTCCACTCAATATTTTCCATTCATATAGGTTTTGCACGTAAAACATTTTATTTTTTTCATTTTCCTCTTTCTTTTTTAGTTTTCCCAGTGTGACTTTGAAGTGTTTTGATTTTAGTAATACTTTGCCAATCTATCTTATTATATTAATGCTTCTGCTTTTTTTTTTGTGAAATTAGTATGTCAAACGAATTTAACTTGCATTGTGAGTATATGAGCCTTTGTTGTGAAAAAGGACACTTTAATAGGTGATAGATAGTACATAGATTATGACTGGAGCAACTAAGAACTCGTTAGAAACCAGAACAAGCTATTTCAGGGGCTTTTTCGTTATTTTTTCAGCTTCATAGGAGAGCTTGTCAGAAGTATGTACGAACTTGATATCCTGCTCCTGGCTGCAGGGTGATCAGGAGCCAGTGACACATATTCTATTCAAAGATGTTCATTAGTTTGATTGAAGAGCTAAGTCCTTTGGGACCTCAGACTCGCAGTTGTGTACAGACAGAAGAGCTTGGCTACGCTGCTGGAAGAGGGGAGAAAATTACTGCGCTTGTGTTGGGCAATTCATGGTTCAGGGGGAGTTGCCTCTGCCATTAGAGCCAGAAGCGTTCCAGTAACCTGTGCTGCCTGTGATTCTCATACAAATGAGCTTAGGTTATTTTTGTGCTGGGCTGGGGGCTCACTGATTGTGTTTTACCCAGCACATGCACTGCGCTATTAAGCAAAGGAGCGCTTGAAGGAAGCTGGGCACATGTTGAAAAGCTGATTGCTGCCCGGAGGGACAGCAGCCGCAGCAGGGGAGCAGCAGGCACGCAGGCAGCATGGCTCGGCTGCTTTTCAACACACAACTGACCTAGATTTCCCTGTTGGGACAGGCTGGTGTGAACTCTGGGCCAGTGTGGAAAGCAGTGTTCCTTCTCAGTCTTACCAACACTGCTACAACTGCAATTTTATACTCGCAGTGCACAGCTCCTTGACAGAGCATCAATCTGTCCTCCTGTTTCACCTTCTGGCCATTAAGAGGTGGGGTTTTGGCTGTATACAGACTTTGCCTAAAGAATTTTATGGGGCAAATAGAGAATTTTATGGGGCAAAAAACAGCTACTGTTCCCACAGGAAATTCTATGTACTTTGCAAGTGTCTGTATCAAATGTTCTTTGTCAGAGCAAGAACGGCCAGTTCCTAGCCTATCCTTCACCAGACAGTGATTATTCATCAGCACTTGTTCACTTGAGGCATCTCATTCAAAACACACACCCTATTTTTCCTTTTTGTCTTCTTCATTCTGTATAATTTTAAACTATCTGACATTTCTTATCAGTAAAATGCTAATTTTATTGGAGAAGGCGTGGCATTTCTTCTGCAATGAGGAAAGACATTAGTTAAAACTGATATATTTTAAGGAATCTTAACTAAAGTAGGTTTCCTAATCTTGGTGAGTTGCAGTAAGACTTGGGCATTTTATCTTAAAATCCCAGCCTAAAAATACACCCATGTGACCTCTGAGAAACTGCCTAAAGCCAGTGGTAAGAATTTATCTTGGCAGATAACCAATATCTTCCTATAGTATGAAAGGAAACTAGCTCTCTTCTGAGCTAAATGTTAACTCAGACTGGGAATTGGAAAAAAATGTAGGAGAATACAAAGATTTGAAATTACTTTAGATATAAGGAAATTGTTTTATTGAATAAATGCATTTAACTGCAGGTCCCAATCCTGCAGGTTAGCAATGTTCCTTGTCCAACAGCCAGGGAAAGTTCTTTGAATTTGACGTAATAGGCAGCTAGTTACTGCCTCCAGTAATAACTGCAGGTACCCAAAAATTTTGAAATAATTTTTTACTGGAAAATTAATAAGACTAGGGGGAGGTGTACTGGTTCTGAGGGTATTTACTTGCATCAAAAGTTTTTGCTGTCAGCCAGAGGCAGCATCCCAGTGAAAAAGAAGGAAAAAAAAGAAAAAGAAACTTCATCTTTTGTGTTATTTCCATTTTCTGTTCCTTGTGATTATTTTGAGTGTTCTGAGGCTTCTAATCTCTTGTACTTTCTGTGAAAAAAATTCCATAAATGGAAAGGGAATATTTTAAAATTCACTGCAATTTTGACAGGAGAGGAGAACCCTTTTTTTACTAGTATTACAATGAAAATGTTCATGGCCCATGTCTATTTTAGGTGATTTGTAGGAGACTTTTCAGGTACTTGTTATTTCAAAACCCAAAAAGTAATATTTAGTTGGTATTCACATAATTATTATACATAATTTCTTCAAATACTTACATACTTGTAAGTATGATAATATACTTATATTATTTTTAATCTTTCTATGCTTACAGCCCCCCTCAGACCTAATATGTGCAGAAATTGGTGTCAGAAAATGATTGTGTGTTGTAGAATGACCATTTAATACTCATCTGGGAATTACCTGAAGTACTTCACCATTTTGTTTACATACCCACACCCCCACAACTATAAAAATTGATTCTATAGTTGATTTGGGAATATATTTGGTCTCTGTACATCAGACATCTTGACATATTATGCTTTCAGAGCTTTTATTGTAATTCCTAGGCTTCATAAATATTTTTTTTTCTTCTCTCCTCAGAAATTTTTCCAAGAGATTCCAGTCTAAAAGACAAGTTCATAAAACATTTTACAGGTAAGGCAGCTGCCTGGTTTTTCCACATGTCCATACTCTAAGTAGCTGCAAATGTCACACCACTAATTTTTTTGAGGCTCAACATTTCTGAGGCTAACATTTCTGAAGTTAAATGTGCATATTTTAGAAGTAGAAATTTTTGAAGAATTCTAGTTTCATTAAATAATCAACTGAACTATCTGGTCTAAAATAACTTTCAAAATGTGACAAGTTAAAACATTATTTAAAAGTCATTGCTTAACTTTTATCCTCCTATTGTGCTTTCCATATTTATTTTCACACTCACTAATTTTAGAACTTCTCATTCGACTGTAGATATTTTTAAGAAACAGACCTTTGTGGCCACGTAAATTTTTACCAAATCAGGGAAGATTTTTTGCATCTGTCTCATGATATCTATGTGTGGACACTTATTTTAATAGTGGAAACAGATAGAACAAGGAAGAATTAAATTAGTGTAAATGAAATATAGAAAATAACTTGCTGTTTCAGGTATGAAAGTTTATGATGATAACAACCAAGTACTTGAAAACTGAGGAGCTGTATAATGCACTTAACTTTGGGACTGTGTTGTAACTTCTGAGAAAAATATTGTACCCTCTGAATATATGAAATACATGTTGCCAATGACAAGGTGCTTGCACTGGTTCTTTGCTCTCCAGTTCCAGCTTTCTGTAACTCAGAAAAGTGAAGGTCTCGAGGTGTGACACTGCAAATCTCATGGTGATTTTCAGGGTTATATGAAGTATTAAAACTAAAAGCTAGACAAATATTTGGATGTCAGAGCATGAAAAAGAGAATTGGAAATAATTATGCATTTGCTCATTGCTGGAAATTTCAGGCAGTGCTTGACAAGAAGGGAAGGTATTTGTTGTCTCTTTTGCATGGGGGAAGTGTATTCCAGCCCTTGGGATAGGCATAACTTTAAGGATCTTTCTGCCAATGGCTCACTGCAACCCAACAGAATCTACAGGAAATGTGCCAGAGCCAGCTGGCCCTTCACCCTTGCAGTAAACAAGAGTAATTGTGAACCTGATCATTTTCAGTCCATATGAGAAAGAAATCAACATAGAGCTTCAAACTATGCTGTGCTATGTGACAGAGCAACACTAAAGATTCCTCTCCTGGGGAGAACAGACAAGAGAGATTTGTTTATGTTAGTACTTAATCTATTTCCTTTTCATTTTTAGCTTTGGAAACTCCTCAGCTACCATAAAAAGCTCAACATAAGAATCTGGGGAAGCTAAGTAATGAATACAGATTGAGTTTCATTACTCAAAACCAGGGAAAAACAGCCATGAGTTTTACAGAAGTTATTGTGAGAGTGGTAAATCACAGAAAAGAAAAAAATACTTTAAGGCCTGTCTCTGGACCCATTCATGAAATTAATAGTCCTTTTCTGCATGAATTTTATTTAGTTGCCATCAAAATTGCTGAAATTACTTGAGTAAGATTAGTTGGAATGAATGAGGAAAGCAGGATCATTCCAAAATACTGAAAGTTTATTTGTTGACTCAGAATTTCTGCCTGCAGTTAGTTTCTTTCTTTCTTTTTCTTTCCTTTTCTTTCCTTTTCTTTCCTTTTCTTTCCTTTTCTTTCCTTTTCTTTCCTTTTCTTTCCTTTTCTTATCTATCTATCTATCTATCTATCTATCTATCTATCTCTTTTTCTCTCTCTTCCTCTCTCTCTCTCTCTTTCTCTCTTTCTTTCACTCTTTTTTTAAAATATATCTTAAGATCTTCAGGGGTGGAGTTTTCTGCCTGTTGTTTTGTATTTTATTTTATTTTTCATAGTTTTACTAGATCTTGTAATCCATAGGCATTTTCTTAAAATACAGTGGATTTTGTTATTTTGTTCCTATCATAATCGTCTAGTAGCCTTCATTAATTAAACTGTTTGATTACAGTTCTTACTAGTTCAGAATTAGGACATCCAAAACTAATGAAGTGGTGAAAAAAAAAAAAAAAAGAGAGAAGCTGAAATCAACATTACATTTACAGTACATTATCTTTATAGTTTCAGGGTTAAGAAAATTATTGCACACTTCTCATATGCCAGGAATAATAGACACATTTTAAAGCCAAATAAGAACCATATGTAACAGCCCTTGACTATAGGAAAAATCATAAATAATCTTGTGAGTCATAAAGTAATCTATCAATTTAGCTTGGAGAGCCAGCTGACACAGAGTGTTTTGTAAGACACAATAAAATTAACAGCCTATTTTTGATGACAGGGAAGAGAGCTAGAAAACCATATATTATCTGAAGGGACATGGAATTTATTTAGTGACAAAAGCCAGTGTTTCCATATATGCTGGATAATTTAAAATTACATACTTTTCCTTGAGCCTAATTACTCACTCAGAATAAAAAAATGGCCACAATATTCCAGTTCAGACTTGCAAAGGCTGCTCTTCCAGTTTGTTGAAAAGCTTATTTGTGGCTTAAAAAATCTACTGAAACCCATGTATACTGTAAAATAAATCTAATCTTCAAGTATGTTCACTGTCATAGAGAGGAATCATCTCTGGAGCTCATGGCAGCTTGGCTTCGTTATCTAGAGAGAATTTGCTTGATGTATTTTACCAGGCTCATAAACCATCTTTCAAGTTATGAAACAAGTATTTTTTTCCCAGAAATGCTTCTTGGTTTCCTCTGAAAGGAAAGTTGGCCAACAAAGTCTGCTTCATGTGAATAATTTTGTAGCATTGCTTGAAGCAAGCTATTCTTATTCAGGGTTCCTACTTGTACTAAATTTGCATTTAAATTTAGCCTTATTGACTTAACATCAGTTCACGTCAATGTTTTCTGTCCAAATCACAGGATACTCATCCCCAGCTGTCAGTGGCAGTCTTGCTAAGCAGGTTACAGGATGAAAATATTGCATTTTTGCTCTCCTTTTCATCTTGAATGTCACCAGTAACACTTTCTGGGGCCATCAGCAATTTTGGAAGGGGTCTTTGGCAACTTGTTACAGTTGAGCCATGTTTTATAGAAAATAGACCCATAGAATGGTTTGGATTGTAAAGAAGCTTAAAGATAATCTAGTTCCAACCCCCTGGCCATAAGCAGGGGTGCTTTTTAAATCAAATATTAATATAAACAGATGACACTCTATATCCAAAGAAGAGAGCAGTACACTACACCCTGGACATGCAGGGATTTGTCTTCCCAAAGATGAAACATATCCTGCATTCTGCACATTGTATGCTTTTTTACTAGGATTATTTAACAGGAGATCAGGTTCCTAGATGTTATTCAGCTGTCATTTTTTTCCCTCAACACCCACACTGTATATTAAGAATTTTATAAACCATCCATGTGCAAATTAAAAGCATTAGTACATGAAAGTACTTCATCTTTCCAGGAGTTAGAAACTCATATTTGCTTAAAATGTTGCTTTTATTTATCTTTACAAATAGTATCCTCAGTCCAGGTGCATTATTCCTTCTACATTAGACTACAGACAACCACTGAACAAACTAAATTCTATTGTAATTGTCATTCTATTTTTTGCCATATAAGAAATTTTACTGCTAATTTTGAATTACTGGAATTTCAAGGCTAAACCAGCCCATTATTTTAATGTGCCATTTTTCTGTTTTCTATATCATGAGCATAAAGGCACAGCAACAGAACTTCTTTCTGTTATTTCACTAGCATTATTATACTTGTGTTGCATCATAGTTGTTTAAGGCATAGTAAAAGACTAAATGCAATTTTAGCCAAGAGAAAGAGAACTTAATGCTATGTGTTGTTGTCATTCATTGAAGCTGTGGAGCAGTGACACTGAGAGCTTGTTGTTAACTCCTCCTTACTTTCAAACAGGGCCAGTCACATTTTCCTCAGAGTGTAGCAAGCACTTTCATCGACTCTATCACAACACAAGGGACTGCTCAACACCAACCTGTAAGTAGCAAAGTAATTTTTAATGCTAGCTCTGATACTTGCTTGAAAGCAACACACTTTATCTATTAAGAGTTTGATGTCGTGGTCCTTTTTTAACAGTTACTCTTTAGCACTACATTAAAAAGCATACCCAAGGTCTTCTAATATATAAAGATTTTCTGTTAATGTCCTTGCTGTCAGCTGAACATCATGGAGTTCCTTCAAAGTGATGCTGAAACATATGAAATGAAAACTATACTGAAAAAAACCAGTAGGACATGCTTATGCAGAGGGCAGATATTCTCCTTCTTGCTTGCTCTCTTTAGCTTTCCTTGTGCAAGATAAAATCGGAACCATTCTTTACCTTCTATTAATGCTTAATAGTAGAGTTGTATCTTTGGGGTTTAATATATTTCAGCTTGTGAGTATAATTTTCTATTACATGCCCATTGTTAAACAACATAACATAATTTATCAAACAAAATCCCCAAACCAAAATGGAAATTCCTGAAATAGAAGTTACTTCAGCATTCTCTAGTGCAATGGACAGTTCAATAACAGTCACTGGAAAAGAAGCAGTGTGTTTTAATTAGAGAAGGTGAATCTCATTAGGGATGTGTAAGCACAAACTGTGGGCAAAGTTTGGTGCTTTGGAAGCTTTTCAGGATTTAACATGAAAAAGCAATGGCACTTTCTGGCTGCATCACTTAGAAGCACTGTTTGTGAGCAGCTGAGATGCATAGCTCAGCACATCAGAGGACTTAGTGTTTGAAAGGGGGTGGAGCAGCCCTCATCTTCATTTGCCTTTACACTTATCAGAAGCTGGAATATAGGAATCCATGGCTGATCCTCAAAAGTTATACATGCAGCTTTCTAAGTAGACACAGGAGTAAGCAAGGCGTATTTCTGTTACGTGCTGTGCAATGAAAAATACCATGTTGCATGTTGTATGCCTTGACACATGGATCCAGAGCATGTGAATATTATTCAGACTCTTATGTATCGCCTGAGTGTTTCACTTTATTTCTAAAGAAACACAGTAACATTATTTTTCTTCTAATTAAATAGCCTTTCTTAAAGTTAAAAACAAGACTGTGATTTTGAATGGTATGAATTACTTATTTTTTTAGTTCAACTATCAAAGCAAATTGTAAAATAACAAGGGTGATTTAAACCACAGCAGAGTTTTTGTTCCCCCTTTCATCAAGCAAACCCAAAGCAGACAATGAGTTACATTCACCTGAAATGTTCTGTTCTAAAAAGGAAAGCTAAATCTTCAGATTTGTCTCCACCTTATCTATCACTCAGGCTGATCATAGCCAAGATCTTTCCTTGTGTCTTTAGAAGGGTTTTATATTTTCTGTCAGGGACACCTTAGTCATCATGGGATGTCTGAGGATGAGTTATTTCCTCTCCTTATGACATGGTTATACATTGTACAAATATTTTCTGAGGAACTGAAACCCACATAGCAATCACTTTCTTGCCATTTGGCACAATTTATATTAAGTTTTATTAAAATACTTATCAAGCAAGAGAAGCAGCCATGTATTTCTTGTTAACAAATATCAGAAAGGATGGCAGTGACTTGGGGTCCACTTGAACCAAGTAGTCATTTGAACCAAGGGCACATGACAGGGGGATTGGAAGTGGGAGGTTAGTATCTTTAGTCTGATTATTAGGAGAAGTACTTAAATGTGAAAAATACGGAATTAAATCAGTATTAATAATAAATGGAACAATAAAATGTTTGAAACAGCCTGACTTCTGACTATGTTATGGTGATGGTTACAATAGCCTCCCAGTTAATGAATTAAATTCCCAGTCTTCCACACCCCAGTAGAAAACTTCCTGGTAGAAATTTAATTCCTTCCATCATTGGTACGTCTCCTCTAGAGTGCTGATGATGCAAAGGTACAATCTAATATTGCATCTTGCACACATAATTCAATGAATTTCCATCAGATAACAGTTTCACTGTGTAGAGTTCTGAAATTCAAGTACAAACTTTATATTTAATTTTATGCAGTGTTTTGAGGGTATCTGGCAACTGAGATTCATAATTGCTGTGGGTAATTCTGTTTTATAGATTACAAAAGGTGTGCAAGATTGCTAACGAGATTAGCAATGAGCCCTTTGTGTACACAGTCCTAGGATGTTTGCTATGTAAGTATAATTTTCCCCACTCATTTTCTTATTTGTTGAATGGTCTTGTGGTTTACTTCACACTTATACCTTGTTATCAGGTGTGCATACAAAAATGTGGTATTATCAGAGTGTATCAACATGCAGCTTTTGCATTGCAGAACTGACTGGCTCCCCCTGGAAATACATAGAAGCACAAATACCTCTGACAAGCCCCAGTGTAATTTCCTACAAGTCACTTGTGACACTGCAGTCCATAGCTATGCACTGGGTGGCCTCTTACTGTTCAAAATTTCAATAAGGAGTCTGCTTGGTGAAAGCAAAATGCTCAAGGGCATCATCAGCACATTTATTTCAAGCCATTCTGCAGAGGACTTTGTTGTTAATCCATGGAAGAAAGAGAATGTCTTGTTCTCAGGTCTACCAATGCAGTCTTCATAGATACCCTGTCAATTAATTTCTGGGAGCCCTTTTCATTCCCATATTGTCTTCTGAGAATTTCTGAAAAGTTAATAACCACTTCATGGTGATGGAAGGAAACTTAACATAAAGATATGGAAAGCTAAAGGTTTCACTAAGTAGTCTGAGGAAGAAACCAGTCCATTCTTTTTTATGAATAACATGTCAAATGTCAGTTACACAGCACTGTCACTGATGAAAGTAACATCTCCAAGTGAGCTGTTTTATCCTGTTGTTTGAATAATAATAAGATGGTTATACTTTCAAAGGTTAATTTGTAAATACACACACTGGTTGTTATTATTAACCACTAAAATGTATAAGCTAAGTGAATTTTATTTATTTAAATTTCTTTGAAGATGGTTTCCTTTCAC
Organism: Passer domesticus; assembly: GCF_036417665.1. Lineage (NCBI taxonomy): Eukaryota > Metazoa > Chordata > Aves > Passeriformes > Passeridae > Passer > Passer domesticus. Next base: position 121,554,913 of record NC_087474.1, on the reverse strand, counting down.
CACCTCCTCCTGACAAATACTGCAAGCTTGAAGCTTGGGGGAGTTGTGTATGTCACTTCTTCCTGCATCAAGACTTCAATTCATACTAATCAAGAATAAGAAAAGAGTAGGATATGAGTCAGTGTTAGCTGATTTGATTTCTCAGTGGAGGTGGGATTCATTTTGGTGGCTGTGCTTTAAGAATATGGCAATATTTCACTTATGAGAAGAAATGACATCATTTCTTTCTCTTAATAATTTCTTCATTATTTCTTTTCTTCTTAACAATTTTCAGTCTCTGTGGCCTCTTGATTTCCAGGTGTTGAATATACCAAGGACAGCAAACCAGAGATTGACTAGGCATCTCCTTACTTTGTCTGTATCTCCTTTTCATGACTCAAGGCAGGAATCCTTTTCTGAAAAGGATTAAAACGAAAAACAGTTGGGATGGGTACTTAAATTCCTGTTTGTTTTTTAGTATCCTCTTTTAAAACTCAGCTTTCTCAAACATCCCTCCATTCTCTTACTTTCTGCAGTTTTACCTTTTTAGTCTCTGTTTTTCCTTTATCTGTATCCATTTCCATCTCTAGATTCATGTATCATGGCTTTCAGAGAGATTTCTGGTGTTCCAAATTTTTTTCTTTTTCTTTTAAGAGAATGAGTCAAAGATCTGCCTACATATCCACAGTACAGAAGCATCTATCTCATCCTATTTCCATCTTTAAAACACAAAAGGATCAAAATTTGCTATGATTTTCAAAGCCAGGTGTTTTAATTTGCCTGCCAAAAATACATTCAAATACTTGAAAAATAGGGAAGAGAGCTTTTAAATGGTAAGCACTGCTAGCAGCTCATGTGCACTGCATTCACTTAAAGTTGTATCTAGGCTAGTTTTCTCTCTACTTTGTTGAAAATAGAGAAAACATTATAGGAAAAAGTAGAGCCATAATCTGAGTGTTCCCCAGCTGTCTCTGTGCTCCCTCACCCCATTCCTCCACTAAGTACAGGAGATAGTTTCCATCATAATGAGACATCCTCAGATCTTCATGTTTAATCATATCCACTGATTCTTGGAATGGAAACATTTTCTTGAGAAAGGTGAAGAGTGGTGGGAGTTGCTCTCTCTGTTCCCTGTTAGTAGGGAGTGCAACAAAGGAGTTACATACATTCATCCCTAAAAAACATTGCATTTCTAACGTGATTCTCTGATTGCTTCTACTTCATCTTTTGGCACAAGGGATCTGCTTTCCTCACCACCCTCATACTAGCATAGAGAGGACATGGCCATAGATTCTGTTGCCTGTAAGAAAATTTGCCATCACTTTAACATCTGACAGTCTTGGAGATTCTTGGTTGCCTTGAAGAAGGAGGTTCTCTCACTTGAAGAACTGACAGCTATTTTTAAGCATTTTCCTGCCAGTACTAAAATAGGCTGCCTTTTCCTCATTAAAAGAAAAGCTACAGTGCTATTATGCAAATATTTTCCTTCCTCACCTGTAAATATCCGGCTATACAAAGAAGACGTGGTCTTTTCCTCCTCGAAATGAACTTTTGCTTGGGGAAGGGCAATCGCCTGCCCGCGGATCTGGCCGCGCAAGCCGGGGCGGATGTTTCAGCACCATGGAGAGGCGCCGGCGGCTCCGGGGCCGGGATTCCGGGCACATGCTGCCCTTGTAGCTCTTAGAGGTTTGGGTGGGTCTGTTTTCACTTCCTGAGTCAGATCCCTGCAAGTGGAAGTAAAGCATTTGGTGAAACCCAGAATGTAGAGCTGCATGTGGCTGTGTGCAGGGGGAGCTCGCCTGCAAGGTGCAGCAGCGCAGACCTCCGTGTGTTAAACCTCTTGGCACTGAGGATTAGTGTTCACAGGAGGCAAAGACCCACTGGCATTTGAAGTTAATCTTACGATTTATGCAAGCCACAGGAAACTGTGGTTTATGAACAGAATTTTGCTAAGCAGTCTGCTTCTCTTGTTTGAAACTAGTTATAAAATGACATGTCATTTTCTCTTGCAGACTTTCTACCAAGGAGAGAATTCTGCTTTGCCAAGAAAGTGCCTTGAAATCTTCAAAAATGGAGACACATCTTTTATCTTTTTGATTTACAATGTTTTGTTACTAGATGCATTTTATTTTCATATATTTGTCCGACATTCCATATTTGTGTGAAACATTATTTTATTTTGTAAATTTGTTGCCTATAGTTCAGACAAGCCAATTATTTAAATACATTGTATATGAAGAATACTAATGATATACTGATTAAATGTTATAACCGTATGCAGGGAGTTGGTAAAATTTTGCTGTTTCTCTTGTTCCGTTGTATTTACATCGTTCTGCTCAGGCTCTTACTCTCATTATTTGCACTAACTTGAAATGCAGAAGTCTGTGTAACTGAAATCTGAATAAGCTGTAAGTGGGGAAGTTTTACTTGCCATGGAAGATATTTTATATTATGAAGCTTTGTTAATATATACATAAATATTATTGTGCATCAGAAAAAAATTTGCTCAGAAATGCACCTTGCTTTCAGGAACATTTGTATGACTATTCTGGATTTTCATCAGTTACATTTGTACCGGCACTTATGGAAAGAGTTGCAAATAATGTAAATATAAAGACTGGAAAGCTGCAATGCAGTTTTGGTGGAATAAAGAACATAAAAATAAACTATTTTACAGGAGAGGTTATTTAAGTATATTAAAAGGTCACTTATTTAATATATATATTTATTTTTCTGGTGAACTTGAAATAATCCTCCACTGAGAACTTCAAACTTGTGGGTTTAGTATTTTAAAACATTTCATTTTCATGAGGTATTTTTTTTTCAGCCATTTATTCTTCAGTTGAATAAGGTGTGAACAAAAATGCTTCATGTACGTAGTGTGAACAACAGAAAACATCTGCAAGTATGCAAAGTGGGTAATAAAAAAGTCTCACAGGACAAAAAATGCTTTAAATTATAATGCCACAAATCCAAGGGATATAATGAATGAATTTTGCTGGTGATATATCAGTCTTAAATATCTGGGAAGACTCCAGGGCACAACTGCTACATATTTTTTATTTAAAATCTAATTGTATTGGTCACATTTGCCATCCATTTGTTTTCTCATCTCTTTTATTGCAAGCTCATATGATTGCTTTACAAAGAACCCAGTATCCAGTGGGGGTTTTACAGTCAGATCCAGAGTAATTGACAACACACATTGATTGCTATGCTCCAATCACAATTCTTGAGATTGACTGACCAAGATAATCCCTTCAGATTAAATATTATCTCTACCCTTTCCCTCACTGTGGGCTTCATGAATCCCCTAGTTTCTATGCCCAGCACATTTCCCACTACAGAACAGCAGGAAAATTTTGCCCTGGGATTCCTCATCAAATAGCAAAGAGTTGCCTTGTTATCCAAAGGTGTTTTCTTCCTTCCTTTGATATGTTCGGTGTATTACTGCATCAGAGCTCTGCAGTGTCCTGTGATGCTCTAAGCATTCCAACCCACAACTTTCAGAAGTACTTGCTCCATCTCTAGTCCCAGCTAGGAAGTTGTCCTGTACTATTTGTGATTATTTGGATTGGTTTTCTAACTTTCTGTGATCATGTTCTGTTGGTAAGAGAAAAGTTTTCAAGTCTCCTTCTAATCTGTGTTGAAAACAATATTCATACTGAAAATCCCAGTGGTTTGAATGATGAGAAGGATATCTTTGGATCTCTGTGGGTAACATACTTCATAGAAGGATTATTGGCCAAAACACTTCAGTGGAGGACAAAGGATGAGGCTCACAACAGGCAATCAGTCTCCAAGAAAAGCATTTGTCTTTAGTCCCACTTTGATTTTTCCACTCTGGCTTGCTAGCTTCACAGTCTAAAAAAGGTTTCTCCTTTCTTTCCTCAATGGACTGAAAAGAATTCAAGTTTTTTTGTTTTTTTTTTTTCTGAAAATTACTTCTTGTGATATCTAAATTCCAATGACAAGACCTAATTGGGGTTATTTAATAAAATCAAATCTAGTGTGCTAAATCAAGGGCTTCACCTTTGCAAAAATAAAGAAATCTCCCTTCTTTTGAGTCAAAAAGTGATTAAGTCCCTATCTTAGAGAAGATCCACAGATGTTACAAAGATGCAAAATAGAGATTAGTATGACAAGTTCAAATATTTATGAGGGAAAAAAAGAAGTAATGAAATGATTAAAGGGATAAAACCCCATGGTTCTTCTTTCCCAGAAGTCAAATGGCTTAGATTTATTTTTTTTTTTCTGGAAACAAATTACTCTTTGAGACATTTGTGGCATGCATCCCTTCTTTCTGTTTGGCCCCTTTTTGATGCTCAGTATGCTCTAATAGCTGGAAATACACCCAACTTTTTCTAACCACCCCTCTACACATTTGTTTGTCACTACACTCCATCATGATTTTTAGATGCAGGGATGCTAAAGTTAGTAGCAGAAAAATAATGAAATAGCATAACACAGTCACTTTCCTGTTTAACCTGAAACATAATTTGTGAGATCTGTTAATGGTCCTACATTTTAGGAAGCAAGTCTAGAGGATGGTTTTTGGAAACACAGTGAAGAGCCAAATGCCATAGAAGCTGAGAGGAGATGATACACTCAAGTAAATTGCAGTTTTGTCATGTTTTCACATGACCATTGTCTCTTCCAGATTTTCTTTCATTTTTTTCTCATGCAATTAAATAAAAAAATATTTTGGCTTCAGAAATACTTCTGATTATGGCTTTTCCCATTACCATGTTGTCCTTGTATACTCAAAATTTTTGTCTAATTTCTGTCCTGGTGGAGAATATTGGATAAGGACAGAGCCAGCATCTACAGTAGTGCCTCATTCCAGTTTTTCCCTCTGATAAACTGTTCACTTTTTTCAAAGAACTTCATTCCTCCAGACTTTTGAATTAGAAAACCACTGCAGAAAACCACTGTCAGCAAACACTGTTGTTGGTCTGCCATATGGCTGAGTGAAGGCCAGCAGCATAAGGCCAATAGCATTTTAACCTGAACCTTTGTGAATGGAGAGTACAACCCAAAGTTCAATTTTTTGTCCTTATTCCTGAGACCTTCTTAATTTTTTATCATAATGCTGTAAAAGTTTTCCTCGTCTGTGCTCTGAGTGCTATTCAAATGCAGGACAGAGACCCTATTCTCATCTCAGGGAGGTTAAAGCCACAGAGTAAAACAGTGCAGGGAAAGTGTACGTGAAAACAATGAACTTTTCTTGATTGGTGAGGTGGAAAATTACTCCTTTGTCAGCTGTCTAAATGCATCACTTGGAGATTTGACATCAGAGGGCAAAAGAGCCAAGCAGAGTTTTGTAAGGAACTCTTCCTGTGATGAGGGCTCTCATTGTAGAGGTGTCTTTTCTAAAAAAATTAGAATAACCCAGTGTTGCACATAGGAACCCACACAGGAAATAAGTGATGGTATGAACACTTTTTAGGTGTCAGAAACTGAAATTTTAGCATGGAATGAGGCATTAGTTTTAAAAAGAAAATTATACCATGGAAGACAAAAAAATGAGAATAAGGAAAAATGTGGAAAAGATTAACTGCAAGATTCACCTTGGACACGTGCACTGGTCGCCTATTGTGAAGACCAGCAAAAGTGTTGGGCAAGTAAGTGAGATGTAAAACCGCAAAATGAATATATTTTTAGATCACATATAAAAGATTTGATTAATGGCTATGTTGGTTTTCAGTTGCAGGAGGAAATGGGTAAAGTTGAGACATTAGATAGATAAATACACTAAACATGGTAAATGTAGGAATCCTAATTATTTCAGCATGGCCAAAGAAACCAGCACCTCACAGACATTCTTTTCGTCCCACCTGATCCTCCTTGTCCACCATGGGATCTCTAATTCACCAGGGTCAGTAGCTTGTACTGGTCAGCAGAAATAGAGATGCTGCTTATAGAGCTGTCAGAGTGACCTGGCACAAGGTGGTTTGGCAGAAGACCAGGATGAATAGCTGCCATGCTGGGAAAGGAAGTATCTGCCTGAAATATGGCCCACTGCTCTCACCATCCCATTATCAGGGGCTATCTGAACTGGACCTGAGCTGGGAAAGATAGCCATGGACAAGCAAAGGAGAGGTACAAATAAAAGGAGTGAGGGTAGACAGCACTTAATATTCTGGAGTATGGGTTTGAATTCCTTAGGCTAATATTTTTCTGCTGGTCTACATTTAATTCCTTACCTCCTCCATCAGCCATACAATAGCTGAACTTTCCACCCAATCTTACCTCCTCACTCTCTCTATGAATGTGAAAGCCTTATCCTCTGCTCACAGACAGGTATTAAAAAAAAAAAAAAAAGAAAGAAATAAAATGTAAGCCATTATCATTAAAAGTCCACCAAAGAAAGAACATGGTGAAAATCATCTGTGAAACTTATATGTAGCTTCACTGTAAGATGATAATTCTTGAATATTTTGACAGACAAATTTATACCATTTTATAGCATGATTTTTGCTTTTAGACCCAAGGACGAGTATTTTTTTTCAACCATACCAGTCACTTTACTATCCATGTATAGTGTTATTAATGTAATTACACTGCACAATGAGTGTAATTAATTTAGGTTTGGTTCTCATTTGTCCTTATCACTCCTGTAATTCTATGGAAGTGCAGTAATTCTGCCCCTTGCTTTACTAGTTGTTTAATTTTCTTACTTCCAGTATCAAAAAATGTTTGTTCCCTCCTATATTTCTTCTAAAAAAACTGTCCTGTCATTGGAATTACTGTCCATTTTTACATTGAATATGGTAATTTTTACATTTTTTTGCATGAAGCAACCAGTTCAAGGAATAATTACTTACTCATTTACTACAAAAGAAACTGTTATCTTTATTTGAAATATTCACTGATGGTCATGCACTTCTTATGAAGCACATTTTGCAGTAGTCTTCTGTTCTCTACAATATGAACTCCATTTATGCCATCTGTGTGCCTTAGAACTCATTGTCTAAATAATATACAAATTAAATAATTCCAATTTATGTAACTGATAAATCTTCTTTAGTAACATTCACTATAGTTAGAGGTGAACAATGAATTTATATTTTCATGAAAATATTTCACTTCCATATCTCATAAAATGTTAGTTTGAAGCCCATCTGTACATAAAATGCCATATGACTTTTCTCATATGCATTGCTTCATTATTATCCAGGTCAAATTTATTGGTTTTATTGTTTCCGTGTCACTCAGTATCTTAAGCTCTGCTAGGAATATTTTACAGGTCAGCTTTTGTTTTGATATTCAAAGTAACTTGTTATCATCAACAAAAGTACTTGAAATTGATCACTTTTTGATGGTGCTTCTTTAGACTGGGGTGTATTTTGCATATGGTCATAAGAGAGGTCTAAGAAAGCAAACAAACTGCATCCTTCCCTTCCCTTCCCTTCCCTTCCCTTCCCTTCCCTTCCCTTCCCTTCCCTTCCCTTCCCTTCCCTTCCCTTCCCTTCCCTTCCCTTCCCTTCCCTTCCCTTCCCTTCCCTTCCCTTCCCTTCCCTTCCCTTCCCTTCCCTTCCCTTCCCTTCCCTTCCCTTCCCTTCCCTTCCCTTCCCTTCCCTTCCCTTCCCTTCCCTTCCCTTCCCTTCCCTTCCCTTCCCTTCCCTTCCCTTCCCTTCCCTTCCCTTCCCTTCCCTTCCCTTTTTTACTTTCCCCTTTTATCCTTTCCTTCCCATTTTGAGCCCTGCTTCTCCCAATAAATATGTCCCTGCTTTACCATGTTCTCCCTGCTTCAACTGGAAGATATGAGGATCTATATAACTCACACATTCCTGAATGCAGCTTTGAGTGCTCAGGTAGTGCTATATGGAAATGTCCCTTAAAGTTTTTGTGACTCTAAACTTCTGTAAACTTGAGCTATTTAGGGCTTTCAGTGGGAATAATTACTCCTCACATGATCTCCACATCCTTACTGCCTTACCCATACAGTGTCAATCACTGACTCCTTGGTGTAATTCTGTCTGAAAAGTCTATATGAAGATATACTCCACAGGAGCTGACTCTGGAAAAATGTCAGAATGATGTTTTGAAAGTATAAAATCCTGAATAATTTCACTGTCACATTCTGAGACAGTCTTTTAATGGCAGTTTTTAACATTTTTTATTAGGGGACTGAATTATGTTTATTAAATTATGGTGATTAAAAGATGCCTAATAGGTTAATTCTGCATCTTAAGAGGTCTCTCCCATTCATACACCCCAAGAAAAAGCAATAAATGACACTGATGACACCAGAAACTGAAGTTTTAAACTGAAGTTTAAAAGGGTCTTAAATGTTACCTGCTCCTGAAGTGTTCCTTCATCATTCCCATACGCTGAGAATAACTTGTACCTCTGTTACATGAATTGTACAGCTTTCAGGGGACATTAACCGGGCTCATGGTTTATTCACAGGTGATAACCAAAGTACAGAAAGGCTGCTTCTGAACCCTAGAGGTTTGGACATGCCCAGTCACACAGAGACCCAGGGTACACAGCAGAATGACACAGCATGTAAGCCACCAGCTTATATTTTGTTCTCACTTGAACAACAGAAATGTGGTTTTAAGTTGTTCTGGGGCTGAATTGCTCTTGGTGAGACTGGATGTTGCCAGTTAATGGAGTTATATTGCATTTTCCCAAATGAAGTAAGTGTATCCGTGATACTGCTTGAATTCTTGCAGTCAATCCATACAGTCTCATGGTGGGAGGCTGACACCAAACTGAGTGTCAGAGTTCTGAGGAAACTGCCTTGTTCTCCATTGTCTGATGTCTTCAGGCCAGGATGGATAGCAGTTCCTCAAGCCCAATGCAAATGTAATGGAAAGTGTCAGAGTCATTGTCACTGCTTTGCTTAGAGAAGGCTTTGGATTGAGACTTTTTCCAGCCATTTTTCATTAAGACTTAATGGCATCAATAATAGAGACGGTTTGAGAGAATTCTCTTTCCAGTTTTAGTTTTCATCTACATCGTACAATAACAAGAAACACTCATCAGGTCACACTGTATCTTTTCATCACAATACTAATTTTTGGAGAAGCAGCAAAAAACTTGGAGACTTAGTAGCACAATACAAAGCAGGATATTTCAGGTATTTCTTTTAGTTTATTAGACTAGAAGTGAACTAGAATCTTGTTGGACTCAAAGAGATCCTGGAGACCCCACAGCATGGTGAAGACTAATGTGCTTTACAAAAGAAGTAATCTTTGTTTTCATGTGTATAAATTATTGTTGGAAAGAATAGAGATGAATTCCAGACTGGCTTATGTTTGAAAGGAAGGAATGATTGTTAGAACTCCCAAAATTATATTATATGCCTTTAAATTTGTAAACAGAAATGAAATAGATACCAGTGGAAAAACTCCTCTGAGTAAGTCAGGGAGGAGGAAAGAGACCTATGAAAAATGGTCATGCAAATGAAAATAGATCCTGGAAATTACTAAAGTAAAAAATCTAAATAGTAGAGGGAGAAATATAGGGCAAATTATACTTCAAAAAAGGAGTTCAAGATAACATGAAAGAATGACACAATATATCATGAAGTATGCAAATAGAAAATTTAGAGTGCAATTACCTTTCTCCTTATTAAAAAAAAAAAAAAAAGGCGAAATAGGCAACACTAAGAGCTTTCAGAGATATCCAAGGCAATGGCAAATTCCCACATGGGAACTGTCAAAAACCTGCTGTCTCAGGTGTAAGCTTATTAACATGCATCCTCTTTTGGTGGATAAATCACAATCCTTTTAGTTTACTTTAATTTTACTTTTTCATCATAGAACAGTGAACTATCTTATTGTTTAATATTAGTAATACATGTGATGGGAGGACAGGTAAGAGCAGAGAAAGAGGTATATGATGTTTTCAGAGGACTCTCTAGTGGACTAGGGAGTGCATATTCCAAGGCTTTTTTCCAGTTGGTGCTCTGCCCAGAATAGAAAATCCTAAACCAGAACCACATTATGTGAAGCTGCTTCAATAAATCTGGCTTAAAAAAGTGTTTAAGTTTATTAAGACTTCACTGCCTAAAAGCTGCTTGGAATTATTGCTACAGCTGGGTTATAACATTCTCTCACTGGTCCAGTACTCTTTCCTCCATGGAAATCTCATAACTTATGTCTACTTCATCATGATGATTGATAGCTTTGAGCCAAAGGAGGCACATGTACGATAATATTTTTGTCAAGTGGAATTTTTATTTTTAAATTAACATAAGGTCTAATAATAACTAGCAACATGATATTTGCAAAATATCTAAAAGAAGATGAAATCTAGTGAAAGCTTCCACTAGAAGAAGCTGCCTGTGCAGGAAATCTGTCATTCCTAAATAGAATTCCTGTCACTTGCTAACTAAAGTAATGCAATGGTAAGAAAAAGTCTTGGAGGTGACCCTGAGACTTGACTCACACTCTGTAATATTTAGCACTTCACTGATAAAAGTTAGATTAATTTGTTTTATGTTTTGACGTCTCATCATATGGAAGAGGGGAACTGGAGAATGGGAAGGAAATGTTGAGACTTGCATGGGCACAGCAAAATCAGCAACAGCACAGATTTTAAGTAAGATATTCTGATCCCACTTGTCTTGGAAAGTGTATTCTAGTTTTAAGCGTCACAGGGCTTGTGGCTGTAGCCTTTGCTAAGAATTATATAGTCTCTACCTTTTTACCACCTCCCAGAGCAAACTTGATATGTAAATAAGCAGAGAAGTGAAGTTTGTTTTAACAGGCTGAGAGTCTGGAGAAACAGATTAGAAGTGGGAGGAGAGCGTGTCTATTCACTCCACTGCCTTGCAGTCTGTGAGATCCTAACTGACAATGACTGTATTAGGAGCCCAACATGAAATAAAGACTGTTCAGATTTTTTTCCCCCAAACTGTAGACTCCTTTATCCATCTGAGTTTTATGTGCTTTATTGGATGAATTCAATGTTTTTAAGGCAGCATGAGCTCTTTTCTCTCTTTAATAAACTTTATAATTTCCTCTATCTCACTTTTATTTTGATTTCTATGCTCTATATAATCTGCATTTTTGCATTTACAGACAGATTGCAAACAGCTGACAAGCTGATCTAAAATGAACTGCCAATGAGAACTTATTATTAATTGGGAGAGCTGTTGAAAAAGGTCTCCACATCAAGTAATGTTTTTAAAGCTAATTAAATATTTTTGATTTATGATCTGGAACTACGAAGTTATTGCTGGTTACAGTCATGTTAAGTAATCAAAATATATAATCATATGGATTATTTGATGTCCAGACTGATTTATAAGACAGGCCTGCTTTAATATTGCATTAATATTAACAAAACTAAGGCTACAAATGTAGAAATATGGAATACAGACCATAAATACAGAATGAAGAATTACTTCCTGAAAACCCTGAGAAGAATTTTAGGTTCATATTAGGTGTGCTAAGAAGCTTTTTCCTGAGCGAAAAAAGTGGTGCTACCTTTGTGATATGTTTCATCACAGTGTTTAACTTATCTTTTTACCTCCATATCTGTAGTTTATCTGTACAGCTTCAAAATTTGCTGCATAAGTGGAGAGAGAGCAGGGATAGAATAAAAATGTCTGGGAGCTGGAAAGTATACGTTAGAATGGCAGAATTAAAAGGCTCAGTCTGCCTAATAGATTTTTAAAGGCTACTAAGTAATGAATAGATTTCCATGTTTAATTGCTTTCCCAAGAGTAGGGCACAAAGGGACTTCATAAATTTGTATGGAGAGGTACAATAAAGACAAAAAGCTGGAAGCTGCTGTTATGCAGATTTAAATTTAGACTGGCCCTAAATCACTAATGATCTGTGAAAAAAGTTTATTGAGGTATGTTCTATTCTCTGGGAGCATTAGGAAAGAATTCAAAATGGAGGGTTTTCAAAAAGATGTACTAGGATAATTCATAATTTATTAGGCTTAGTAAGTAGCTAAACATATTAAGATGTGTTGGCCTAAAACACATAAAAATTTGGATAATCTAATGATCCTTTCTGGCCTTAAAGCCTATGCTTTTTACTCTGCCTGTTTCTTTCTAAATAAGACTTCAGGAGACTGGCAATGGCTGTACTCTATAATTAGGAAGTCCTATAAAACATATTAGGCCTACCTTTTCCTGCAAGAAAATGAAGATTTTTTTTATTTTTTTGTGCTGTACTGATCGAATAGAGATAACATTGATGTATCTGAAATTTCAGATGTGAAGGTACGTCTGTCAGAAACTTTTTTGTACTTCCAGGATAAATTATAAAAACTACTTTGAATGACAGTTCTCTTCCCTCATTCCCTAATCTATTAAAATTAAGTTTGTTTCTTGACAGCTTTTTTCTATACACAGAACAGACATGAACAAGCCAACTATCTGTGCTATATGACTGAGTTAATAGGGAACAAGACATCTCATAGTTTTGGCTTTCCCTCTAAGTGGCCATGTATGGGACAGGAGATCTGAGAGAGAGAGCTGGTTTTTGTAACTTAACTTTTTCTGAAATTGACAGAACACAGTGAATGTTTCTTTTTCATTTAAAAATATTTAAGATACTTGCATACTTTCCCAGCATCACTCTTATGCTGTACTCACTAACTGTGAGCAGTTATGTGAGTCCTGGATAACTGCTGGACAGAGAAATGGAAAAGACTATGTTTCTCCAGGGTGATACAAACTGCAAACCACCCAGGAATTCTTGCTGTAATGTGGCATTAAATTACCTGAGGATGAAAACCAGGCTATGACCAAAAATTTCTACTCAATAATTTTGTAAAAAATAAAGATGCCTAGTATTTTAAAAGAATTTTCTGGTATTTGTTTTGTATTGGCCTGACTTCCCCTCGTATGATTTACCTAAAAAAAAATGTACAACAGTCTTTGGCCTGGCTGGTCCTTACAGAAGAGGGTCAGCAGCAGCATTAAACCACTGCCAATGAATAGCAATGAAGATGGTATTTTGTGCACTGAGTTTATATCAGTCACCATCACACTGGCAAATGTTTCTGATGTCTAGTACAAAAATAGAGAAATAAGGGAGTCCTGCTAGCACTATTTACTTTGGCTGTCATGAAATAGGCTATGCATCTTCTTCCATGCTGAAAAACCTCTGCATAAAGGTCTGCTAATGTCTAGAACAGTTCCCACAGTCTTGGCTTGTGATGAAAGTAACATTCTCTCTGTGTCCTTCATGGCTTGCTTCCCATTTGGCCAAATCCGAGTCCCTGCGTGCCAGAGATCCGCACCATATGTCCTTTGTATATCTGAATGATGACAAGGATCAGCTGATATAAAACATGAGGAAAGGCATGAAGGCCATGTTTGCAAGAGGCTGGTGACTGCAGGGGGCAGATTTGCACTAACTCACACCAGTGGTGTGTGTCTTCAAAGAGCCCAGAGCTCTGGTTGTGTGCAGAAGAAGAACATCACATCAGCCTTGTGTTTGTGCCATCTGGCACTCAGCAGCACTTGTCCACAGTGTCAGACAGACCTTCTCTGAGGCAGTAACACATCTATTGTGACCCTTTGACCCTATGGGTGACTGTATAGATCCTCACTTAGGAAAATGTTTTACTCTGCAGCACAGATGTGATTTGAAAACCAATTACTTTGGTAATTACTCCAGTGGTCTGGAGCACCAGGATTGACTGCATTGTCTTATGAAGACAATGTCAGAACACTGCAAGAACAAGTAAAGAGTCAAAATTAATAGCTTAGTGTGGTTCTTAGCACATCTTTAAGCAACCTTATGGGCAACATATGAATAGTTCCACACCTCTCTTTTGGTGAAGTGTGTACCCGTGTCCTGTTTTGTGCTACTAATAAGCAGAACTCTCTGAGCACACCACACAGTGGCAATCTCATGTAAGAATCCCAACTGGCTTTTTGCTACCCACAGTTCATGCGATGCAATTTCTTAACTTCCTCAGAATAGATCAATTAAATGCTAGTGAGCTGCTAGAAAGAATATGCAATGTCTTAGTTGGAGTTTTAGGTTTGCTCAGTTATTCCCCCTTATTTTCTTCCTTTTGGAGTGACTAGGCAATGCTAAATATCCTAACTGCTATTTCCAAATGAAATTCTTCTGTCAGGCACCACTTGTGTTTCAAAGTAGGCTGATGTATTTGGAGAGTTCAGAGTACTTTTCTGCTGTATCTTTGCAAATGTGGAAAGATTAGAGTCTACTTTTAAAATTATAAGGAATTTTAGAAAATTAATTTGTACAATAAACAGAACTTCTCACCCTGAGGGCATAAAATATCAAAAATTAATACAGTAAATCTGAACAAACCATCACAAGTACAAGACAAATTTTAATTTTCCATCTCTTCTATGAATGTTTATCCATCAGTCATTTTCTTAATTCGTTGTCTTTGAAATACTAACTATTAAGAACTTTAAAAAATGCAGTCCAGCAGCTTTGGTGGTGCTCCTCGCAGAATAAGCTCTGTTTGCTACTAAAAACAAAGTTAGGGACTGTAAAAGAAAACTGAAATTGCAGCTATACCAGGTAAAAGGAGCATTGCTTGAAAAGTTAGGAGATAATTGCCCTGAGTTTGCTTCTTTTTTTCTGTTTTTATGTCTTTTTGCTTACACTATCACGAAGATGAAGTGTGGGCACATATGCTAAAAAAGACACACTTGCTTCACTGTCAATAAAGAGGCTGCAATGACTTTTTCCAAAGGGAAGTGAGTATGAAGTATTTATATTCACTCCAAAAGGAGTGAATATAAATATCTGAGTACATTCTGCTGAGGCAAATCTTTCTTCTGGCCTTCTTTTTCAGTTTGTGGGGGTTTTTTTTCTGTTTGTTTTCAGCTTTCTTGCTTTTCTGCTTGTTCTGCATCCTTTCTTTAGGATATTTACATTGTTTCTCCTCTGTTTTGCAGAAGTATATATCCCTGCAAATGTATGTCACAGGAAGTGTTACCATGTTGGAAGCTGAGCTGTGCTAAAACAGGCCTTAGAATTATTGACAGGGAGGTGTAAAAGACCAAGGACCTCTGTTTGACATTTTTCAACCTCATATTTTTCTTTCTTTATTGCTTTCTTCAGAAGATGTCTTGGAGCTACAGTAGATGGTGAAGTTCTGTAAAAAGAAAATATTATTAAAACCAGTGAGTTATTCAGCTGTCTCCAAAATATTCAACATTTGAATGAGCATCTTGTTTTTCAAAATAGTAAATGAGGTAAAACATAAAAACTAAAGGAACATCATTATCCAACTTTGTTTTCATTTTGTAGTGATTTCTGTAGAATTATTTCCCAATTTATACAGGGGAAACTTTACTGCTTGAATATTTAAATGCTAATAGAACAAATATTTAGGAAAAATATATCGTGGGCAACACTCCTGCTATCAGAAAATGTGTACCATGTCTAAAAACCCAGTCCATCTGAATTTGACTTTGCTCTCAGAAAAATCTATTCTCATAAAAAAAAAATCTTGGAGAGCTTATATCTGTTTGCTGCACCTGGTCTGGGTAGCAGACTTGAGCTGAATATGAGCCTGTGATCTGAGGGTTATTCAAGCCTAGGTGCTTAGGGCCTTAAAGGATAGATGTTATTAGTATATATAAGATTTAAAGACAGATGGTGCCCAGCTGAGCCAAGGGACATTGGAAAAACACAGCTGGCAAGCAATGTCTCACTTTACTTTGGTTAATAAGATATTTAAGACTGCACATGCTATGGCACAGCTCTCTTTGATTACATAAGAAACATAGAAGACAGATAAGCTTAAGCTTTTCCACCTATTGGACTGATTTCTCAGCTGTCTCCACAGGAGCCTGGAGATAGATGCCCTGCTCTTGTCCCTGGCCCAAGTTCTCTTCCTAACCCAACCCCCAGTTCCTTTTCCCAACCTACAACAGAAATTGGAGCTAAAGAGTGATTGCATTTGAATTCTCTTGCCTAAGGGCAGGATGATAGAATCACAGGGCTTTCCTAAGATTTCCTGGCCATGCTTTCTTCCCTGGCTGAAATGAAGGCATTCAGGGAACAATGGCCTGAAGAAGAAACTGCTGTTAGTGCTCCACAATTTTGCTTCACTCATTGGAATAATTAGTTTAGTTTTTATTCTGTAATACAGCCCACATTTTGCCCAGAGTTGTAGCCACTACTTTTGTTTCAGGCTCACAACCCTCATCTCTATGGTGGTCAGTAGTAGAACAAACACTTAAAATATATTTGTATCTTACAATATGTATCTTTTTAAGCTCATGATAGCATGAAAATATATGGAACAGTAGGAGAGCCGTGCTTTCTGTGGTTCAGGAGGAAAGTGTTCTGTAAGATATTAATTTCTTAGTAATCTGGTTTATTCTCTAAGCCACCTCATGTAGTGTTTTCCTACTTGCAGGTCACTAGTACTGATCTCCTGCAAACTCACTGTCGTATTTACCTTCTCAGAATGCTGATCAACTCAATCATTTTCCAGTTGCCAAGTTCAGTCATCAAATCCCTGGAACCAGATAAGTGAGTAGATTTTGGCCAGCTTGATAAAATGTTGGGATTGTATTTGCATCCATAAATATTTATATTTTATTAAGCTTGCTGGATAAAATAAAGCAACCTGTGCTCCAAGCATTTAACCACTGGGATGCAGAAATATGACAGTAGTGTAGGCATGGCAAAATGCCAGTGGAAATTAAGGAGCAATTAAAGTCACAGAATAATGTGTTTGTATCACTTCAGCACACCTGAATATCTAAGGATTATTAAAATCAAATAAGAATTAATGCCTCAGTTGAGATTGTGACAGAAGCTGAAAAAGGCATTGGTAAAGCTTTAGTCTGTGTTTACACACTCATCTAAAGTTTCCTGTTTTTAGTGTGTTTTCAAGCCTATCATTAGAGTAGCAAAATGTTCATGTACTTCCATGTATGAGGAAGAAAGCAGCAATGTTTAAAAAGATCTTTCATATAATTTATGTGATTTTTCTTTGTTTCCACTGATGCATAGAAGAATTCCTATGGACCCTGTTTTTAAAAACTGGTATATTCCAACTAGGTTTTCAATTTTTATATCAGAAATGTATTGGATGTATTTGGAGCAATCTCTTAAATATTGAGATATAGTGGTTTCTATAGTTGTATGTAAGAATGATTCTTCTTACAAACCTGACTGGAACATCAGAAATTAGAATGTATTGATAAGAATTATCAAATATCTGAACTCTTTGCAGTTCTTTGCATCCTTAAAGGTTATTCAAAATAGTGAATTGATAATGATAGCAACAGCTAATATCAGTCATGGTGTATCAGCGATTAATTTTTTTCTCAATAACACCATTTAGAAGGGCATGTGTACAGTTTAGAAAACTAATTCTGCCTATTCAGACATGAGATTTTGTGACACCCCTCCAAATTTTAATCAAACTACATTGTTTCCCCTAATTAAATGATACAATTCTGTAATTTATTTCATTCCCAAGTTTAATATAATTTAACAAGTGAGGGTCTTTGATAGATTGTATGTCAGTGATGGAACACCTCCATATAGGCAACACAACATTCTGGCAGTAATCTAAAGCCTATATAAAATGCTTGTGGTGTGACTCTAGAGGTGTTCTGTGCAGGGCCAGAAGTTGGACTTAATGGTCCTGATGGATCTCTTCTGACTCAGCATAATCTAATCTATGTTTCTATGTTACTAAGCAATTACACCACCACTGAAATTTCTATAGTCCTTGTTCTTCATTTTTGTTTATCTACCTAAATTGTGACCTGATTTACTGCTTGATCTGGTCACTGACAAATTTGAACCTGAAATTTGTAATTAAAATCCCAAATAGTCAGTAGAATTGTCCCAGAAAAAAATCATCTTATGAGTATTCAGCTTAATTATTTTTTTTTTCATTAAAGACAAATAAAACTCACCCCCCACACTCCTACAACTGACTTTATACTCAGAATCATTTAGAGAATGCAGGAAATCTCAGTTTGTCTTTTCTGGGAAGATTCTGAAAACCAAAATAATTTCTACTATACACAGTCTTGGAAGTATATGCAGCAGCTGTACATACTAGGTGGAAATAAAATAGATTTTGATTTGTCTAAAAATTTGACATGTTCTCTAAATTTGCATCATTAATATCTTAATTAAGCTGAGCAGAACAAGCTAGCTTATAGACTGCAGAAATAGAATATTTTGTCTAAGTTCTATTCAAGGTCATAATGAATTAATATGCATTAATAATTAATATGAATAATTTAATCTAATGGAAATCAGCTGTTTCACAAGACCATGAATGAGATGCACAAATATCCTTTTGTCCCTAAGCACTTACCTGGCACCCAAATCCTTTCCTTTGCCTGGGGAAGACTAAATTTCTCAAGGTGTTACAGTTTGCAGCAGATAATTCCTAGGAGTGCCTTTTCTTGGCATGTACAGCACTCTTGACAGAACTGGTGAGCTCCATTAGCCTGAATAGCCAAGGGACCTGCAAGCAGAGGTGTGTCCCACACAGACAATTGTTCTTGTCCTGCCCACCCTGCAATGGGCCATGCTTGCCCCTTGCAGTCCAGAAGTCATCTAGGCATTAACACAGCTCTGCTGAGGCAAGATGCTTTAGTTTGGGCACAAAGCCATGCTAAATTGGATCTGTAGCTTCCAGGGCACAGCTGGCCTGTGTTTCTGAGATCACAGTGCTGGCAGAGGAACTCCCAGATGTCTTTGGGAAATGAGTTGGGTGGATTTATGTTTCTCTAGACCCCATGGGGAAGACAACATTTTGTTAGATAAGCATATAATGCTATCCCCCAATAAAGCACAGCAGGGGAGAAAAATACAACCTCTTAGGTCAATCCTGGTTACTCTCATGTCCAGTCTGAAATCCTTCAATTTCTTAGGATGTTTCGTAGTCATTTCCAAATTCATACTCCTTGCTGCCAAATTAGAGGTCAAAGTTGTAATGTGGACAGGGTTTCCCAGCTCTTTTGCTTGAACCACATCCATTTGGAGATGGGCTGATTACACAGAGAAAAACCAAGCTCATTCAGTGATGTAACACCCAGGGTTGCTGGTGCGGGATATTAGGTGTTTCACATCAAGTGAGAGAGCTTCACTTAGAGATTATGAATAAACTCTAACCTGGAACACCTCATGGTTTTAATAGACTGCATGTTTACTCCTATGATATAGAGGAGTTGCAAACAGGAATTTAAAAAATCAGGATGCTGGAAACACAGTTGTAATTTTTGGTGTTCATATAAAGGATACCCAGCATTATTTTCATTTTAATGAAACAAAAGAATAGTCTATGATATTAGGAAAAGAATTAGGAAGAAGAGAAGTTTAGCAGTTATTTCCCTGCTACAGGTTTCTACAGTTGAGTGGTAAATCTGTTCCTTTCCATTATGCCAAGTCTAGTTAATTACCCAGGGATAAATCCTGCAACAGATGTTTTAACTTATATCAACTTAGCACATTGCCCCAAGGCTTTCATGCAAATTTTCAGCGTTTTGAGAACATTACAGGGCTTGACTAAAAGCTCAATGTGGCCTTTCTTAAACAATTTAATAGCAAATACTGACAAGAATGTTTGACTTAAACTAGTTCAATACAAATAGCAGCCCACGTGACAGCCCAGTTCTTTGAAGTCATTAAACTTGGTAACCACGTCATTCCTTTTGCCTTTAATAACGTAAAGACAGCACCATCAACTCCTTTGTGAGATTGTCCATGAATATAAAGTACCTGACACTTCTGACATGTTCAAAATCTGCTATGGAGCTTAACACCCTGCAGCACCACTTAAATCTTGGGAGCTGCCATTCTTTTAAACTCTTTCCCACCATCAGGAAACTGTCCTTCACATGGTAGTGTGGCTAATTCACAAGTTTCAAATGCAGCTTTGAAACACACAGCAGATTGGACCTAAATAGAACAGTGAACATTGAAGGCAGTTGGAGGAAAAGAAATATATCCATTTATTTTAGTGTTGAAAAAGACAAAAATTGAACCATAGTTATACATGCAGAGTGCAGAATACTTGCATACATGCTCTCAACTACTATTTCATCACAAGGTGATGTAGTATCTCAGGCAAAATTATTTATCTCTCTCTAGCTACACACTTAACCTCTGAAGGAAGGGGAAATGTTTTTAAAACAAAAAATTATACATCTTCCTGTTATGCTGCTTGACTTAAAATTCTTTTGTCACGGTCATAAATCCAAGCAGCCCTTTTCTCCTGTGACCTTCATTTACAGCTTTTTAGGCATGACACAGTCATCCATTTATGCTAAGCAGACATGACTGTGCAAAACCACCTTTTGGAGTTTATGCAATGTATTGGGAGTTTAGCATCTGTTAAAGCAGGATATCTGCTCAAGTAAGAGCATGAAGAATCCTCATTAGAAGAAAGTGAGTTTTTCTTTGATGGTGCCTGCTGTCTGTCTGCTCTTGAAGGAGCATAGATCCAGCCAACGCATTCCAATAATATGTTTTTTTAAAAAAACTTTTTAGTTCCTGGAAGCCCCAAAACATTTTAAACTTCTTGTAAGGAAAGAGCTGTAATAACTCTGTTTGGCAAGTTGATGGCAGAGGAAAAATAAAAACTGTCTGGTTCAAGCCTGATATCTGCAGCCCTCAGTAACATAATTTGTATTGAGTCACTCATAGAAATAAAGACTTCATGTTTATTTATACAGGCTTGAGCTGTGTATCATTGGCCTGGGATATGCGCATCCTATGTTTCAGTGCTGCAGCTTACAACTGGCTCTTATAAAAAGTTCTGAATATCATTCAGAGAAAATAGATGTGCATACAGGTGAAATTGGCTCAGTAGTCCCAGATAGTACAATCATACTATGAAATAAAAATTTAGATGGCTGTTCAGATTAAGAAAGAATACACAGTTAATAAATTAAAAAGTCCAGAATAGCTACTACAGAGTAGAATTTTTTTTTCTTTTATTTTCTCAAAGCATGAAATTGCATGTAGTTTTGGACAACCTTTTATTATGAGCCTACAGTTTGGTTGTGCAATTGTCACACAGAAAAGGTAGGACTACTATGCTCTAGGAGAAAAAGAACACCAAGTTTCATACTGTGAAAAATTTTTGCCAGAGGGTCAAATGTAGCTTGGTTGCAAATTCCATCTAAAAAGGAAATATTTTGTTACATTTTCATAGGGATTGAAGAGTAAGCTGGTTTGATTCAGCTGTGATCCACCTTTGAACTTCTGTTTCCTTGGGCAAATAAACTGGAGAGGAGATATAGGTGAAATTCTGGACAATCTGTGTATGCATGAATGAAATAAGGCAGCTCTTGGTGGGTGTTCTACCATTCAAACAAATTGTTACCAGTCTTGTCATAATCAGAACAACTTCTGTAGAAGTAATGCAACAACTTGTGAACTATGTAATTTTTCCATATTTTAGAATTTAATAAAATTACTATAAGCACATTTTTTCCAATGTGTGAAATTTATTGACTTTTTTAGGGTACCTGAAGTTGGAAGGGACCTTTGGGGTCACATAGTCCAACTCGTGGTTCTTCATTAACTGGTTATGGGAGCAGAAGGCAAGCAGGAAGAAATTATCTAAGTGGGAATACCAGGCATGTTGGGAAGTGGAAGCAGAGTTTGAAGGCCAGAAAAGCACAACTGTCTGTCCCTTATATGGTTTGCACACTAAGGATAGGAAAATTATCTTCTAATACCAGGCAAAGGAAATAGGCAACTCTCAGAGCTTTTTGTGTAATGAGAGAAGAGAGGAAAGTTACATGGCCAGCCTCACTTTTAGCCAAACGATGATGATCTTAAAATAGCTGTGAACTGATAAGCATACTCTGCAATTTTGTTTTCCTGTCTTGTTTTTTTCTTTTGTGTTTTCTTCCATTACAAGGAACACATTACGGTCCAATCTTCAGCAGATCTCAGCTCTCTTTTCCTACATGTCACTGAATGCTAAAGTCATTTTGGTAACCTGACAACACAGAGTGCCATTCCCACAGCAGCAGTCCAAACATTGGTGGGGTGCATTGATTACTCCTGAATGGCAGGCAACTCAGATCTGGGAGACCAAACAACCCACAGTCCCATTCTCCACCAAGATATTAAAATCTGCCTTTCAGCTCTTGAATTGACTGTGCCAGTGTTGTATAGGGAACAATCTCCCTTAGTCAAATGGACTGTTAATTTAGAGGAAAGCAAAGTGATTTTTTGAAGGTTAGATGGGAGGAGAAATATTTTTCCTGTTCCTGTGAGGAGCACCTCCAAAAGAATCATTTTATTGTCACATTTTCTTGAAACTGGGCAATTGTTGCTGGTATTTGAAGAGTTTTTTGATGTACTATGATATATTGTGTTGTTTAGAGATTTTCTATATTTTAATTGTATTACAAATATGCCTTCTTTCATTTTGACTGTTAATGTATGAACTTTCCTGTATTTATTTCTATATTCTTGGTTCAGATAATTAGGCTCATCAGATCTGCTTGACAAGCATTTTTGTTTCTCAGTCATATCTAACTCTGTGCCCAATATGTTAATTTCACTGAAATGGCATTCTCAATTGGTTCTTATGTTCTTTTCAAGGTTTCATTAGCTCTTGAATTTTGTGTCTTGATATATTTTCTAAACACATACAATTTTTTACTATAAAAATATGTGTAATTCACAAAGGGGAGAGATTTCTTCTCTCTAACTTAATTTTTCACTGAAGTCACAATTATTTTCTTATACAGGCCATATAGTTCTCTGATTTTAGGGTCACTGAGAGCCTAAAACCAGAGCTACCTTTTACGTACATTTTGAATTCCATTGAGTTGAATTCAGTGTTTCCCAGAGTTCAAAACCTACTCAGTTATTCAACCCTTCCACCTGGTACTACAATATCAAGTTATATCTCAAAACAAGGTCTTTAACCTGCATACCTGAAATTTATTGCAATCAACTGCCTCCAGAACTGACTTCTGAGAGGTGAAAACAAATCTTCTCAAAAGGTCATTTTCTTCATCCACACACAAAGCCAAGGAGAATTAAGCTTGGGATCTTTTTCTTCATTGTGTAACTGGTCTGTGTCAGCAGAGAGGGAAGAGCCTAAATGGATCACATAAATGGATCCACAAAAAATCACTTCAGAATAATCTCCTTTTATTTCTCTCACATTTATGAAGCTGTTGCCAAAAAAACTGTTGATTTTTCAAGGGAGAGGATGCAGAAATTTGGTTTATAAATGCTGCTTGTGTGTAAGAAGGTGACATATTGGGACTACAAAGGACACGTAAAGAAACTTAGTCATAAGGTTTTGTAATTGTATGAGCTCTTGGTGGGAATGCACCTCCTGGCCTCTATTTGCCAAATCTTTTGAACAATTTACAGAAAAAAATGTAGCTGCTCAAAGAATAAAAGGTTTTAATTTTATATCAACTGCTGAAATACAGTTTTCATTTGAAAAAAAATAAAAGAGTGCTAGGGGTTCTTAAATGAAGAATTGGTGAATTATATTTTGTTATCATCAGAAAACGAAGGTCTCATAATTGATCTTACAATGAAATAAAGACAAAATTTGGAAGATTCAATAGAAGAAATACTAATACTGGAAGTTAATAGACTCTTTCCAATGTTGATTAATTTTTTAGGTTTCTGAGATAAAAATGTTTTTCAGTCTGAAACTTAACATTTAACCATGTAATAAATTATAGCTCATTTTCAATTATTAATTAATTTTAAATTAATAATTTGAATACAAATTTTAGTCTTAAAGGTGTTCATTTTTCTAATCTGTTTTCTAGGTGGAATACATTGTGCTCCCAGTTTTTGAAGACCTTCTAAGGAGTAATGCTGAGAAACTCACTAAGGCCAGCTCAATTTGATGAGGAAAGTAACATTAATCAGGATTATTTTACCCAAAGAAATTACAAAGAGCTGACAAAATTCCTTCCTGCAGTATACTGCATGCAACAGAGGAAGGTTTGGGAGACGGATGAAGAGGAGAGGAGCAACAAACATCTGGGGAATATGAATTATCCCAGCAGCACCACTGGACTTCAGAGAGGGCACAAGGCTCCAGTGTGCTGGCTGGATCTGTGTGTGGCACATCCAGCAACAGCTGCTAAAGGTGCAGCCACTGCCAGATGACACCACGGTCTAAGGAAATTGAATGTATGGGCTTGGGGAATTACTGCAGGAGGGAAGCAAAACTGAGCAGCAGGAGAGTAGCTGTCTCTATACCCTGTTCCAGGAATAAATATTGTTGTTAATGAGCTCATTCCTATATCCCTATTCCAGGGAATTAAGTGCTAATCCACCAACTATTGACCCTTCAACTGCACAATATTTTTGTAGAATTTTCTTTCGAGAATTTTGATACATTCTTGGAGGGAGTCAGAGCTAAGCCACGGTTGAGTGCCACTTGCTGCCTCTCCATGCTGGCTGCTTGCTGACCAGATATGTTTTTGTTAGCTTGATTGTACAATGGAGAGATTAGGCAGATAAAGACAGCCTAAATGGACCACCCCAAACCCTGATGGCCAGCAGCTGATTTACATGGAACACATAAAAGAGTTATGGATTTGCTTCCATGTTTTTGCATATGTTATAGGGGCTACAGTTAAGTTCTGAAGACCATTCCATGACTCTTCCTCTTTTTAAAATAAAATCAGGTTGTTCCTAATTTAGTTTGTGAAGCAAGGAAAGTACTTTCATTCCAGCTGCAAAATCCAGTGACTGGTGAAACTCTGTGTATTTGCCAGTAAGAGATTTTTATGTGTTCAGTTTATGTTCTGTCTGAAAAATAAGCCATGTGTCACTAGGGGTACCATAATGCTCACTTGGTGGGCCTGTTTTCAGCACATCCCCTTCATGCTTCATGAAATGGAATTTCCAACCACAGCTGGTCTTCTTAAATGAGAATTAGATCTCAATCACTAATGGAAAGTGGGGGAAATCAAAAGTCAGACACTCTGCAGCCATCAGTAAAGACCAATAAGAACTCATTATCCAGACAAAGTAATCACTGAAATGATAAATAATTAATTATATGAAAGTTTATTTCTTGATACCAATTCTCAGGTTTTTTGAGATATTTGTACGAATAAACCAGAGGAAAGTATCACACCTGTGCATGCATTCTAACACCTGTAAGCCTTAGAAGAGATTCTGTGATACTGAGAAATTTTTGAAAAATTCTGAAGATGTTTGGTGATTCCCAGTAAAACCTGATGTGAAAGTAGTATTTGGTATTTGTTGACCTAATCTGTTAGTAATTGAAAGGTAGAGTCAGTACAGCTCATATAGGTGAAAATAGTAGGGATAGGTGGATTTAGATTAAAGTTGATAGAATAAAATTCTTTGGATCAGTGAACAGCAGTGATGAGGGAAACAAGAATGAGAAAAGATTAGAATTAGGAATAAGCAGATTTTTGTTTTCAGATGTAAATATTCTTGCTAAGAACACTGAAAATTCAGCAGAACATACCTCTGAAGTAACAGTTTCCTCGGCAGAGATTACCGTCACCTTTGGCTTCAATTGTTCTCCTCATTATAAATGCCAGGTTTTAATTTATTTCAGTAACATTGTGATTATTGTGCAGGGTTTTTTATATTTAATGCTTGACATTTAAGCCTTATAAAGTGGAATTTATAATACCTTTAATCAATTTTCTGGAAATTATTAACAGTACAGATATGGATGTTGGTTTGTCATGGACTGGGAACAGGAGAACAAGATCCTGTAGTTACATTCAATCAGCGGCTTTAGGAGTCCTGTGGTTGGAAGATGACTGAAAAAAGACCAGCATGGAGAGAGCATCTCTGAGTGGTGGGGTCACACAACCCTTGGTAGTGCCAATTGCCTTTGGAAAGGATTTGTTGCCCACATGATGACAGTGGGTAATTCATTCAAATGACAGTCCTTTGATTTGTGTTCCAAAGTAGTGAACTGTTTTCCAGTGTCACTAATTCTTAACTGCAGTGCTTTATCCTCCTGTCCTGTTCTCCAGTTTCTTACAGGTATTCATGAAATCACTTTATCACTCTTTCATCACTTCTTTGAAACACATCTGTGTGATAATCTCCGGATTATAACATAATACAGAAAGATGAGGCTGAAATTCATAAATCAACCTATTGTAAGGCATTTGCCTCTGTTCCTACAGACCAAAGCAACATGGTAAATTCCAGAGCAAATTGAAGGCACATCTCAATGTGCAAAGCAATTGCAAGAAGCTGATCCTTCCTCCTCACCAGGCTCATTATGAAAGTGAGGCACACCAACACAGATTCAGTCAAACTTCTGAGCCCAGCTGTGGTAGAGATGTCAACAGTCATTCTTCCTGTAGTTCCACGTATCCAGCACATCCTCCAAGGCAGATGATTAGTATTATTAGCAAATGGTTACTGAAATTGATGGGATTGTAAGGCTAGCTTCCAAACAAGAGTGCTACATGATATGGACTCTGTCTGACAGCCCAGTTTAGCACCTCTAGTAAATCTGAGGATTATTACATTTCTGCCTGTCAGTTGAGTCACACTAACTAACCCAGTGCATATGCTTCACCAAAATGAGTATATAACATTTGTCACCTTGAGTGCAGCATGACAAAAAAAGGATCCAAGCTAATGACTTTCTCCTTTTTCCATGGGCCATATGCATCATTTACCATGCCCTTGTCACGATACATCTTGGTCCTGAAGGTGCTGTGGTCAATTTAAGTATCTAGTGAGACTGCAAAAGCTGAAACTTTGGGGTATTTTCTTGTTTTATATGCAAAACAAGTTTTCTAGTGCTGTTTAATAACAAAATTCAGATCCTCAAAGTATTCATCACTAGACTGTGTTTACTAAATCTCATGATTTTTAGCTAGCCAAAGTGAGGTATGTTCATATGGACTAATATTCAGGAGTATACCTCAGAATACAATTCTTCCCTCAGGTAAACCTATTTTGAACAACAAGAGAACCCTTTTTGGGCATATTGTTAAAATACGACCATTCCCTCACAAGAATGCTTTGAAGAGAAGTGTTTATGCTTAGTTAGATTTACAAATGTCTAACACAAATACATCACTTCCCAAGATGTATGTTATGCTTCAACAAAACGATTAGTTATGAAATTGTGCATTAATAAAAACAGTTGGTTCTCTTTGTAGCTCAACTCCCTTTGCCCTCACTCTATATACAATAATGTCAAATAGCTCTCTGCAGTACTTCTGAATGACTGTAGCTACACTATAATCATAATATATGAATTTATATTATGCGTGAAAGGTCACGACCTATGAGGAAGTCAGTTTCTTTTCATGCATGTACTCCTTAAGAGTTGGAACTTATGGAAGTGAGGCAAAAAGGAGAAAAAAAGGCATCACATTGAGTGAGGTCTAAAATTTGATCCTGTTAAAAAAAGGTGCATATATAACAGCACATTTGGTGAATAATGGAAAACATGCATAAAGGAGTCCCATAGATCAGGGAATATGTGCATTTCAGTACCAAATTGAGGCCTGGTTCTTGTAACCCAAATAAAAAAGAGACGTATATCATACATCTGTGAGGTTCCCTATGTCAGACAGCAGAATTTACTAGTAATGAATTAATTACTGGTGTAAGAGATGAATGATTTACACTGTCATCTCTTATTCAAAACACTCCAACATCACAACATCATGAAGCATGCAAAGAAATGGCAGATACAGACAAAACAGTAATTTAAATATTCTGGCATGTTGTAAACATAATGATTTTAAGAGAAGTATTACTCCTTTGATTTGAGATGTCAACTACAATTTTTGTATCACGGATATTTTCAGTTTAGAAAATGAGGTGATCATTGAATAAATACTAAGTGTTACTGTTGTTTATTTACTAGCAATAAATTAAAAACTGGTTTTGACTCCATCAAGCTCTGAATGAATAAAAAAAGAAGACAAAATTCCATTTACAGCCAGATTAATTTAATGGAGAGAATTTATAATTTTTCTTGCCCAAAGCTCTCTCATCTTCTCTAAGTATGGGTTTCATTTTTAGCTACTGCCCCTGACATTTGCTCTTACTCGGTTGGCCCCACAAACTCTTCCAGGTGGCAGCTACAGAGTGGAGGGGCAAACGACTTGTGCAGAATGGGGCTCGTGTTATCTGACCAGTCAGATCCTGCTCTTCCTTCACCTCCGCATCCAAAGGCAGGAGCTAGACCATCAGAACCATCCCAAGTGTCATCTTCTTGGTGCCACCTGCAGAAATAAATGCTCCTCTACCCAGGCAGCACCTGCTTCACCCCTGTCTGCTCCTGATCCTGTGAGTCGGGGTCTTCAGGAACTTTCCAATATTCTGCCACATTGTGACTATGAAATCACAGTGAAAGAAGCCAAACTTTTTTCATCTGTTTTCTATGTGACAAAGGTTTTATTTTAGTTGGTACAGATGTCTTTTATACAATAATCTCACCAGCACATTGCATTTTATTTTCAAAAAATACAAATTATTTTGTTAACTATCAGGATAGGAATACATATATTTAAAGCTAAGGAAGGATTTATTTTCAGTTATATAAAATATATGCCCACTTGATTTTTTGAATCACAGAGTTTTCATTTCAAGCAATAACTTCTCTGGCACTTACACTAATGTTTTAATCAAAACCATTAAAGTCAGGAAATAAATAAATGAAGGAAGGAAGCAATCATATTTTTACAGGCAAACAAGCATAAGTGCCAACTCCACAAAAATTAACTAGCAGATTTTGGGTCTCCCTGTGACTAGAAATATGCCAAATTATTTGGCAAATAATGTGTAGGAGCAGCACATCCTGTTAAAGATGTAAGTGGCTAAAGAACAGAAAATTCAGATTGTAGGTAGTGTAAAATCTTACAAGAAGAAAACATTTTTGCAGTCATTTCTTGTTCAAAAGAAATGTGTTTCAAAAGCTCACATTTAAATGCATACATGGATAATACATAAATTAACTATAGTTGAAAATTCCTTTTTATTTTATCCTTTGATAAGCAAATATGGCAGCTTTTAAATTTTTTTCAGAAAAACTTTGGATTTTCTTCCATTTGAAACTTTATCAAAAATAACATGCAGCCATGACTAAAGTGCAATATTAACTAAATATTAGAATTGCTGAATTCAACTGTATTTTTTCATTTTTTGGGGGCTTTTTAGAAAGTGTGTATTTGTGTGGTATAACATATGCATGTTCTCATTCGTCAAAGGTTCCCAACCAAATTACCATTACAATAATTACTAGAAGGAAGCATAGTGATTAATTTTAGTAATAAGCATCAGCAATAGATTCTATCAGAAAGTCCCTATAGATACTCAGATTATTTACTTTTACTGTATACATTGCCATCTCATTTTAATTTTCTCCTTAAATTTTATTAATCATTATTCCAGAAAATTATTTTCTTCTTTGCAATGAACCTAATTCTTCAACTTGCCCTTCACTGTTTTGGTGCAGCAGTTTCTCTTCTAAAAAACAGAAATAATGTTCATTTCTTAAACTCACTGCTCACTTTCTCTGCAGAGTCTGCACACCTGTCCCTGTCTGCCAGCCTGGACAGACCTTCCAGCTGGTGACCCAGAGTGAAATTCCTCCCTCTGTGGGAAGGACTCAGCCCTCCCTCCAGCCCCAGGGCTGGGCAGTGTTATCCTAGCAGGACCCAGCCGAGCTAACTGATGTGGGAGGGGCTGCACCTCTGTTCTTCCCCATAAACCACATAATCTCCCATCAAATGTTCAGCACCTGGTTTGAAGGTGACAGAAACTTCCACATGGAGCTAGAGTAACTCTCTGTAGATATTTTGTTATTACTAGACAAAAACCATTACTGATCACCCTAATCCATGAAAAAGTTAAAAAAAATTCAATTAAGTACAGAAATCTTCTGTCTGCCTTTTAAAAACAACAGCTTAATTAATATCTACGATAAATATAACCTTTGATCCATTAATTAGTTATGCTTTCTTAAACTTAGCCTAAAATTTCTTTAAAAAGCTCTTGTTAATGTCATTATTAATTAAAACCAGAGCAAATAACTCCAAACATATGTGATTACTTTACAAGGTAACATTATAATTAGTAAGCTTCAACAAGAGTATGGCAGGGCTATAAAACATAACTGGCTAGTGCTGGTCAGTGCAGTGCATGTACTGACATTTCCTTTTTAATAAATTAAAAATGTAAAATTTACAAACAATTTTTTTCTCCCTTCTGTCAAAGTATCCAAGTAAGTTAATGCCATGATGTTTGCTGCTGAGTCTGATGAGGAAACAATGGGTTGTCATGAGATAGTAACATCATTAATAAATGAATGAACTGTAGAAGAGCTAGTGAGACCTGATTTTAGCCTCTTTCAGTAGCATATTCTTTCCAGAATTGTGATATATAATAACTTTAAGATGCAAACTACACTGTAACTCTTGGGCATGTATTCTTGAAATTCTTATGTGCATATTCTTGCTGAATTTCCTAATATTGGGGAAAAAAAAATTGCAAAATTGTTTGCTCAAACAAATATTTCTCTGGGATTGAGGGTTTCTTTGTGATGTGAACACTCACATTTGAGCAATATCAGATAAGAATTAAGGTCTTCATAGCTTCTGTTTGTTTGTTTTGTATTCCTTCCTAGAAGTGAGTACTCGATAAAGTGATGTACTGCACTAGGAGAGGATTCCTGTGCAATTAGCAGTGCCCTGCTTTTCCAATCAAATAGCCTAAGGTACAACCACATGTAACAGCCTGGAGCTGTGGAAATATCCCTCACAGAGCACTTGATGATATAAGTGCTGTTTCCATATAGGTTATCCTGACATTTCTGTCATTTTTGGGGAAGTCTCCTGCTTGCAGTGGTAGGTCAGAACTCCTGCCTCTTTCCTTCACACTTTTTAAAAATAGGTGGCCTTGCAAAAGTTGGGTGAACAGGATTTTTTTAAATTTTTAAAAAATGGCTATTCATATTAATGCATTAGCAAAGACAATTGCTGAAAAACAGGTTTACTTGCTGTTAATTTTTCCTTTTCTAAAGGAACTGACATCTTAGTTTGGAAAGTGACACAATCAGCTAGAGAATATGAAATTGAAAGGTGTGAGCTAAAAAAGCACCTATAGATCAGTAAGAGTAATTAAAAAATGGGCAAATCCAAAACCCCATAATTTATTTTCAAGAAACTAAGCTACATTCCTGAAACATTACTTTTAAAACCAGCAAATTAAAAATCTCACACATCTCTGCATATAACTGCTTCTGTGGAACAGAAAATTGAATAAAACATACAGTAGGTTTCACACTTGCTCTTTAGTTCCTCTTAACTTCAGTAAGATAGGTAGAATAGTGTGTTTTCCTTGGATGCTTAAGAACAGAAGGTCAAACTAACCTTGTGAGCTATTCCAAGAGTTTATAGCACTGAACCAGAGGAAGCCGGCAGTGAGACCGAATCTTACATCCTCTTTTCAGAACACATTTGGCTGGCACCTCAGCTAGTCAAACAACTCTGAACTCGTACAGTTTAGTGCATCTTTTGAACAAGGTCCTGAATGACTTTTACTTTCTCTGCTCACCAGAGTGAAGATTAACAAAAATAAAGTCTGTTAAAGCACAGCTTGCCCTTGTGAATACCTCCCTAAGTGAGTTCCAACAAGGATTAGGCTTCCAAGGCATAAAGGCTGGAGCTGTAGAGGAAACATGTGCTTTCAGCATAAAGGAGCCCAGGAAATAAATACACATAGCTTTATGGATAGCATGATAACTTGTTATCTTATGTCAGTTTTTCACTCCATCTTTTTATATTCAGTTCATAATTTAAGGCAATCAAATAAAGGTCTCTCATGCTTCCAATAAATTCTGCCAACTGAAGATAAAGGTTTCTCTGTGAGGCAGCAGTTATAAATATTGCAAAAGATACTAGAAATTTAGAGCTATCACCAGGAAAAAAAATAACCTTTATAGAAATAGACCACTAAATTTTCCACTGATCAATAAAAATTATAAATTGTAATAGAGCGACACTTTGGATTGTCTGCAATGATAAAGGCACCATCTGCTGCAAAGTTTTCATTCAATCAAGACTTGCTGTTCATTTAGTGACATTAAGGCATTATATCATTTGTGTTGACATCTCCATCTGTCACTGTGATCTTACCTAATCTCTTTTTTCTCTCTAGGTTTTTGAAACTATATAACAGCAACTTGAAACTATTTTAAAACTTAGTGGAGTACAAGACTGTAAAAATCTTTAATTTTTGTTACTTCTTGTCTTTGTTTTTTTTCATCACCTCCTATGTTCACTACGTAGTTATTTTTAGTTTCCAGGTAGATGACCAATGAGATCTGACCTGTCCTGTTTCCTCAATTTACCCTCTTTACTTTTAGTTGACAATTATTTCTTCAGCTTACTGAAAGTACCTTTCATTTAACTTTTTGTCACCTAGAAATTTTATCGCCATTTGTTAATGAAATCTTCCTTTTATTGATCTCCTACCACCACTAGCTCATCACTATCAGAGTTCTTTTTTCACTCTGACCTCCTTTGATAGCCCAGTCTCCATAGCCTCCATCAGTACTTAAAATAGTAATTTTTTGTTTTAGTTAATCAGTCACCTGGCCAAAGTAACTATAAATTCACCTCTCATAACTATCTTCTGACCTTGTTTTTCTTAAATTTGTGAAAAACTCAAATTGGGTGATCTTGCTTTGTCTATTCTTAAATGTATTGCCAAATTCCAAGCCCAAATCCCTATTTATCCTCACAACATTGCTCTTTCATGACATAGAGGCAGGACAAGAGAAGGATTTCAAAAATTAATATACTTTCCTCTTTGAAGAAGACCTCAACATCATCTAAGAGAAAATTGATAAAATGTTAAACAACTTTCCTCTTCCCTTTGTATTGCCTTCCCTCCCCTCATCACAGATGCTAATCTGGTATCCTCTAATCCAATCTCAGGCCTCACTGATTATATCCCTCCACCTGATCTCTCTCATGATCATTATCTCTCCTGTTCATTTCCTCTCTTTGTCCCCAAATAAAAACATTTCTAACATCTGTGATGTTCTTATATTAACAAGTTTTCCCTGTTCAGGTCGTGTGACCAGTCAATCTTTCCTTTATAAACTCAAAAAAAAGAAAACTGTGTAGAGTATAACTGACATGCAAAATGGTCCAGACTCTCTGCAGTCTCTTGTCTTCTCCAAAACCAATCTTAACTACTGCCTTGATGCTAGCAAACCACAGACATCAAACTCCATCATTAGAACCACTTGACTTTTTATCCTGTTGAATTTACTTTGGAAATATTGTCCTACCTTTGCTTCTGTTTTGCCATTTGTGGTTTTAAAATTGTTTGTCCACTATCTCAATCATCACAAAAAAAAGTATAGTAAATTATAAGGCAAGGAGACCTTGCCTTATAAATCATCTTGATCTAGCAAATAAGAATTCAAAATTTGGCCTTGTATACCTAAGATCGGGACTAGTTTTAGGAAGGGATAGATACCTACGTTTTGACCCAGAATTTGGACCTATATCATTGCTTCTTCTGGCACCATGATTTGGTGTGACATAAACTTTACAGTGGTAGTAACAGGCTTTGTCTCACCTACTGATATTTCTATCATGAATTATTAGACTTCATGCCCATTAGACTGAGGCAACTGAAAAGGTGGAAAGTCAGTACAATAAAGAAATCTTAAAGAAATTTCCAGCTGGCAGTGCCAATGTTCTCTGTCTTTCTCTGACTGCTACATTAATGGAGAATAAAAAGAAAATTGCCTCTTCTTGAATGGTGAGGAGTATAGAATTGTCTTTTTTTTTTTTTTCCCCATGCAAACTTTAAAATTGTGTTATATGGGGCAACAGTGCTTACTTTCTACGTGATGTAGAGATGATGCAAGCAGTTCAGGAGGCTTGTTAATATCTCTTACCTTCTTTATGCTACGTAGAACTCTGGGGTAAATGGCCTGATTTTTTTTTCCTCTTCCTTTGCAACATTCACTGATTACTGAGTCATGAACTCAAGTCAAAGAGTCTGCATTTCTGGGAAAATGTGTCAGTAACTCACATAATTCATGCCTTGTGCATGGCACACTTGATCTTGATCATTGTTGAATTTTGTACCTGTAGCACCTGCTTTCCACAACTTGAATATCTTACCTGCCTGCCATGCTGGGATGAGAATCTTGTTTTCAAGCACTTCTGCTCTGTGTGTGAACTCACTGAATGGCATTAAACCCCAACTTATTACTGCTGCTTGCAGTCATACAAGTGGTACAAGTGGTTATTTTAATTTTTATTTCTGCTTTCCTCACTCTCAACAATTCTTAAAGGATTCATTTTTAAAACAGAACCCATACGTGGTTATAGCCATAAGTAGACATACAAATAAATCCTACTCTCAATTAATACAATGTATTACTAAGCAGGTTTTTGTTTGTGATGCATGTTTTTCTCAGGAAACCTTGTGTTAATTAATATCATCACTGGGTGAGGTGCTCAAATGAGCTACAACACAGCTTTCTAAAAAGGTTTTATGTTCTGGAAGTAACTAACTAAAACATTTACTTTCAAGTGAAGCAGCCAAGTTTTTCATAATGGCACACTTAAGATGATGACATTGACTTCCGAAAAATCTTTCACTTTAAAAAACAGTCTTATTTTGTTGTTCGTTTGATGGTTTTAGTTTTTGATGATTCAAGAAGCAGTCAGAGGTCCTAATTTCAATTCTAGTTAACTTTTTTTTCTCTTCAGGAGTGACCGTATTGCTAAAGGCGTGTTCATTATGTGTTTTCAGTATGCTACAACTTGAGAAACCAATATTTAATTCTTAAATATCTGTATTGGTGAATGTTGCATCTTTTGGTTGACACCGATGAACAACTTTACAGGACAGGTAGCCAGGAAGTCGTCTGGCATCTGAGGACCATAGAACAGCTTTCTTGAAGTGTTTTGGTTACATTTCAGTTGGATATAAAGATCTTGAGTTTCCACTGCATGTGATGTAGGAGATACAATGCTCTCCAGTTCTTCTTTCTTCTTGTTCTACTAATGGTCTTATTTTCATGCTTGCTACAGCTTATACTGAGTCATATTTTACAGTCTAGACATAAAATCATCAGTTTTCCTGTGTCAGAGGAACCTATAGAAGAAACCAGAATCAGAGATTTAGGGTTGGAGGGAACTCCTTGAGACAGATGCATCTGCCCAAAACAGAGTCAGCTACAGAAGATACCCCAAGTCTGACTTCAGTTTGGTCTTGAATGTCTCCAAATATAGAGAATTTACAACCTCCCTGGGCAAACTGTTCCAGTGTTTGACCACTAGCATGATAAGCAATGTTTTCTAAACTTTAAATGACATTTATTGTACACAAATTTGTTCCTTTTGCTTCTTTTTCTCTTATCTCCAGTTTAATATTCTGTGTTCCTTCCATCAGGTACTTATTTGTTCACATTTATCAGATCCGCCTTTAGCCTTCTGTTGTCCAGGATAAATAATGCCAGTTGTCCCAGTCTTTTTTTGTTATAGCAGATGACCTAATGCCTTCATTTTGTTCATGTTCCTTTGCTGAACTTGTTCCAGAATGTTCATTTCTCTCTCTTATCTAGGGGAGCTCAGACCTGGACGCAGCACTTCAGGTGTATCTCCACTTACAGAGGAAAATACTCACTTCTGGTAATGCTCTGGATGAGCTGACAACACTCTCCCTAATGCAGACCAAGATGTTGTGGCCTTATGTTCTGCAGGAACATATTGTTGTCTCATGTTCAATTTCTTGTCCACCAGAATGTGCAGGTCCTTCTCTGGAAATCTGTTTTTCTTCTCCTCAGCCCCCAGTGTGAGTGGGAGTGTCTGGAGTCCAGACTTTGCACCTCTTTGTGCTGAACTTCCCCATACACCTGTCAGCCCATTTCTCCAGCTGGTTGAGATCCCTCTGGAGAGCAGCACATCCAGCTGATTTATACACTTTTCTCAGTTTGTATCATCTGCAGACTTGCTGAGGGTGCACTCTGTCCTGTCACCCATGTCATCAATGAAGACATTAAACTGTTTTGAACCCAATTTCAGCCTCTGTGGGACCCCACAATTGCTTGGTCTCTAGCTAGATTTGAGTGTTAGTTTTCAGTCCAGCTCACTGTCTGCTTATCCAGCCTCTACTTCCTCAGTTTGTTTGTCTGTAAGGAAGCAGAGAGAAATGGTGTTGAAAGCCCTACTAAAATTGAAATAAGCAACAGCCTCTGCTTTCTCCTCACTCACCAAGTCAGTAATCTTATTTTAGAAGGCAGAAAGTTTTTTGGGACAACTGGATATGGGAGTGAAATAGCACATTAAATACCATCAGTTAAATGGGGTTTTGTGCCCTCTTCAAATTATGTGTCAAAAAGACAAGCTATTTTTCAATGGTAAGAATGTTTGTCTGAATTCATTAAAATAATGAAAATTATTCTATTTTTAATTTTAGGTCTCCATATTGAGCTCTGGTTTTATATTCTTAAAGCTCTTGCTGCTTACTGTTGAGAAATTGGCTACTTTAGCCTTTTCCATCACAGCATATTTCTCTTGAAGTCTTTATAAGTATGTAGGAGAAAAATACTACCTTGACTTCTTTTTTTTTTTTTTCTCTGAGTGGCCCCTGATGCAGTAGCATGGCTTTACAGACAGATTCAACTGCTTACCCACACCTTTGTTTAATGTGTGTTTTAATCAACTCTTTGAGAAAAGCACATTTAGAATGTTTTCCTTCTGTCCAGAAAGAGATTTTACAACCCTTCTAAAGAGTGTATGGCTCCAACAGGCAGGAAATGTGAATTCCTTAATGCTCAAAGGGAAAAATTGGATTCCACTGAAGTTGCTGGCTGAAAAAGGCATTTTTAAATTTTTTTTCTAGCTGAAACTTGATCACTTAGAAAACCATTAAAAGTAAAAAATGATTAAACAAATAAAAAACAACAACAAATGTCATATCTGAGAAGATTTGCCCATTTAGCATTTATGTATCTGCTTTAAATGCAAGAAAGAGCCAAGATTTTTATTTATTAACCCTGACTAATGCTATGAGCACTACAAATACTTTCTGTCCCTTGCTTCTTACTCTCTGCTTTCACAGACTGGAACCCAGTGCTGGAGATATTAATGCATGTCAGGCTCTTTGATGGCTGGCTGGCCAGTTGCAGTCTCTGTGTGTTGGTAGCTGCAGTCTGATCAGAGTGGATGGATGAGACAAAAACATTAATTGATAAAATGTGTGATAGAAACCTGCCTAATTTTATATAGAAATCAGACCTGGTTAAAAACCTGACATCAACAGCTTTCCTATTTCTCAATCTGCTTAGAGCTGTATACTCTAGGAGCATGCTAAGGACCTGATTTTTTAGGCATAGTGTTTTGTTGTATGTCATTGGAATTGGGTATATAAACTTTTACTTTCACAACCATTATTCTGTCTCTAAAAAGCTGCAGGAGGATTGTCTGCATATGGCAAGAAATATGTGTGAGCACAGATTGTTTTATTGGTATATGATACATATGACACAGAAACAGGATGCAGGTGCAGTCTTATCTTCTTCTAAAGTTAAAGTTTCCTGCTTTTGTAATTTATAAATATTTTTATATATCTAGTGGTAGTTTATCACGGTTGTTTATTTTGATTTAGATGTGTTTAATGGAACATTTGTACAGGAATATAGTTCAGAATTCTGTGTCACATATTCACCAGAAAATGTAAAACAGTTTTGGTAGGGAGATATTTCTGCAAGTATTTTTGCAGATTTAACAGTTATTTAAGTTCTGGAGAAAAAGTTCTTGCAAATTTGAATGGTAAAGATATGCAAATTCTTCACTTCTGTCAGCAGAATCACATTTGTAGAAGAAAAAAGACTTGTGATATTTGCTGTTGGCTTCTCTTCTGGAGTGAAGATAAAGAACCTGGTAGTAAACACTATAAAATAGTCAAGCAGTCACACTTAAGTCTAGTCTTGGTAGAAAACATGGCTGTCTGCCAGTAAAGGCTGCAGAAACAGGATAGGTCATACAGACATGGGACGTGTGGGACCTACGGGACATATGGGACATATGAGAAGGAAGTAGCACAAACTACTTTAATGCTATTCATGCTATGTTAACATCTTGTAACACCATTCCTTACCTCGTACCTTAGAGTTAGGGGTGGTGTATACTCACACTACAAATAGTTAGCCAAATCACTGGGCTGCCAGAGCAATCTGAGTGTTTTTATAAAATGCCAGAGTATGCCTGGATCAGCAGCGATGGGAAATTCCAGGTGATAATGTTTGTCAGTGTAGTGGGTAGTTTCTTCCACACTTAAATGAGCACAAGTGAATATTCAGAACAGTAACTTTCAGTGAGATGGTCCCACCATTTTTTAAGATATTGACATTTGCTTATGGAGAAGTAGGAAAGAAAAAATAAAGTTTGTGCCCTCAGAAAAATGACAAAGATATTTTTTCCAATTTCAGATGAAAAACGTTGAAATTGTGTGATGATTTGTGTCTGTGTTGATAAGTCTCTGACAGGCCTTTCTTTGTCCTTAAATGTGTTGAATTTCATAGTGGCAGCCCAGATGGTTCCTGCTCATTAAACTGGCCTTGTAAGAATTCAGTAGAAACTGTTCCTGCAGCTGTAGAGGTGGTCATGCAGGATATCATTTCATAAGGAAGTTAGAAGATTTCTAGGACATAGATTAATATAAATAGTAGGGAAGTCATGGAAGACCATGGGTTCTAAGAACTGAGAAGAACAGCAGTTTGGAGAGTCTCATCCAGTCCAGCTGAAGACTAAGCTGCAAGGAATCTTGCAATACAGGCTTTTCCAAATCCAGTGATTTACTATTTAGCCATCTGCTGATGGTGATTCTCAAAGAATCAATATGGTTAGACATGATGATTATAATGATGATTAAAACATACTGTCCTGTTCATTGTGAATTATCTTCCGAAAGAGTGGTAATTTGGCATGTTTAGTTTTTTTAATCAAAGGAAATTTTAATCAAATTGTCATTTCCTCCACTATTTACAGGCAGATTTTGTCCCAAAATCCTGTGAAATGAATCATTAACTACCTACACATTCCTGGTTAGGCTGCTAAGACACTTTTTTTAGGCACTGACTAAAACTTCTCTGGTATTTGCCACCTTTATGGGCTGAGCATGTAGACATATTTAATGGATAACACAACTGAAGACACAGCTTCTCTCATCTGTTTGCAATTTAGTTACTTCCTCGAATCCTGGTTCTAAACAGAATTGAGCTTACAGATAGTAACTGTTATTCCAATTTCCTCCTGCCAATAACATTAGAAGTTATCTTTATTGGCTTTCCTGGATAAACATGTTCCAACTTCGAGAAGGCACTACAGGTCGTTCAGGGTTCAAATTATCTGTTAAATGCCTTTTTATTCATGTGACAGATTTATTCTCTACATATGTTATCTTTGTCATCTTCTTTTCCTCCTAATATAAGTGGCTCTTTAACAACTTAAATATCTCTAGTTCAATTCTTTCAAAAAGTGAAGGAAATTAAACAGTTTTCTCTCTGACCGTGAGGTATAGTTGAAGGTCTGTCACTTTCCTCAAGCTGGAGAACAGATCTACCTAATTTGCATGGTAATTACATTATCAAATACCCTCTAGTCACAATATCATGTCTTCTTTGTGTGCAATCCATTGTAGAATTAATTCTAACATAGGTTTCTTAAACTCCTGATCTGTCAGGGATCACCAATAGTCAGCCTAAGTACAAAAGAGCTGGAACAGATCTGTCTGTGTTGTGTGCATAACTTTGGGGACAAGGCTACCTCTGGGGATTCTTGGAATGCAGTGCAAAGCAGAGGTTCAGAGTTATTATATGTACATAGCTACAAAACTAATAATAATAAAACAATTATAGAAAGCTAACCAAAATTCGTGAAATGAAGATTCAGCTGCCACACACATCCATCCAGCCCATCTTGTTGTCATCCATATTGTTCAGTTTTTGATTCACTTTTTTTTTTTTTTCGTGTTCTGAGAACTGGACTGCTGTAGAACTGCTTGTAATTTTTCCAAGTTTATCTTTTTAGTAGTTACGTGTCTTAATAATTAAATCTAAACTGGCAGGTGTGAAGTCTATTTTGGAGGGGTAAAGGAGTCGTATACTAGGCTTTATTTTTAATTTATTTTTCTAAGTTCTGTGACAAACTCACAACACCTAGTAATCTGGCTTTATGAATCAGATCCTTTAGCAATTTACTTCAATGGTATAAGATTAAAATTCTTAGAAAGAAAGTAAATAAAAGCAATGCAGGCCAATATATCTATGATAATACTTATGGATATAAGTAAAAATGAGCATTATTTTTTTAACTGATACATACCCAATGGAATATAGTTTATTGAATGACCAATTTTCAAATCTTCAGCATATAAGAAAGATACAAGTTCAGGAAAATATTTGAATTATTGTACCTTTTTTTTTATTGATAAAATTGGCCTGGCTATAGAACTACATTCCCATTGACTTTTGGGGCTGAAATACATTTCTTATTACATAGGTACAGTTGCTGTTTGATGTCTGACACTAAGGTTGGTGAAAAGAGCATGACAAGGTAAAACTGGAATACTTAAGCATCCAAACAAAAGATAAAGTTATACTCTGTGCTCTTCTGAAATTTTTGTGAAATGTAGTACTTATGTTTCTCTTAGATTAGGTGATTATGCTTTCTGTTCCTCTTCCTGAAAGGCTTGTCTAATATAGAAACAACATTACATGTATCAGAACGTTTAACATGCATTGACCTTTCTATTTAGAAAAAAATATTCGTGTTTCTAAAGATCCTTTCACCCCTTCATTTCTGCTCCAGATTTTGGGTATCTCTGAGCTTTTGGGGTGTTTTAGGACTTCCTACATCTTAGTGAAGTGAAGCCACATGGTGTAAGAGGGCAGAGGCTGCCAAAGCAGAAGCAGCTCCTCAGCAGCTTCCAGTATGTTACAAACTCTGCAGTCCAGAGAGCTGCAAAGGAAAATTACAGCTGACATGCATTCATGGATGCAGATCTCGAGCAGTGGAACAGCCCCTCCTTTCCTGTATGATCTCTAAGCAACCAGAGTAAGGAGAACATAGGTAACCTCTGCTAACAGACTATATGTGGGTAGAACACACATCCTTGGTTTAACTGTCTGATGTCAGCTGTGGCTGCAGTGTCTTGAAAGCAGCTCCTGCTTCTGGCAAGTAGATTTCCCATCTTTAACCTAGATTGTGGAGACAAGTCATGTTCATATGGGTTTCAGATGGGTTTATGGAGGAGATTTTCTCACATATTGAATGTTCCCTTCCTTGGGACAACTCAATTGGATGATGCTGCTTACACTTCCAGCTTTTATCATAGATGACTAATCCTAACTGTGGCTTCTGTGTTTGTTATCAAAATGGAAGTCTTTAAATTCCAAATATGGAACTTATTCCTTCTGAGGGCAGCCAACTGTAATGACAATTTCTGTACAGGACTGTTGGTTTGGCACATCCCCATATGCCATCAATTTCCATAACTTTTATCCTAACAGCCTTGTTCTATGTTTTAACATCTTTCAGGAGCTAGTCTCTTTCCAAGAATGATATCCATATTAAGTAAAAGAAATTTATTGTCAGCACTTAAGTTGGATGCTAATTTTTTTTTGCCCATCCTTGACAGGGTGAAAAGATGTTTG
This sequence comes from Passer domesticus, assembly GCF_036417665.1. NCBI lineage: Eukaryota > Metazoa > Chordata > Aves > Passeriformes > Passeridae > Passer > Passer domesticus. Next base: position 121,513,315 of record NC_087474.1, on the reverse strand, counting down.
AATTGGTTAATTGTTATGAATTGTACATTGTACAATTATGTTGAAAATATGGGGGTTTTAAACTTTTAAATGGTATTTTAAAAGTAATAAAAGTTTTTTGAAGTGCCTATACAAGACTGTATCTAATCATTAGAATTACATCAAGTAATCTTTTTTCCCCTTCAACTGAAATGAATATAAATGGTTTCTTTGGAAAAGACAGGAAATGTTCATGTAAGACATACCACCTGCTACTTTGGTATTTATTAGAAGTGTGTGTATATGGCTTTTTAAGTTGCATATGTATACAATATCTATCCCAGCTACTTATAAAGGAGAGACGCCTGTTAAGTTCAATGTCCTCTGGAATAAACTGCAAAACTGACTTTTGTTTAAATAAGCATTTCTTAGGCTATTCATGATTTATACACACAGGTCCTGATAATGAGTGGATGCAACTAGATTTCCGGCACAATTTTTTGTTTTCTTAAAGAAGGTCACTTTATATCTATAGTTGCTTAGTTTATAAGATAATGAAACTACATGGATATTTCCTGCAGTTTCATGATATCATGTTAAAAAATAAAGGCTGTCCTTTAGTTCTAAAGGGCTCCACTTCTGAGTGTATGTTAAACAACGCTGTGTACCTTATATTTATGTGAATAAGACATAAAATATGCCACATATGGAGAAATTCCATCACATATAAGAATAGAAAAGATTTAAAAGACTTCTCCAGGGCATTCAGAGCCTCTCCAAGTTTTCTGAGCAGTTAAAACTGTTTTTAATTGTTTAATTGAATTTTACAACAACTGAAAATGTTCTCTCTAAAATAAATTATATCACATTTAATCCTTCTTGATGAATCGTCATTTGCCTTAATGTTATGAATTTTTGCAGTACTGTTTTTAGTATTCTGAATCAGTCCAAAACTTTAATTTACTCTTGAAAATCTGTTTGAACCTTTTTCAAACCAGGAATCCTGTTATTTAGCTAGCTCTCTTTGGAGATCTGTTCTTAATACCAAACTTTAATCTCCTTTGTTGCAAATTTTGTAAATTATTGCTTGTACTGTCCTTGGTGAACACAGACAACAGTTGATCATTTTCCTCCACAGAAAGGGCATTATACATACTTGCAGATTGTTATCATATCCCAGTTCAGTCTTTGCTCTTCTAGACTAAACAAGCTCCATTATTTCAACCTTTCCTCATAGGTTATTCTCTGCACCTCTCATAACTTTTATTACTCTTTTTGTTTACATCTTTTGTAATGACTCAAGTCTGTTCTGCGTCCCTGAACAGTACCACATTCCTTCTAAAGTAGTTAAGACCTGGTTTTAAAACAATTAAGACCGAAAGGTTTGATCATCAAGTGACTCAGGTGTAAAACATGTTTGTGTGAGAGCTATCTCTTCCTGACTCAGCCTAGAACAATGCTGATACAATTTTGTTGACTAAGCCACACAAAAAGGTATGGTGTGTAATATATGGGAGTGATTAAGGTAATTTAGGAAATATCCTGACCTTTCTGCTGTCCTATCTGAATATCCCTGTCAAACAGAAGATGTCTACACAATTTTGTTTCTTGGAGGTTTTTTTTTGGTAAAAATTATCAATATGGTACTCCTCATGTACTTCAGTACTTAAAATCTGCTGCTTGACTGGAGACAAAAGCAGTCCTTGTCCAGCTGCTGTAGCAATTATCATCACTTTAGTTCTAGAAAGCTATGCTTTTTTCTTTAAAAATAAAAAAATAAAATTCTATTATAGACATCTAAAAATATTTATTCATGATAAATTTGCAGGAAAGCCATAGATTTCACAGTCATGCAAAGTTAAACTTTGCCTTTGACCTGATATAAATGAAAAGCAAATTAAGAACTTGATCTGGCATTTGATATTCAGAAGAATATAATACTGAATTAAGGCAGCTTCTGCCTGGAAAAGAAGCCTTGTGAGGAGTGTCTGGGGGAACTGATGTTGTTTAGCCTGGAGAAAAAGAGGCTTAAGGGAGACCTTATTGCTCTCTACAGCTACCTGAGAAGAGGTTGTAGTGAGGTGGCAGCTGATCTCTTCTCCCAGGTAGCAAGTGACAGGATGACAGGAAGTGGCCTGAAGTTGTGCCAGGGAAGATTTATTTTGGATACTGGGGAAAAATTAATAGTGGAAAGAGTTGTCAGACATTGGAACATGCTGCCCACTGAAGTGGTTGGTATTGTGAATTACAACTGTTTGGGAACAAGAAGCTCCTTTGGCCTGGTGGTGCTGCTGCAGTGCTGTGTGCTGTTCTGTTGTGGTGGCTGGAAAATTAAGTGTTGGAAATGTCTATGCTTTCCTTTTCAGTGACAACTTATTGGTAGTGTCTGGTAACAGCTGATAACAGTTTTCATCTAGGAGATACACTTTGGATTGAAAAAAGGTATCGCTCATGTCTCTCTCCTAAGGACTCTACATCCTATCTCCTCCTCTTCTCTGTATTAATATCCCACTGTTGCTTTCACAAACAACTCAGCTACAGGCTGCATACTGCTTATTTACCAGGATCCTATACACAGCCCTTTCAAGTTCTTTTGTAAGTCTATTTCTGAAATGGTAATACAGGTTCAGATCCCCACAAGCAAAAACAGACATAGAGAACAACTAGGAGTAGCAACAAAATTACAGCAAATATTACATAATGTTCTTTATACAGCCAGCAGACTGGTCTGATCAAGTTCAATGGCCTGTGCAAACTGCAGCCAGGAGCTGGGAACAGGGACAGGAGGGATTAATGATTAGCAGAACAAATATATATCATAGAAAAAGAGGGAAAGGAAGAAAAATGGAGACTGAAATGCATTGTGGGATTTTTAAAATTAATTCTGATAAACTTCTTGCTTAATATTTCTGTTTTTTTCATTTTACTGATGCCTAAGTAATTACAATATTTTTTAAAATATAGATACAAGTACTTAATCTTCAGCTGCCCACTGGTAATAAATATGTACAAGCTGTGGGACATGATTTTTTTTGTTTCTTTTCTTAAGAAATCACTTGAGAATTAGAAAGCTTGGTTAGGGCAGGGGAGGGATCAAAGGGATTTTATAACATCTTAGTTTCACAAATATTTGAAAAAAACTAGTTTTTCTCCTAGTCTTCAGAGCTCAGCTTTTGACCCTGTGAGGCTGGTAGATTCCACTGAAGGCTAGATTTAGTATTTTACGTCATCATTCCTAGCTCTCCTTATGTTCATACTTATTTGTGCCAGGCTCAATATGCAATGTGGGTCAAATTCAGCTGAGTATAATTAGGTAGGATATCCTTAAAAACAAAAAGCTTTTTTTCTTTCCTGATGGTACCTAATTTTGATACTGTTCTTCATTATTCTGGTGATATTTTAAATTTTTTTTAATCTATGTGTCTGCAAAAATGGTACAGCATGGACAGCTACTGAACAGGTTACACAACATCTTTTGTCTGTGTTCAGTACAGCATGGGAATCAGCTTGAGGCTGACAGCTGAATTTAGCTTTCTAATGCGTGATAACTCTGGTCTTCCAGTGCTGTGGAGATGTAGTCACTATCAACAAGGTCTTAATCTTTGACTGAATCCTACCCCTAATATTATCTAATTTTGAAGGATTTTCTCTGCACTTAATGAGACTTGAACTTGAAAGTCATTCTTAAGCTGATTAATCTTTTCTCTAGGAAAAAAAATAAACTAATGAAGAGAAAGTTTTGGAATTTCCTTCATTTACATTAGGGATACAGAAATTATACACCCAGCCAAAACTTCCACCTCCCTGAAACACATACAGTTAGACTAGGAAACTCCTGCCAAGTTCTCAGAGCATTTTTGCGTTTCCCTGCTTAATCAAAACTCTAAGGGTAAGTTCAGCTATGGAGGAAAAGTCCAAAAACACTATCTCAGAATTCACCTTCATGAATAGTGATATGTTTCACAATTTTAGTGGAATGTGTCTGTTCACGAAACTTGATTTTACAGTGTCATCAATGGTAGTGGTTGTTTTTGTTGGTTTTGTTCCTTTATACAGTACAGCCTTCTTTCCTTCTCCAAAATCTTTTGCTCCTTGGAAGGGTGTATAGTACATTCTTACACATGAAGAGCCAACAGATAACCTGAAACAGAGGGAATAGAGTTGGAGACCCTGTGTCCAAACCCAAAAAGCAACAAAGGGATCTAAAAGCAAATAACCATTTTAGCTAAAACTGTTTGCCTCAGGTCCTGTGGGAGGAAAAATGTAAAAAGACTGTATAGATTTCATACAGTTCAACTCTTCTGTCAGCTCATAACTTTGTGCTGTCTTGTTATTTGAAATAAAGCAGCAGGTTTTCCTTGAATATGTCACTCAGGAAAGAATTAAATGGAGTATATGTGGGGATGTATTCAAATGTAGTCAGGAGCTTAATGATCAGACAGATTTTTTCCATTACTCTTAATCAGGAGGCAGTGATGTGGGCCAGTGATACAACCAGGCAAACTCACATGCCTTATAAGCAGGTTCTAGTCATGCCCTAAATCTTAAAATAATCCTGAGTACTCTCCATTTTTAGGCATGAGGATGAAAAAACCTTCAACCTTTTCAATATTGTCTGTCCATTCCATTCTTTGTTCCTCAGAGGTTTGGAAAGAGAGGCCTACCACCTGCCTGCTAGACAACATGTCAAGAGCTCCTTATCCTTTTTTCTGATTGCTTGCCAGAACTTGGGATGAGAAAAAAAAAGGCTGAAGATGGGAATGTGCCAGTCTTGGAAGCTTTCCCCTGCCAGGAATGTGCTTCGGGACCAAAGACGCTCCCCTGTCCTGAGCTCTGCACTTTGCCATCACAGGACTTGGTGCCTGTACATTAAATAGGTTTTGCCTATGTATCTTCTTTCTTACAAGCTTATCATCTGAGATGTTTTTCATCCCTAAATAGATGACAGCTGTGTATATGATCCAGTCAACTTTAAAAGAAACAGGCACTCTATGTACTCGTTTACTTGATGGGAGGAATATTTAGGTTAAGAACAGGGAGTCCTTTGGTAGTACTACCAGCAGTCCACAAGATGTCATACTATGACAAAAATGGTAATTTCTTGTACCTGGAAAGCACTGCAACACTACCCTTCCAGAAACAGCACAGTCTGTTCAGGCAGCCTCAGCTTAAGGCGTTCAGACAAGTAGAAGGCCACCCCTGAGCAAGAATGTCCTGAGATCTATTGTCATCTCTTGCCAAGCACTGATATGCCACCTAGGTTTCATCTCTACGTTATTAAAAGAACTTGAGAAAAAATGTACCCTCAAGCTCTAACCTGTAGTTCTACACAAGTTGCACAATCAGTGGAAAGAAAAGCAGATTTACCAGGTTGTCCAAGTAGAACCTTAGTCCTGTTTCCTCTTTTGGCTACAGTACATGGTTAGCAGGAGTGGATCATAAATTTGCCAAAGCCAAGAAAGTTTATGGCTACTCTCAAACCTCTGACTTTATGCAATGAGTACTTCTTTGAATACATCTAAAAGTTTTCCTTTTAAATAAAAATCACTTTACTGCAGAGTTTACTCTTCAGAGCAAAATTAACTTACTTCATCTTTAAAAAGATCATAATGTTTTTCCTTTAGTTTTGTTTGTGCCCTGTATTGAGGTTTTCTGCTCTTCATATATTTATAGGCTTTAAACCAATTTTTAAGAGTTTTGTTCCTCGTTTGCAATAAGACATGTCTACATTTGGAATAGAAATACTGTGTGGAATCACCTTTTCTCCAATATTCATGAAAAGACAAGGAAAATTTTAAAGTGGAATTGTGAGAACTCTTCAGAGAAGTGTCAAAGGAAGCATTTTATGTTGATTAAACAGCAGGTCTAAATAGACTTGTAAAAAGTATCAAAAACACAGAAGAAGAAAATTCCAGTATCTTGGGTTCCATACATACCAGTTTTGGTGAAAACTTTAGGAAATGGTAGCTATAGACTGGAGTCAAATGAAGAAAAAAATAACTTTCCTGATGCATATTTTAATGCTTGGCTATAAACTAACATATCTTAAGACCACTTACAAATTTTGAATTGTTTGAAACATTCTGTTGATTCTTGGGGTTCCATTCAGTAATTTCTTAAGGTTTAGAATGTAGAACATGATGAACAAATGTGCAAGGAGACAAACTAAAGAAAATCTAGATGCTTTGTTGAGATAAGATATTTTAAAGGCTTATTAAGAAAAAACTTTTTTTTTTCTTTACTGAGGAATATTGAATATAGTTGATTTTGAGCAAAACTAGACACAAAAAAAAAAGTCTAAGCAAGTCAGCATAACTTAATTCTCCTCCTTTCTACTGAAAAAACTTTTATTGAAAATTTCCTTCTGTAGATGAAACTAGCAACTACACCATCTTTGTTAAGAGTGCAAGGATCACCAGTCAGTTTAGCAATAGGCTGGAACAGAGCTGTGAAAACATCTACTGGGTTTTGGTCTTTTCTAGGAATAAAATCAGGCATAGTTAACTGCAGTTATTTTAATTTTGGATCCAATGCATTGCACTGTAACATTCAGAATAGAAATACTACATTCAAAAAATACTACAAAATACTACATTCATTTGGCTTTAAAAAAGCCAAAATATCTGCAATATCAATATATATTATTAAAATGATACTTATCTTTCCCCAATACATACTGAAGGATTCCTTATAATTCTTCAGCATTTTTTACCAGGTTATGGGTGATTTTCAAGGCCACTACCACCTTTTTTCCTGAATTGTGAGCTGAAGCATTGCTGTGAGAGTCTGTTCATACTCTGTGGGGCAAGAGTTTCAGCCAGTCTTTATTGGGGTGACTTAGTCATGAACTCTAATGGGCTTATCACAGATCTCAGCTTCACTGAAGTTTTTAGCTGTAGATTTTTTAAAACCATTGATAGTCTAGGAAAAAAGGTAGAGGAGTTCTATTAAACACACTGTTTATTTGGTGAATTTTAGGACACTAAACCTTGTTTTTTTGAGAAATAGGAAAAGGAGCTTGTTTGGTCTCCCTGTGTGTTGCAATTTTTGTGTATTTCCCCTTATGCTCATGTTCAGTTCAACTGAGTGGGTAAGAAATATTAACTTTCCTTAAAGATTTGTCTCATTACATTTTTAAGCTGCTATTGCCAAAAGTTCAGACTGCGATGAGGAACAATCAGTTAGGACAGAGAATATTAGATTCTTAATAGTAACAGGGTTTAGGAGCCATCTAATAAGGTGAGGAAAGCTGGCAGCACTGAAAGACAAGTATTGATTGCAAATAAAGGTATTATACAGAATCCTCAAGGAGTTTAACTCTGCTATCTCCAATTAATGAGAGTGCCAGGATGCAGGGCTAGGAGGTGTGATCAATAAAAAGGACATTTGAGATCTCAAAGATAACTAATACCTAGATCATCTTGAACCTCAAGGAATAGGATTGGAATAAAAGTGATTGGTATAAAATGTAATATTTAAGCTGAAAAGTTACTAAGAACAGATGTAAAGTAGGCACATTTTGGCTTTCAACAGCTGGAGAGAAGGACATGAAACAGTGATTCAGTTATCTTGTGAACATGAGTCATTCACAGTGCCAGGAGATGATAAATTTAATTCTTATTTACCTCAGCAGAGGTAGGCATGTGCAGGATCATTGTAGAAAGGACACGAGCAATTCTTCTGAATTGCTTTGCAATATTATGGCCAGTGACATTCAAGAAAGTTGAACTTGGCTTGGTATAAATGTGAGAATGTGTAATTAGTGTGAAGCAGGGGAGAGATCTGAATTTTCTTGTTTGTCTGTATCCTTACCAAATTTAATTTTTCTAAAAATACATTTGTGGAAGAAGGTAAAAAAGGCACTGAAAGAAGTATATGGAAACCCATGAGAATTACTTTAGCCTGAAAACTAGACAACACTAACAAGTTATCACTGCAGTGAGGTTCCAAAACTATTTTCTAATAAAAATAATGAGAGAGATACAGTGTTTTGTAAGAATAGGACTTAGCGAGTAATATGGTTACAGGGAATAAGCAGCAAGTCCATCTGAAAGGCACCTTGATCCTTCACATCAGTGGTTTTAAAAAATGCTGAACATACTGTTCAACATTCTTTTGGATTATGTACACATGCTCAGGTTTCTCAAAATTAATACTTTTAAGTACTTAGCTAAGAGTTTTTCAGTATTTCAGACCCTGCAAGAAGTTTCCTGTGCAGAACACTAAATGAAACATTAATTGCAGCAAGCTTTCCTTCTATCCAAATAGCCGAAGTAGGCACTGGGAAGAAACTGACTTCAATGGAAAAATGGCATTCTTCCAAGTCACAAGGAAATAAAATATGTGATTCATAATTTGTACATGTACAATGACCAGGATTATGAGAACAAGGGCTACAATTCATTTAACTGGCATATATAAATTCCCAAGTTGTTTTTTTTTTTTTTTTTTCCAGACTTCTAGGTTCCATATATGTATTCAAGTACTTGTTAGCCTGCAATAAATAAATTCTTTGACATCCTGTGCACTTAGTCAGACAGAACGCCTCTAATAAAGCAGAGATGTTAATTGGGTGACCTGATCACTTTAAAAATATTTCAAAAATTTCCTGGCAAAAGTCTTAAACTTAACTTTTCTACCTGTTTGGCTGAAAGGTATTTTAGCTTGAGTAACGTTTTTATTTATGAATAGTAATATCCTTGTGTGAGGTCATGATTCAGATGCCTGGCCTGAATGATGAATGTGCTTGATTTAAACTCAAATTTATTGTCTCTCAGGTAAGAATCTGAAGAATCACTTAAGATCCTCCATTAATTTCTGCTGTTAGGGCTGTTAGGGCTATTCCGTGGTATGTTCTTTGGAGTTCAATACAGAGATTTTTGTAAAAGTTTAATAAACAGAGTTAGTAGCAACACAGCACCTGAAAGAATTCAGTTGTTCTGTCTGACGAACAGGGATTTCCTGCCTGTTCATGAAGAACTATGTGCTGTTGTATTCTGTGGGGGTCTTTATCAGAAAGCTACAGGCTAAGGTTGAAAAAGGTCCTACTCCTCAGAAAAAAAAAAAAAAACAAAAAACCAAAAACAAGCCCCATGAAAATTTGCCCTTTGTTTCTCTTAAAAAATTACAAAAAAACCCCTAAGCCAAAGAAAACCACATAAAGCAAACAAATACAAAAAATCTTTAGAGCTTTAAATTAAGTTGAACTTTTTTATTCCATTAATTATCTTGACTTTGCAAATTTTGTCATAGTCTCTATCCTAAATATGCTTAGAATCTATGAAAGAGACCTTTGAGGAAACAATGAATTTGTTTTAACTGAGTTGGTTTCCTCAGGCTGATGCATACTCCAAATGCTACTAGATAATTTAAGAAGACTTTTCTGCATTTGTATTCAGCACTGTTTTATCACTCACAGATGATCTTATGTGAGACTTCAAAGGCTGTTGATGCAATTATCTCAATTAATTAATTAATTAACACATGAAAGAAGGAGATTCTATTCCTTTTGTCTTGTGTAAAATCACATTATGAATAATTTGTTATCATGTTTTATTATTATAAAAATCACTAACAACACACTTTTTTTCTGAAAGAAAGGTACAGTATAGGAAAATTACCTAATCTTCTTTGATACTGGATAAGTAAGACAATGTATTTTCTGTTACTCACTTTAAATTTTAAAACATGTTAGATATTGAGTTTGCCTTTTACAATCTCTTTTCACAACACAGAAACCTTCCAAACTGTAATTTATATACACCATGCCTCTTGTCATTTTTGTGATGGCAAATGTCAAGACCAGGTTCCTTTACATCACAAATACAGGAAGAAATTTTTAACTAATGTTCATTTGAATAGATTTTATGTTTGTGGTTTAAAAACTTGCTTACAACAATTGACAATCAAATAATAAATTATTCTTCATCAGTGAAAGCAATGCCGTTATTAAGCAAGGTATTTTTTCATATTTTTCTATTTCCTGATTCAACAACTGTGGTGTCCTGTCTAGTGGTGAGGCAGCCCTGAGATTTTCCCCCAACCTATTCAACAGCTATTTTATTGTCAAAGTACAAATAGTTACTATATTTTATGGATCAGAAACAGGAAGAAATAATTACTTTAACATGCCTACAGGTGAAAAAACTCCTCTTGAATATTTCGTTACAGTGTGTCGATCCTTCCCCCTAATTACTTTTATTGTTACCACCTGCCAGTATCTGAATAATGGTTAATTGGAAGAATTAGCAAATTAGCATCTGCCAATTTTCTTTTTTTTTTAAAACAGCAAATGAGCCAGAGCATCAGTATTTATAGAGGAGCCCTAAACACAAGGGAAGGCTTTTGAAGAAAATTCTCCATCTCTGGAAATGTGATGGTGAGTATAAGAAAACCACAGAGAGTTTAAAGGAACCTCCAATTTTAAAAACAAAGGGGTTTTCATATTATTTATGATTTCTTTAAAGAACTTGCAATGATAGGAAGATGGGCCTATAAGCTGTGGAATTTGTATGGGAGTTAGAATTGGGAATAAAATTCCAATTAAAATTTTGGAGCAGACAATCTTCTTCCAAACTGCTGGAAAAGGCCCCAGTAAAACAAACAGTATGGATCTGCAGAGAATGGTGTGGTTTTTATTATAAAAAGGTTCTTTTTATTAGAATTGCTGGACTAGCATCCTAGTTTCTATAATATTTATTCTTTTGTAATTCTGTATATTGTGTCTTGGAGACATTGACTGAGAGGACCAATCTAGTTTTTGTGTTTAAACAAAGTTTTCTGTGACTTTCTTTGATTCTAAAATGACATCTTATGGAACTGCAAAGCAGTAGTTGAACATGACCACATTTGTAAGTGGTTCTCTCCTGCAAGTGTTTAAATCCCAAGGGGATGAAGTGACACAACACACATTACTTTCAGTGAGAGGGAGCCCCTTTTATGAGTGGAGCTGTCGGCCACAATCTTGCATTTTGGGTACCTGCAGGGAAGTGTCACCTCCTGTGAGCTCACTGGCACAAAGCTCTGCAGAAAGGCATGACTGAAAACTTTCTGCTGGCACACGAGTAGGTCAGAAAAGCCTGTGCAGACATTCCTGTTGCCAACAACTCTTGCCAGGCATGCATCAGTTTTTCCTCAAGTGCAATAACTCTCACATCACATGTGCAGGTAATGTTAATCACCTGGTGAGCAATTCAAAGAGCTTGTTGGTTCCCTCTCCATGTCTTTTCCCCCACTCCCCAATACTACGCTGCAGACCCTTAGAGTTTTTGTAATAATCTTCTAAACTGCTTTATATACTGTGCTGCTGTTTCCTCCATCTGTTCCTTGCAGACTATTGTCTGACCCCCTCTGTTCACCATATTGGCAATGGTGAAAGTAATGTCAAAAATGGCAAAAACATGTTACCTCATACTCCTGCAGAGCTGTTTATCTTTCCCTTGTTTATCATTCTTTAAATTAGAAATTGAAATCCTTGCTCTATATGCAGCCAAATCTATCACTGGTCCTACTAGTAAGTGAAAAAAAAAGTAATAAGGGTGATATTTCAGGAAACAAGGATTGTGGTAGTGCTTTCCAAACCTGTTTTGGAGTCCATTCAGCAAAAAGGTTTAATTTTCCCAAGGGCTGATATCACAGTAGTCCAGAAGTATAATGCACAGATAACATAAATAAAACATGAAATTTCAAAGGCATATAAACACTATCAACTCTTGCTTTTGTGGAATAAGATTACAGAAGGCATGATCAAAATCCCCTGAAACAATAGTAACAGGAGTAGAGGATTGTTCTGACCAGTCTTGGGTTTTAATAGGAAAAAAATGTAAATAAAGGATTTTGATTTGGATAAGCTTTAGTTTAATGTTTCTGCCAGTTTCAGGTTAAATCAGACAAGATTCTGATTTGGCTTTGGCTGAGACAAAATATTCTGAGCTTTTTTCAGGATATTTTGGCAATCTTGCATAGCCAAAATGAAAAAGAGATTATTACTCACCTTCCAAAATTCTTAAATATCATCATTCCTGGGGAATCATGTTCAAAAGAAAAAGCATTTTTATGATTTTATAATTGATTTCAACCAATACAAAGAGAAGAATTCTACAATAATGATTTCTGTAAATGTAAAAATCAAAGAAAGAAAACATGCTTAAGTAATAAACTGGTCCCTTTCCAGGAAAGCTTTTCAAAATACTGTATTAAAATATGACTCTTGATGTTAAAAGTGGCTTACAGAGAATGAATGATGAGCTGACATACTCTGTTATTCTTAAAATAGTTTTTAAAAAGAACAAATTTGAAAAGCAAGAAAAATGTGCAAAAGAAAAAAGTGGATTTTTTTTTTTCTTAGAAGAAGTACTAGATAACTCACAGATTTCTGCCATTCAGAACAGCAGAAATAACAGTTGGCCTGTTGAGGCTTTAGCAGAAATTTGACATTGGCATAGCTTATTTGTCTGGTTTTGATTGAGTATAATAACTACCATGATCAAGTTATTTTAGAAGTGTGTAAGGTGGGACCGCTGGTTAGGAAGTAAGTATGATTTTAATTCTAGGTGTCAAAAAATCCACAACTTCTCATCACTCTTTTCTAAATCATTGGACATTTTCCTGAAAATCTCAGTGCTAATTCTCAGTGGCCTTAAGAAGAGTCAGTGGCTATTTAATCATTCTTTCTTCATTAGGAACTGTAGTCTTTTTTCCTCTCCTGGTGAATTTCCTCCACCATCAAGAGTTTTTCCTTCAGTCAGTTGTTCCAATCCAAGCAAACTCCTGCTTCCCATGGCACTCAAGTGTCAACTGTTCCCTAAAATCAACAATCAGTTGCTGATTGCTGTAGTTTTCATTTTCAGGGTGGGACTACTCCCCTTTTACCACCAGCTTTTGACCTGCAAAATAGTAATAACAAGAGATATTCCTCAGGCACATACCCAAAGGAAATGCAAAAAGGATTTGCCTGCCTAGGATGTTTTTCTCTAATCAGGCAGGCAGACTTTCAAAAACAGAGTTAAAAACACTCATGGATACAGGAAAATAATAATCTAGAGAATAATGGCTCCATCTAACTAATAGTCACTCCAATTTATGATATCATTGTCTTTTCAAAAAATCAATGCTAAAAATATGAGGAATGCTCAACCTGGTGTCAATTCCTAGAAGAAGAATGTTGGAATAAAACATTGTTGAGCACCCAGGAAATAAAACAATGAACTTGTCAGGAACTAGCTAGATTACACCAATGTACCTTTCTTCCAAAACCAATAGACCTTTTGCATAAAGGAGAAGCAATTAAAACAATACCAAACCGTGAGGAGCCTTTTGACACAGTTGCTGAATACATTGTCGTTAAGCACAGAAAACCTGATGAAAACAAAGCCTGACATCTCTTACACAAGTGCATAGATTGAGAGGGGAGTATGTGCTTTTAAAAATACCCATTGTATTTGAATCTGGAATAATCTCTTTTATTATTGGTCCACACTTTCCAGTCTTGACTTGGAGATGGAATTGGAAGTAATTACCTAATATGCAGTTATAATTGCATTACAAAATCAGACTCCCATTAAGAGCAAAGTAAAATTTGGGTAACCATTTCTGGAGTGAATTTTTGATTTTTTTAAAATTCAAGCTGCAAGTCTAACTAGAAAAATATATGGAAGCACCCCTTAGTAACAGTAATGAATTGTGCTTATAAAGGTTTCTGGCTGCATTTAGAGGCATGCAGTTTAAGAAAGGTGTGGATCATTGAGAAGATGTTGAGTTGAGGAACAAGGAGAATGATCAGAACCTGGAAATGGTCATGTGTAATGACCAGTTGCAGAAATTAGAATAATTTACACAGGAGAAGACTGAGAGGAGTGAGATCTGATGATATCCTTAGAAACTTTAAAAGTTGCTAACCAAGAGAGACAAAATCTTCTCCATAGACGCTGTGAGATGAAAAGAGGTCTTGAGTTTAAATTGTTCTGAGGAATGTGTAGGTTAGCAGGAAGAAAACACCTTTCCATCTCAGAGGAATATTAAACAAAGAAATAGTCTTCTTTGGTCATCAAACCAGTGATGTTCTACCCAGAAACTCCAGTCATCATTACTGAGATTCTTAGGAATACATCTACAGATTCATTGCCTGGAGTGTAATGAATGACACTGGTCTTGTTTGCATTGGGTAGAAATGGTCTTTAAAGTCCCTTCACTTTTGTCTCCATCATTCTCCTAGATGATTGACATATTCCAGCCCACCCATGTAACTGTAGCATTTTTAAATTGGGGTAGTCTTTGTCTGGAATAGAAAGGGTTTGGGATTTTTGCTCCTACCTAGCTCAACAGTCCACTGGTACCACCGAGACGCACATGGTAGTTTGATATTGTTGATAAATATGGTCAGCTCTCCCTCTAGTGGCATCACTCCGTTGGGATTTATTTAAAGAGGTTTTTCTCCTCAGGCCAGTGAACCTACAGGCACAGGAATCCAGACACAGATGTGCTGTAACCTCATATGTGGTTTAGCCTTTCCCACCAAAATTCATGTTGTCCCTTTTAGCACTGCTGTGATCACATTTAGAGACCCATCTGTGGCTCCTGGTCACAGCAGGCAACGTAAAGAAAGTGGCTTTGTGGACAGGGCTTCCTAAGTCCAAGCTCCCATTAGCCCTGGTAACAACAAATAGGATCTCACATTTTCTGCCCCAGTCTTTTTAATTTTAAATGCATGGTGTACCTAAATCTTCAGTAGATTTCTAAGGAATAGGGAGAGATTTTGAAGGGGAGGCAGACTGGCTTTTTGAAAGTCAAGCCACAAAATGGCTGGTCAGAATCAAGAGAAATCGATTTATTTTTGATTGATTGATTTACAGACCCTACAATTAGTTTTCAAGTAGATATTAGGAATTAAAATGTTTTGAAAGGTTAGTCAGTTCAGCTTTCCACCCACATTTGCAGTGGCAACCCTAGGCACTTTTTCTGCTTCAAGGAATTGTGCCCAATACATGGGTGTTGATCAGGATGAATGTGTCAGGCAAGGCACTTGCCTGTGTTTGACTGGTGATTCAGCACTTGTCTTGTGATTTCCTTGGTAGTTTTATGCAGAAAATTTAATACATACCAAACCAAGCAAAACCACAAAAGGAGCCTGATCACATTTATCCAATGTTTTTCTTTGTAACAAGTTACAGAGAAATTAATCTGTGGAAACATTGTACTCTCACGGAGAATTGTGCAGGTCAGAAAGTCTCCTGTTGCCAAGTTATTTTTTATGTGAAAATGTAGACTTTTCATGACAATGTATTTGTTGTATTTCTCCACAGTTATTTTTTCTCTCCAAAGGGCGAAACTGCTCTATTATAAACTAAATTTTGTTTACTTCTGTCTCTATTTGACCATAGCACATAAACAAACTGGGAGTGAAAAGAAGTTGAGGACAGAAGAGGAAGGCTTTATAACTGGATGATTGTACAGCTCAGACATGACCAAATCTTTACTGAGCTCCTCAAGGAAGTTGATTATTTCAACTTTTCACTTTGTAAAGTTTTCATTAAGAATGCTATTCCTCTTCTGTAAGGTTTTGTGCTTTTACTGTTCATTGTTATAATATATAAGGGAGAAAGATGATATGTACATATATAAAGTCAAAGCCTTTAAATATTTCTATATCTGACTTATATTACAACAAGGAAATAGCATCTTAATGCCAGTACTTTAAATAAGAAATCACAATACAATTTAATGTAAATATTTTAAGTATTTTGTGTTCTATTGCTGAATTTTTATCCTCTTGAATGAATTATTTTCCTTAAATTCACCCTAAGGAATTTATGACTCATTTCAGGAACTAAAATTGACCATCCCTACACCATGAACCGAAGCTCTCAGGCCAACTACTGGCTTCTAAATCCATATGAACTTAGAAATGGAACTCTTTAAGGTCATGACTGCAGCAGTTGTGTTCTCTCACTGCTGAACCATGTATTTTTCTTCCAGCCAAAGCCACAGCCTTTTTTTCCAGAGCTGAGAATCCCTCAGTTCCATCCCCCCCAGAGGTGAAGTGAGTGCTGTGGAATAACAACTTGGACACACCCACACGGCTCCAGGTTCCACTCTCATCCCATTGAAGACTAGGACAATTATAGCTCCAACATGGCATGAAATGAAACTGTTACAGTCCACAGATTGTTTGATAGCCCTTTCGTATAATAAATGATGAATGAAAATCCTAACTCATTAAATAATATTCAGAATATGAAACAGAAATGTCTATTTTATAGACTCCAACATTTTCTATAGGAAGTTTATTTCTGATTAAAGTAGTTGATAATTATAAAGTTGCAAATGAATGCTGAATGGGAGAATATATAAAATGTTACTTTTTTGTGGCTGATTGTATTAGTCATGCAGACTATAAATTACTGATGATTAATGTGCACCTGCTCTGAATAAAATATAACAGCATTTTATCATCAGTTGCTATAATCTTATATTAGAAATGTGGAAACATCCTTCTTCATTTTCCAAAAGTTCTTTTAACACACTTCAAGTGCTTCAATGTTAAAGCATTTCTAACTGCTCCATGATGATATAGTATCTTTCAGTAATTACAGTGAAACATGCTTAATGAATGAGGATGAAATAACACTATTAATGCTTAATGATGAAATAAGACTATATTGTGTCAACACAATAAATCTGTATCTCAGCAAGTGGCAGTTTGATATTATTTTGTTCACATTATTATTTGCTGAGGATGTTGTACATGAAATGTGAATTTCAGATCTATTGAGAAAGGGTGAAATGTCAGAACTGTGCATAGGTCTTTAATTAGTGAATTGTGCCATGGACAATGCCTTAATTCACAAGTGGGGGGAAAATATGTGGAGTGTTGGTATGTTTTTCTATGTTTATTTTCTCTTATTTAACAAATGTTTTTAGTTGTGTCTTGTTTAAAATGCATCTTCAACAATAACAGGAAAGTCTCAGGTATTAATTGTTAGACTTCATGATCACAGTATTAAGCTTTAAAATATTATTTAAGGGTTCAATAGATGAACAGCAAAGCAACTGAAACTTGTTTTAATCTAGTTCCATAACTATGACTTTTCTGAGATGAGATTTCTAACTTTCAGTAGTCTGAAAGTTGTGTGTCTAAGCTATATATCATGTACATATGGGATGTAGAAGTAAGGAAATATTTACCTCCAGAGAATTTAGATTGTTACTATGATAAAATAAATCAGACATAAATCTAATCCAAATTTATATTGCTAAAAAATTGTAATAGCTGAATTTAGGTGCATTGGAACACAGCTTGGAGTCCCTGGGACATTCTCCTTGTGACACTCAGGTCATTCTGATGAATGTGAGGGAGGTTTCAGTGGCACTCAGAGTCACTAGAAGACACTTTCACTTGCCTTGTCCCTTGTGGAGCCCCTCTATGGCTTTGCCTGGCTCTCACAGGGTATGCTGTTGGATAGAGTGGAGACTGCTTATGCCACGGGCCTGTTTTAAAGATCCACCACTCCCTTGGATGAAGAACAAACTGTACTCTCTAACATGAAAAATGCCACTTTATCCAAATCAGGTTAGAGTCTAAATACATCTACAAACACTTATTTACAATAGCTAAAAGAGGCAACACAGTTACAAATGTTTGTACCTTTGCAGGGGGATAAACAGAAGACAATCTGTACATGGTTTGTTTGTACCAAATGAAGTACTTTTTTTACCTACTCATCCATTGCTTTGTCTCTTGATCCAGTTTTGGGACACACAAAACCTTATCAGCCTTAGACCTTATCAACATAAGAGGTTTGATAACAGGATGTCTTGGCAAGACCAAACAGAACTTTGAGGATTAAATCAAGATTGCAAGAAGATTAAATCAGACTGACTTACCAGAAAAGAAAACTGTATCAAGTTCTGCAAGGAAGAGATGTTCTAAAATGTATAAGTTTGTTTGTCATGATTAATCCAATCATTACAGCAAAACATTACTAGCCTTCCTAAAATTGTATATAATCATAAATATTCCACAATAAATTTGGATTCTTCTGACCATATTGGAGTCTCCCCATATCTCTTCATCGCTGATAATCCAGCAATGCTCAGGGTATCTGCATTCTTCCTTCCTCTGGGAGGATATCCTAGCTTTTACACCTAGTCTCCTTTTCAAGGCTTCTAGGCAGTACTGTTGCTGATCCCTGCAGCTTACATAGGAGGTAGATGTTTTCTGCTGCAGTAACAATCATTTTCTTGGTTAGAAAACATACTTTTGCTTCTCTTTTTTTTTATTAGGTTACTATGTGATATTCCTCACAGAAGAAAGCAGCTTTCACTGGACCTTATATAATAATATCACTGTGTACACGCACAACAAAACCAGACAGCTAATTGCTTGAATTTCCCTGACCTTTTCTAGTCAGATAATCTATAACATAAAATCAGGAAGAAATTATTATCTTCAATTTGTTCAAACTGTATTCATTTTCTGTATGTTCTCTGGTGGCTTATAACCCTGTTTTTCTCTATTTTCAGCATGCAAAATAATAAAAGCTAAAAAAAGAGCCTTCACTAAAGACTTTTCATGTCTTTTTCATGTGCACTTTTTTTCACAGACATATAAGGAATTAGTAGGGAAATATACTATCTGCCTACTCAAACCATCAAAGAATGACTCAAGAAAAGTGGACTGACAGCATACAATAAAATAAATGTTTTCCATTTTTGAGGTGTCATGTTTAGAACTAGAACTTCACCCTTATTGACCTTACAGACACTATGAAAAATATCCACAGTAGGCAGTAGCAAGGTGCTTGGTGACTATTTTTTGTGGCTCTTAAACAGCAGATGGAAATGCAAAAGCAGTGAAAGGGGGAGCCTTCAGGTTTTGCATACAGGCAAAACCTTTTCATGAAAATATTTTCATGAAAAGGAACCCTGTGTGCTCAGAGTGAAATTACCTGTGGAGCTAAACATTACATCTTCCCATTCCACTTTCTGCAAGGTACAAATTCTGCTGTAAAATATTTCTAATCCTTGATTAACTATTCTTATGGCTAAGAGCATAACTGCAAAAAGTGCCTCTGAGACAGTTTTAAGAAAAAATGCATTCAGAAGAAAATAACTATGCAATATTTCAGGGCAAAGCAACAATCTGGACAATTACAAATGGAGTTTTCTGAAAAGAAATAGAGATTCTGTGTTTATGTGACAAATATGATATGTGTCCTCTCCATTTGTCTCCTCATGAGAATCCTGACAGGTAACAGCATCCAAGGTGATATTTGAACAACTCAGAGAAGTATATCATATGAAACAGTGTTTTCTGTTATACATTCACAGCAGAAAAAAAAAATGAATATTAATTTTTTTGCCATCAGCTCAAGCTTTGCACTAAATTCTAGTACTTTCTTCATAGTACAATTTACTGATCCACAGCAGGTATATCACTGAAAAACAAAGAACCATGAAGTGAAACATTTTGCAATTCTTCTTATTATTTTGCTTAATTTTCATTTAAAAATTATGAAGTGAAATGCTGATCCCATTGCTTTAGTATTAGTTATAAATAATGCTTATGTGCAAAATAAATCTGAAAAAACTCATAGCAATTATTACATAGCTATTCTAATTCATTAAATACCCTTAATCTATGTGTTTACAACTACAAAATAATACTGGATTTTCTCCTTAGACATAATTAAAATTAAATTCAGTTTGTCTCCTCAAAGTGTTTCTGACCTCAATGGAAATACTTTGACACTGATTCAAAAGGGATGAACCCACAAAGGAGTCTACCAAGAACAGTTTACACCTGGCAAGGTGAGGGATGTACTCTCCTCACATGGGTATTTTGTATGAAGATATTCCACATGCTGTGATGACAGTTTCCAATGATAGAACATTGCACTAATTTCCTAGCTGGGGAAATATGAATTATCAGTCTGTTAAAGGCCTGCTAGCAGTTCATGGAAATGATGACTGTTCTATTCAGACAAGGCTGCTTATGTTTTAGGTTAATTTCTCCTTTCTTTTTGTAGAGACTTGTAGTCTCTATATGAAGAGTGTGTTCTATTCCCTGCAATATTTGATTTATTACTATGAAAGCTGTAAGGTCACAAGCATGCATTTATGATTTTGAAAGGAATAATTCACCTCACTAAGAAAATTAAAATCCAGATCTGATCTTTGTATACAGCCAAAGGCAATAGCTAAATAAAAGCAGGTCTGCATTTACTTTTAAACATCACATTTTGTGAAATAAATCTGTATATTTTACACTGATAAGATTTTTTCCATCCCGGTATTTTGTTACAGTATGGCAAAAAAACCCCCTTCTGGATACTGCAATTAGCTTTTTAAGGAAGTGCTGGGAGAAAGCAGGAAGTCATCCTCTGAAGAAGCTAACCCAATGGAGGCCATATCAGGCAGTTATAGATTACAGGAATATAAATTAAATTCCCCTGGGAATGGAATACCTGTGGAGTTGCATGATTAATTAAAACCTACATTTATTTTTGATCCTTTGAAAAGACACTTTTCCATAGGCTCCTGTGTTGCAACCAGGAGCATTCCCCTGCTATGAAATATTCTGGCATGGTGTGATTTCAATTTGTGTGCTGAAGTTGTTCATTTTAAGAAGATTTAACTAGATTAATGTCACTTACCCTGAGAAGTATTTAATTGTTAAGAATTAACAGGATTTTGAAATTTCATGGCCAAGAAGTCCCCATAGAGAAGACACATAGGGCTCAGAACTTTTGCATATGTTATTGGCTTGCTATTGAAGCAGAGTCCAGCCCAATGCATTGAATTAGGAGATGATATTGCAAATCTTCTCATCCTTAACAGGCAGTTCAACATTGGTCTTATGAAGGGCTAAACGTGCTGTCAAGTAATTTTTAAGTGGTTCAGGATAAAAGGGTTGAAAATTCCAGTGTTTTATGTAATCATTTTACAGAGACGTATTACGTTTTGATATTCCATGATCCTTCCACTCTTTCAGGAGAAACCATCATCTTCCTGTGTGTACACTTCAAGCACTTCACCTTTTCATGAGGCCCATGAAAATGAAATTCATAACTCTAGGAGCTATTAGAGTAAAAAAAATACTTAGAAACTGTTTTAGTTTTCTTTAAAGCTGAGATTTTTTATTAAAAAAAAAGAGATTTCTATAAAATCTGAGATTTTTAGAAATAGTTTTACTATTTTTTTCCACTATTTACACCTTAGTCTTTATACTGCCTGTAAGGTCTGGTTGGTTCATACGGTCAATCATAAATTACTTCCTTATATTTAAATGGTGGATTTAATTAATTTTACTGTGGAAGCCATTAAGGAGGGTCTTTCCTTCAAAAAGCCTAAGTTAATAATAATAATAATAATAATAATAATAATAAACAACCTCACTTTTGTATAACTCTAAACTGATTTTCATCAACAAAAACAACTTTAATTTTCTTTTGAAAAACCTCTTTGTTTTAACTAGAACATTAATATCGAAAGTGAATTTGGGTGAGGAAAGTTCTCTCTTTTAAAGAGGGTGGGATTTTTTGGGTTTGGTTTGGTTTGTTTTTTTTTGTTTGTTTGTTTGCTTGTTTGGGGCTTTTTTTGAGAATTTGTCTCTAGAAGACTCCTATCCACAATGCAGAAAGTTTTTCATCCCTTCTTTCTACCCCACCAAATTAGAAACTTAGTGACATCTGAATATGGAAGAGGTTGCAGGCGTTAAAAATGGTAGATCTGCATTCAATTGCAGACAATCTCCATGAATGAAAAATCTAGTGAATAACCTGAAATGTTGAAATAGACTGTATCCTATATATTATTGATGGTAGCACAAGAATACAGAAGGTGGAAACAATCTTATTTTTAATAGTGCTTGCTTACTGAAGCTCTATATGCCAGTTCTTGAATGCTTGTGATCCCAAACATTATTCCAGACCACAGTTCCCTCTGCAACACCAGCAGTGCCAGTGTTTAGCAGAGCACAGTGTAAATAATGCCAGGGTAGTGAGCTTGATCACTCTGTGGGAAATTCACTTAAGAATCAGACTCAGTGATCCTTGTGGGTCCCTCCAACTCGGAATATTCTGTGACTCTGTACATAGGAAGGATGATTCTGGGGGCAAGGTGTCCTTGCTGTTTCTCCTAGCTGCCCCAAAGAGATGCTGGCCTAAATATGCTGCAAAATTTTGTCAGAGGCCATTAAAAAAACAAACAAACATTAGACATATGAGAAAATGAGCCTACAGCATCCTGTATAAATCTGATGGTTAATGACTCCAATCCTTAAATACACTAAATAGATCTAAATATGCTCTGAGCATTAAAAGAGGAATTACCAAACACTAGGGAAGTATCTCTTCTCTCTTGCTAGAGAGGTATCTCTTCTCTCTTGCTAGAGAGGTAAAGAGTTCAACTCTTAATTTCAGAAGTGCTCAGTCCAGCAGATACAGGTTATAAGTATCCATTAATGAATTTATTTATTCTGTCTTGTTTCTTATTTTGTCACTATTTGTTGGCCCTCATTAAAAATAAAAGTTGACTTTAGTCAGTATGACTTATTTCCATTAAGGTTCAGCCCTAAACATTTTACTGTTCAAATGCATCATTATGGTAATGCCTGCATAACCTAATATCACTCTTTATTGTGTGTATCCAAGTGCTGGAGTGACAGAAACAAATAGGAAGAAACATTACAGAAAATGAGGTTTTGATGGAGGAAGAAATGAGTTGGAAATGTGCCAGGCACACTTTGTCAGCACTAACAGTCATCTTGAACAATTCAGAAACCCACAAATCCCAGCCTACAAAACAGAAACTGAGTGAAATGGTATTAGTACTACTTATGATGTAGGAGTTCAGGGAACAAAAGACAGATTTTCAGTAATGCTGTACTGAAAAAAGGAAATAAGGGCCCCATGGAGTATTCTGTCTGAGAACTTGACAAAGTTTAAATGTACAGCAGAAAAATTCTTTGATAAACGTACAGCTAGAAAATTATTTGATTAGTCCCACATAAACTGTTGCTAGAATATGTTGTTTGTTGTTTAGAGAGTCCTATGGTGTTCTTAACAGAGACAAAAAAAAGTTCGTCTTCAATACATAAACATTATGATTCTAATTTCTTAACAGACAGAAGGAAATGCAGAATTCCTTAATTTTAAAAGGAAACACAAAGAGTAATATGACTTATGCATATCTGTCAAATAGCTCATAGCTTCATTCTGCCCAAAAATCAGAAAATGTAAGCTCATTTCTTTCCTCTTTAATATTTTCACTGTTTCAAATATTTCCAAATTATTCCTTTTTCTGGTTAATTTTCAAGCAATTTTTTATTATTTTCTATGTTTCTTTTGGATTACTGATGAATATGTAGCATTTAGTTTCTATCTGACATTAAATTCTGTTCTTATGGAGTCTAATCTCTTGAGCACATTAGATTTCTTTTAACTATGCTATGCATTAAGCATTTTAAGAAATCCTCCAGAAAAACTTTTAGAGTTTGTAACAGTATACAATGACACATAAAGTTAACCTTAAGTAATATTTTGAAGAGTGGGTGGACTTCATGCAAATTCTAATTTTAACTCTTCTGGTTTACTCCAAGCATTTCTGATCTCTGTAGTCCTTGAACTGAAATAAATAATTTGCAAAGTGTAGAAGAAATAGAATTCAGTTCTCAAAACAGCAGTAGAAGATTTGCTTATTTTTATCGAAGATTTGCTTATTTTTATCTCTACCCCAAAACAGGAACCTCAGAGCATTTGGTTATTGAACTAAACTGAGGAACTCTATGTGATATTTCGCTAAGAGAAATAATTCAGAATGACAAGAATTTGTGTCTCAGAGAAGAAAATACGCATCTTTACAGTGCATTCCACATGCAACTCAGATAAATATGTCATAGATTAGCAAAATAACAGATCACAAAGGCCAGGACCTCCATTGACTCAACAGGCAAGCAAAAATTTATCAGAAGAAAAGTGGCATAAAATTGGGCTATTTTTACTCTGATAAATCTGTTTTATGTTGGAAAATTTACCTTCTTTCTTGGTGTGATAGGAAAAAGAAATAGGAGGGGCATCTGTCCTTCTCTTATTTGGAATTATCTGAAAATGTAGCTCTAAGTGATGTGGTTATGAGGGGAAAGGGGTGGACAAGCATATATTTAATACTCCTTTTATTCTGTCTGCTTCATGGTCTCCCAGAGGCACAGGCAGAGGCACTGGGGTTTTGTAACCCTATTTGGCTGCAGAGCTGAGGTGAGAGCTGAACCCCCAGCCTTTGAGGAGGTAGAGTGGAGGTTATATTTGAGGAGATTAACTCAAAGTGCATACATGAAAAGGAAGGAGGTGTACAGATACTTTTCCCTTTCATGTGTTTGACTAGTCTGACAGCAGAGTCTGCTGCATTGTTGCTGTGGGATAGGTAAGCAAAAGGATGAATTCATCCTTGCAAAGAAAGCAGTAATAATAAAAGATTGTGAAGAGGGTTTTGTGCTAATTTTAGCCACAAGAAATAGAATATTTTATCTCCTCTAGTAAATTTTATTTTTAATTTAATAGTTTTTAATGGACCAAATTGAATTTTTAATGTCTAATTAATTTACTAATTAGTACTTTGGAGGGCTGGAGAAATTAAATTGGAGATTCAGAAAGTTTTGTCATTTATTTGACCTTTCTATTACTCAATTTCCATGAAGTATTGGCAGTTTCCCTGCAAAAGGCAAAAAATATCCCTGTAAAAAAAAGGAAAAACTTCTGTTTGATTAGTGCTACCAAGGTGTGCTGTGGTGCTCCAGATAGAAAATATAATAATACAAATCTAAATCCAACTATTATTCCGGTTTTGTAATTCTGGGCTGCCATTTTGAAACAGGTGAAGATAAAACCAAGACCCTTTGTCCAAGACCATTAGGTTGTTTTCTGGGCTATGTGGAGTATTTTCCCATAAGCAAGAAAAGAGATTTATACCAATGTATTTCTCCTATTCTCTTCTCTCTTCAAGTTAAGGACTTGACAGTTCCTGCTTTGATCATTTGGCAAAATCTGAAAGACTTTAAAGAACTCTTTAAAATCTTTAAAGTCTTTAAAGAGGATATTGTCCTGTGATCACAGGGTGCCTTTTGTAAGTTGTTGTATCTTCCTATATTGTTTCTTTAATTAAGAGACTGGAGAAAATGACCATATTTAATTCCTAACTTACGATCAATTACTTCATTTGGGACTTTTGAGAAGGAGTTCTGGAGTAGCTGTAGCAAGCTGGAGAATCTGTCACATTTTTCTTTATTTTATGACATCGTAGGTAGTGTGGGTAAGGATCCAATCTGTTGCCAAAAAAGAACCACTTCCTCCCAGAATAGCATTTCACTTCCTTCTCTCTCCAACCCCCACAAAAGCTTAGATATTTCAGAAGCTGTCAGTTACTTTCACAGAAATGCTTTAGCTCACCACAACAAAATGGACAGGGCCATCAAAGGAGAACAGAAAAAAAAAATAATGCAGGCAAGCCTTTTTGTTTATTTCACAGCTTCAAAATATAAGCTTTTCCTAAGCAAATTAAGGAGAGATTTTAATGAAATTTGTATATGTGTGGTTTATGTTGATCAGTGAATTCACTTTTCAACTCAAAGTATAATCTCTGCATCTTGTATTCATCTGTATATGAACATGCACCTCAGTTGCACATTATTATTATAATTATAATTATTATTATTATTATTATTATTACTATTACTATTACTATTATTAATAATAATTTATTGTTCCTCACCTGAGAAAAAATTGCTATGAGTACAGGCTGCCTATTTTACAAAAAATGAAATAAACCAAAAAACAAAAGACAACAAAAGGCCTCTTCCTCTTTAATTCCATTTCAAGAGATGTGTGCTATTTCTAAACCAATACCCGGGGTTTAAATTTTAATCTCTTTTATATTGGTAATTCTTGTTTTCTCCCATGTCATGTCTAAAAGAAAAATCCTTTACTGATTTAAATTTATTCTTGTTTCCTCATTTTTAGCTTTTAGTACTGTATGAACATGGGGGTTTTTTCACTACAATACTTAGTCCTCTGCTCTTTTTTCCCACTCTTCCATTTTACTCCTTTATGATTGCTTGGTATTTTATGTTCATCTATTCCTGCAGCTGCTATCACTTTGAAGTGTCCCTTAAGGAACTTTGGCTTAATGCAGACTTTAATTTAAAGTTCCACCCTCTCTTTTTCAGTGACTTTTAAGACACTAATTATGTGGTTATCAGTACACTGTTATCATTATGTAGTGAGGCCTGTTACTCTTGCTCCTATTTATCACTTCAGGACAGTCACTATTGCATGTGGCATGGGGTAATCAGGGTGATCTATGCCAATGTTAACACCCCACAGTATAAATCTACAGAGAGCTGGGAATTTTGGTGGGTTTGGAAGAAGTTTGGAAGAGACATTATCTGACTCGTTTCCTTCTGTCAGTAATGTGATCATGTCTTTTTCTGTCAGTCTTTCCCAGCAGCATTACTCAGAACATTGAGTTTTCCCCCCCACAGATATTTCCACTGGATCTTGTGTCAGTGACCTTTTGCTCACAGCCAGAACCACACCAGGACTTTAATCACAATTTTTCAACAAGGTTTGTGGAAGAAACACTGAACACACAAACAGCAATCATCAATGCAAAACTATTTATGCAAACAACCTAGAAAGCAAATAAGTGTTTTGGCTGTTATATAAATAAGTATTTCCTAATTGTTCATTGACATACATTTTATTGTCTATTTAGTCTGTTTTCCAAACCTCATAGTGAATGGATCTCAATAAATTAATTTTGCACAGGCCCACTCTGGTCCAGACTTCCAAAATGTTCCTGTCATTATCTTACAGGTTCATCTTCCATTCCAAGAGCCTCAGTGCTGAAGACTGAAAAGTTTGACCAGTTTTCTCCTCCCAGGTTCATTCAAGAGTGTGCATTTGACAGAACAGAAGTGTGCTGCATTAATTAATTGTGCTGTTTTTTTGCAGGTTTGTCCCTCTCCCCTATTCATGTAGATATTAAATCCCTTTTAAGACTTTTGTGTCTGTGATTACATTAGAAAAGTTCAGAATAAAATCCTTTCCTAGCCTTTGGTATTTTTTGGTAGCTGAAATTTTCATTGCATTTTCTGGCTAATTAACAGAATGGTTGTGGTATGATAGCAGGTATTTATGCTAAATTGTATAACTTTATGAAGAACACTCTTTAAAGTCTCTAACCTACCCCTTAACATGTGACATATTAATTTGTGTTTGAGATAAGCATACACATAGATGTTTGCCTGAGGTAACACCAAACTCCAAGTTTCTGGCATCTTAGAGCTTTTACAAAAACTGGCGAAGCTATAAAATAATTTTTTTAAAATTAGTTATTTTTACTTTTAATTTCATTTAAAATATACTCAGAAGACCAAATGGGGGTTATGTTTGGTCCTGCAGGATCACCTAAATATTTGTGATCCTTCAATTTTTGTAGAGATTAAAAATTATTTCCCATATTTTATGTGTAAGGAAACACTATAAATGAGGATTGGAACAAGAAAAAGTCCAAAACCTTTTAAATTTACTATTTGTGGCTGAGATTTGTTCCAACATTCCCCTGCTAAAAATAACTTTTTGTTGTTCCCTTTATGTGTGAGATGTATACAGAGTCTATGTTCAATAGTACTAATAAGACACTAAATAATAATCAGAGTGCTTGATGGAAGAGGAAGCAATACAGAAATCCAGACCTTACCCTTCCAGTTCTGTTTTGTCACAGATGTCACCAGCAGGCAAGCAAATGCTAATTGTAATTCTTCTATGACAATTTGCATTATTTGTATAAACAGGGTGCTTAAGATTCATAAAGTCAAAGTGTTGAAACTTGTTCCTGGACACTTTCAGCACAGAAGTGAAGTTTTGTTGTCAGGAAAAGTGGAAGCCATCACATACTCAATCACCCACACCACCAGAGGCTTTAACAGCAGGTGGGCCACTGTGGTGGGCATCTCTCCTGAGCTGCTGGGTGCCCTGGGCTGATTTCAGACACACACACACATAAACACACCCTGAGGCAGGTGTTTTCCCTTCTGGCTTGACTCTAGGTTTCCCTGAGATGAACCTCAGGCAGTATTCAACTAATTAATTTTCAGAGTATATTGGCAAAATACATTCCATCAGAGTGCCTCCAGAGGGGGAATCAGGAGAAAGAAATGGGGCGTTTAAAATCTTACAGTCTAAGTTTCCTGCCCCTCATGTACCAATGATTAAGTTAGGACCTGCAGTCTTCATGTTCTTTGATGGGTCTCTCTCCACTGTCTCTGGGCAGGCTGCTGGTTCTCTTATCTCCCAGGTTGCAGTTTCAACCTTCCTTGTCTCCTTATCTTCCAGTATGAACCAGCTCTGGGACCTTCTTAAGTAGGTGAAAATTCAGGATATCTGGGTGAAAGTACACAGCCTGTGGCCCAAAGCTTCAGCACATCTAGCTACATTATGCTAAGTGACCTATTTCCTTTCTTTCTTTACATTTCTGGAAAGAGAAATTCTGCACATGGATCCTATTCCAGCATTGTCAATGGAGAAAGACCTACTGACATAGATTTGATGTTAAACTATAACAAGTAAGTCACTTTTAAATCCTTCTGAGCATATGCAGATATTATAGAAATTGGGTTTTGGTCTTATTTGCTAAATACAATGCTATGTTAGACTAGCATTAGTCATGGCTTAGTAAAAAAAAAAAATCTGATGAAGGCGATTCTAGTTAGTGTTGTATGAATAAGGATTGATGAATATATCATTTTCTCCCCTTTTTTTCCTCTCATATGATATGCTGCACTGGTGTTTAAGTTCTGGTGTAGGCCAGTTTGGGCATAAGCAAAGTTCCCCAAGGGGGAATGCGTGAGGCAGGAATTTTGTGCTAATTGCTGTAGGCAGACATGGAGACTCAATACAGGCAGGTGAAAGCAGACCATAGATCTATAAATTAAAAAATGCACCCAGCATACACATAATGGCATTTGAAATCCACAGTTCATTAACCTTTTTCTCTGAAGAGTATAAAGTAATCAAAGTAGGCCTGCCTGGCAAGAAAAAGACAGTGGGAAGAAGTTCTGAATACCAGAAACCAAGAGGATTTTCTGAAGGAAGATTTATATCTTGCATAAGCTAACTATAAAATCAAATATTAACAAAACTATTAACATATACATTTCTAAAACATATTCAATATTCAATTTAAGATAATATCAAGGAGACATTTACATGTGGCTTTCAGACTTCAAAGTCCACTTTTAAGGCAGTTTACAAGGATATTATCCCAAATCAAGATAATGAATTTTATCTGCTATTTTACCTGGAATATTTTAATGAAATCATATAATCAAAAATAATTTAGTTTAGGAAAAGACCTTCAAGATCATAGAATCCAACAGAAAACTAATTTTTAATTAAGTAATACAAGTTTACTGGTGTTGCCTCTACTTTCTGAAGATGTACTCCCCAAAAGGCTAAATTCTTTGGGAGAAAATTCTTAGGCACTACACTGAGGTATAAAAGTATTTTGCGGGGCCAAAGGACTGGAAGTAAACAATAAAGATCATAAGGAGGAAGTAAATGCAAAGTAACCTACAGACAGGAAGTAAATCTGTGTACACTGGAGTGGAAGTTTTGAATATGAATCCATGAGAAAAGAAGAAGCTGCTGCTGAGGATAAAGTTGGTCACATGAGCTCAAAGTTTGTGGAAACTTGTGTGTCTGTGTAAGGGTCAGGTTTTAAGATCAGAGTTCTTCAGAAGTTTTTATTATAAGCTTCCCTTTTGCATAGTGTCACCGTGCACTTGGAGCTGTTTTTCTAACTTCCAACAAGTAAGAATGTCTTTTTTTCTATTTAAAGGAAAATAAATTTTGCGTGAAATGATGTTATTATGGGTGTTTAAAAGAAGGTGGGAGCTGAGAAAAATGCTAAAGAAAGAAGGGAAAAATGTTAAAGAAAGAAGAGGAAAAGTTAATGTGAAACAGAGCCAGTTGGTGATTTTATAATTACATGACAGAAACTTTAATTCTGTCCTTGGGTTTTGTAGGCAATTGAAACTAAAAGGTGTTATGTAGATCCAGACAGGAAATTTTGATATTTTCAAAATGAATGGTTTTTCTTAGATGATAAAACACGAACACATGACCTGTAATGCTAGAATGGAAACTTCCCCTTTGGCTGTCAATGAAGGAAACCTGTACTTGTCTTAATTTTTAAGTCTGATGGGTAACAACAGAAAGCTTTCTCTTGAAACTGAGGTAGTGACTCAGATATGATGAATTAAAACACAAAAAGGATTTCAAAAGTAATATTAATGTATTTTGTTTTTGTCAATATGCTGTAATCCCACATGAATATTTGTGAACACCTGAGGGGGGTAGGTTGCCCCCCTACCCCCCTACCTTTTTCTCAATTTCTTTCAAATTGTTTGCAAAATTAAAAAGTTTTTTTTCCCCACACTCAAGGTACAATTTTCATTTGTGGATACCTTCAGAAAAATGTCCAGAATGTCTCTATTGCCCAGAAATGCCCAGAAAATTATCCTATTGTCAAATCCTTTGTCATAAAGAGTATTTGTAGATTGTGCTCTCCAAGAATTTTAATCCGCCTTCAGTGGAGTTATCAAAATATTTTTTTTAAAAATATATGATAACAGGCATATTATTTGAGCTATTAATTTCATTCATATTATCACATGAACAAAACACAAGGATGATGAATTTTCCTAGGAATGACTTAGATGCTTGCCTTCAAAACAGTTTTTTAATACTTTTCTTCCACAAGAATGTGTCCAATACATTTATCATTTAATGACTTGTTGAAGATGCTACTGCTGGCAATTCTTGGACTCAGTGACCACAGAGAATCATGAAGAGACAGGTGTGGTTTACATTCAGTTTTCTCCAATTTTGCGCAGAGAACTGTTGCACAAAAATTCAAGTCCAAATAATGCTGGGTCAGAAATATCTGATATGAGGTTGACATGGCAGCAATTTTTTGCAAAACAAGATTTCCCTTGAGGTTTTTTCTTTTCATTGCCTCTTCGTTGTTGTTGTTGTTGGGGGTTTTTGTTGGGTTTTTTTGGGATTTTTTTTTTTATTTTTGTTTTTTTTCCCAATGAATCCTGAATTATTGACTCTTCTCTCTGCACTATAGTCAGGAATAATCATTACTTTGGTAAAGGCTACTTTATAGATTTTACATCATTATAAAAAAATGAACTGCAGCACTGTTAGACACTTGTTCAATAGTTTTCCTTCTCTACTGTTCCAGCTGCCTGTACAGAAACAGCCCAAGTGTTAATCTGTGCTATTAATGCCCATAGAGGTAGTATTTGGGTCAGATGAAGTAAGGGGCTTAAGAGAAACTACCAGTCCTATAAAGATAGAAACTTTGCCCTACTCTGTCATCTGCACATCTTGTTGGGAAAAAATTCCTCATCAGAATCCCCCAAAAATTTAATTTTACCTCCAGATTAAAAAATTTTCAGGACCCATAAAGAGAAACTGTTGATACTGCTTTATGATTTTGAAAATAGTGATCTTAATGAAATCTGTTTTCCCCTCTCCCAGCAGATCCATGACATATTCCTTTCCTTATTTTAAGTAGACAATAAAATGGGAAAGTGGCTGAGATAAAAGCATCTTCACCATCCATTCTGACGTGCTTGAGAAGTAGGGAAATTACTGTCTTTGTAATTATACCCTTAGACAAAATTTTTAACTCTCTTACTATGTCTCTCATGACATGACCCCACTCACACCACTCACCCATTTATGCAGTCTTCTCTCTGCTTCACATTTTGTTTTTGCTTTTTCCTCTCTTAATGACCATGACAACAGAATGTTAATGGACAGAATTTACAAATGCTAAGTACTAATAAAGCTAACTAATATCTGAGCTCAAAATCAGCACCTACAGAAATTTTAGCTTTTTAAGTAATCCCATCGGGCATGAACATTCACAAAACCAGCATATTGTAGAATTCCATTCTATTTGCAGAGTTATTATTAAAGAGTTTCTTGCTAATGTTCTCTGAACACTCACTCTGCTGAGAGTAGTGCCTTCTCCTGAATTTTAGGGTGGAGTTGAGTCATTTAGAATCACTGCCATCCTAGAAGATTTCACCATTCTGTTCTGGGATACACAGTCCTGAGACAGTAACCTGCCATGTTAGGAGTGGATCCCCCTCTTCCATCTCAGGGCAAATCCAAAAATACTTTCATTAAACTCATTCGTCCTTTGGGAGAAATCATTGTGTGTCCTGCCTCCTTGACAAGCTGTGCATTTCAGCAGCCTCCATCTGTTGGTGTGGGCAGACATTTTTCTTAGTGGGTGTTTGAAGGGAGCAGTCAGGAAATTCAGTTTTCCCTTGACATCAGACAGCAGCAGGATGTGGTATATGATTCTCCAGCCAAATCAGAAACCTGAATGATTCAAAGTTGCATTTACCTCAGTACCACCTGCCTTTTAAGGCTGGGCTTTGCTTTTATAACCACACAAGTATTTGTATCCATAATCTCTATTCCATCAGTATTTAATTACTAAGATTGCCTCTTTGTTTTCTTAATTGTTGCTTTTT